>NC_081318.1:1445667-1811941 GCF_026419965.1 Kogia breviceps | reverse complement strand
TCTGGAGCCTGTGCTACACAACAAGAGAGGCCACGGTAGTGAGAGGCCCGCACACAGCAATGAAGAGTGGCCCTTGCTTGCCACAACTAGAGAAGGTCCTCGCACAGAAACGAAGACCCAACACAGCCATAAATAAATTAATTAATTAATTTTAAAAAAAAGAAAACACAAATAGTTACAAAAATAAGATAATAAACTAAAGATGAAACATATTAAAATCATAATTGTAAATAAAACTGTCAAAAGAAAACTCTCACAGACTAAGATATAGCTAAAATAAAGTGACTTGGGACAGTTGAAAGCAAAAGGATAAATAAAGACATACCAAGCAGATGCTAACAACAAAGAAAGTTAAGCTGTCACTTTTTTTTTTACTCTCAGACAAGGCTGAATTTAAGACAAAAAGTGCTAGCACAAATTGGGGCACTTTGTGCACAATGCTATAATCCACAATGAGGAAATAATCTTTATGCACCAAAAACACAGAACCAAATGACACTTTTTAAAACTGAATGTGCAAGGAAAAATAAATTACTACTTTAGTTGAAAGAATTTAATTCACCATGAATGAAAAAGTAAACCCAAACCAAATACATAATAATAAATGTGAATTTCTTAAGTATTAGGAATGCTCTAATAAATAAATGTTACCATATTGAATGCTCTATACCCCTATGTGCCCCATATTCTGCTACCCACTGCCCCAGCCCCTCACAACCACTCATCTGACTTCTGTTTCTAGGGATTTGCCTATTCTGGATATTTCATATAAAGGAATCATACAATATCTGACATTTTGTGTCTGGCTTCTTTCACTTAGCATGTTTTCAAGGCTCATCCATGTTGCAGCATGTATAAAAACATCATTCCTCCAGTCTTTTTATAGAAAAATAAAAATTTGATTAAACACACACTGAATTCTTGTTGCTAGTAGCTATCAGCATTCCTTTCAGCTACACTTGCATATGTACACAAGGATATATATATATATATATACACACACACATATATAAAGATGTTCATTGTTTTACTGTTTGTAATTGCAACATACCACCTTTCAAAAGAGAGAAGACAAAATTACCAGTGCTCTATTTCCACAATTAATTTGAATACAAAACACATGCTGATATCCACTCTTCTAAGAGTTACTAGCACTATCACAATAAATTGCCCCGTGTCTTTCAACTTATGCTTCAATAAAGGAAAAAGAATATTTCCTTGCAAAAAAATAACACTGAGACCTTTAACAAGGGGTAAATAGTCCATCTTTCAAGACTAACACAGCAAATTTCTAGCTCATTAATGTCACCTGCAATAATATTACACTGTATTACTTGCTCTTGAGATTTTTCAGACTCTATGATTTGCATTTTTTTTACAAGGCAAGTCACCAGCAAAAAGTTCTTTAAATTCCTTCTGAAACCCACTCCAGAAAAACTAAAGGAAGACAGCTTTACTTGAGAGGAGCGGGCATCAGAGCCAGTTGTCACTTGCCCTTTGTCCTTCAGGCTCTTTCATCACAATCACAACTATTCTACTCACATAGCCTCCCTCCTTCTGAATCCCCACAAACTCCTAGTTCACAAATTTAGCAAAGTAATGATTTCTACTGAATGTTTCTTGTAAATAAAACTTGTCCCCTAAACTATGTATTACATACAATATACTTTAGGTATATTGGAGGTACTAACACAAATAGGAATGATCTTGTACATCTCTTGAATCCTGCTGAGTGCCTAGATAAATTTAAACCAGAGTAAACTGCACTCCCTCCCCACTGCTGGTTTCTTAGCTTCAGTCAGGTATGATCAGGGCAAAGAGAAGACACTTAGAACTGGATAAAAGGTGGAAGTTTAGATTAGACTGGGCTCAATTTTTCAATATGTGAAAGTGACTATAAAGCTATAAGATGAGCCCCCAAGTCGTCATGAGGGGTAGGGTACAAAGATGCAACAAAGCATCCTTGCAAGCAGCAGTGGGAGAAAATTAAGCTGCTTTATAACTATTTCCTATCAAGTTTACCCATGCAATAAACACTTAAGTACTGACCTCTTAATACTAAAGATGGAAGATCTTCCATGAAGATGGAAGATCTTGCCATTAATTTAGATCTCTGATTTTTTTAATCAGAGTATGTAGTTTTCCTCATGTAGATTTGAACATATTTTGTTAGATTTACACCTAAGCATTTGGGGGTGGGGGTGTGTTAATGTAAATGGTGCTGTGTTTTTAATTTCAAATTCCAAGTTTTCATTGCTCACACACAGGAAAGCAATGGACTATTGTTTATTAACTCTCTATCTTGAAACCCTGCTGTAATCTATTAGTCCCAGCAGGTTTTTGTTGTTACTGACTCTTTGGCGTATCATCTGAGAACAAAAACAGTTTTTGTTTTTGTTTTTGGCCATGCTGCGCAGCTTGCAGGATCCTAGGTTCCCCACCAGGGACTGAAACCGGGCCCCGGCAGTGAAAGTGCCAAGTCCAGTGGTGGTTCACTGGACCACCAGGAAATTCCCCAGTTTTATTTATTCCCAATCTATATACCTATTATTCCTTTTCTTTTGTTAATGCCTCAGCTAGGACTTCCAGTGATGCTGAAAAGGACTGGTAAGAGGGGACAACCATGCCTTGTTCCTGATCCTAGTGGGAAAGCTTCCAGTTTCTCTCCATTAAGTATGATGTTAGCTATAGATATTCTGTGGATGTTCGTTACCAAGTTGAGGAAGCTCCCCTCTATTTCTAGTTTACTGAGAGTTTTTATCAGGAATGGATGCTGAATTTCGCCAACTGCTTTTTCTGCATCTACTGATAAGATCTTATGATATTTCTTCTTTAGTCTGTTGACGTGATGGACTACATTAAGTGATTTTTGTATAATTCTTTTTATACACTGTTGGAATTAATTTGCTAATATTTTCTTGCAGAATTGAGCATCTATGCCCATGAGCGATGTGTGTGTGTGTGTGTATGTGTCTGTGGTACGCAGGCCTCTCACTGTTGTGGCCTCTCCCGTTGCGGAGCACAGGCTCTGGACGCGCAGGCTCAGCGGCCATGGCTCACAGGCCCAGCTGCTCTGCGGCATGTGGGATCTTCCCGGACCGGGGCACGAACCCGTGTCCCCTGCATCGGCAGGCGGATTCTCAACCACTGCGCCACCAGGGAAGCCCTGTAGTTTTCTTTTATTGCAATGTCTTTGTCTGTTTAGTAGTAGGGTCATGCTAGCCTCACAGAAGAAGTTAGGAAGTAGTCCCTCTTCTGCTATTGCCTGTAAGAGACTGCAGATAATTAATATTACTTCTTCCTTAAATATGTGTTAGAATTCACCAGCCAATCTGGCACTGGTTTTTGGAAGGTTAACTGCTGATGCAAGTTCTTTAGTAGATATAGACCTCCTCAAATTATCTGCTTTTCCTTGTGTGAGCTTTGATAAATTGTATCTTTGAAGGAATTTGTTCATTTCATGTACGTTTTCAAATTTGTGGGCACAGAATTGTTCATAGTATTCCTTTAGTAACTTTTTAATGCCCGTGGAATCAGTAGCAATGGCCTCTCCTTCATTTCTTGTATTAGTAATGTGTTTTCCCTCTGTTTTTCTTAGTTAGCCTAATGAGAGGTTTATCATTCTTACTGATACTCTCAAAGAACAAGCTTTTGGTTTTGTGGACTTTTAAAATTTATTTCCTGCTTTCAGTTCCATTGATTTTTGCTCTATTTCTTATTATCACTTCTCTTTTGCATACTTTGTAATTACTTTGCTCATCTTTTTCTAGTTTTCTAAGGTAGAAGCTTAGATTATTGATTTTAGATCTTTCTTCTTTTTTAATATATCCATTCAATGCTACAAATTTCTCCCTAAGCACTGCTTTTGCTACATCCCACCAAATTTTGATAAACTGTGTTTTCATTTTCATTTAAAAATATTTTTAGGGCTTCCCTGGTGGCGCAGGAGTTGAGAGTCCACCTGCCGATGCAGGGGACACGGGTTCGTGCCCCAGTCCAGGAAGATCCCACATGCCGCAGAGCGGCTGGGCCCATGAGCCATGGCCACTGAGCCTGTGCGTCCGGAGCCTGTGTTCCGCAACGGGAGAGGCCACGACAGTGAGAGGCCCACATACTGCAAAAATATATATATATTTTTTTAAATATCTCTTGAGACTTTTTCTTTGACCCATGTGTTATTCAGAAGTGTACTGTTTAATCTCCAATTACTTTGGAGCTTCCCGGTTATATTTCTGTTACTAATCTGTAATTTAACTCGACTCTGGTATGAGAACAGACATTGTATGATTTCTATCCCTTTAAGTTTAAGGTGTGTTTTATGGCCTAGAAGGTGGTCCATCTTGGTGAATGTTCCATGAAAGCTTGAGAAGAATGCACACTGTGCTGTTGTTGGATGAAGGAGTCTGTAAATGTCAATTAGATCCAGGTGACTGATGGTGTTATTTAGTTCAACTACATATATATATGTGGCCAATTATCAATAGAGGGTGTGTTGCAGTCTCCAGCTATATCAGTGGATTCATCCATTTCTTCTGGCAGTTCAATCAGTTTTTGCCTCATGTATTTTGACGGTCTGTTGATAGGTACATACACATTAAGGATTGCTATGCCTTCTTAGAAAGCTGACCCTTTATCATTATATATTGCTCCTTTTAGCCCTGACAGTCTTCCTTGCTCTGCAGTCCACCTTGTCTGAAATTAACACAGATACTCCAGCTCTCTTGATTAGTATTAGCACGGTATATCTTTCTGTGTCCCTGTACTTTTAATATATGTGTATCTTTTACATTTAGTGGATTTTTTTTTTTTTTGCGGTATGCAGGCCTCTCACTGCTGTGGCCTCTCCCATTGCGGAGCACAGGCTCCGGAGGCGCAGGCTCAGCGGCCATGGCTCAGGGGCCCAGCTGCTCTGCGGCATGTGGGATCTTCCCAGACCGGGGCACGAACCCGTGTCCCCTGCATCAGCAGGCGGATTCTCAACCACTGCGCCACCAGGGAAGCCCTAGTGAACTTCTTATAGACAATATATAGTTGGGGTTTTTAATCCACTCTGACCATCTGTCTTTTAATTGATTTATTTAGAGCATTCACATTTAAAGTGATCACTGATACTGTTGTTTTAATATTCATCATAGTTTTAACTATTTTCTATTCACTGACCTTGCTCTTTGTTTCCATTTTTGTCTTTCAGTCCTTTTCTGCCGTCTGGTTTTAACTGAGCATTTTATATGATTCTATGTTCTCTCCTCTCTTAGCATATCAATTACACTTCTTTTTAAATTTTTTTATCAGTTGCCCTGGAGTTTACAATTTACATTTACAACTATTTTAAATCTACTTTCAAACAACACTGTACTCTGCTTCATGGGTAGTGCAGATACCTTACAGCAGAGTTTTCCCAATTCCTTCCTCCTGTCCCTATAACATTACTGTCATTCATTTCATTTATCCACAAGCTAATCACTGGATACACTGGTGCTATTACTTTCAATAAACTGTTACCTGCTGGATCAAGAGTAAAAGATTTACCCTTAGTTGATTCCTCTCTAATACTCTTCCTTTCTTTACGTAAATCTGAGTTTCTCACCTAAATAATTTTCCATCTCTCTGAAGAACTTCTGTTAAAATTTCTTGTCAAGCAGGTCTATTAGCAACAACTTCCCTTAATTTTTGTTTGTACTGCATAGCATAGGGAATTATATTCAGTATCTTGTAATAACCTATAATGGAAACGAATCTGAAAAAGAACAGATAGATAGATAGATAAATATAACTGAACCACTTAGCTGTACACCTGAAACTAATAAAACATCATAAACTAACTATACTTAAATTTTTAAATGGTCAAAAAAACAAAAAAATATATTTTTAATTTTAAAAAAGAGCTCAATTTAAAAATGGACAGGGACTTCCCAAGTGGTGCAGTGGTTAAGAATCCACCTGCCAATTCAGGGGACACGGGTTCGAGCCCTGGTCCGGGAAGATCCCACATGCCATGGAGCAATTAAGCCTGTGCACCACAACTATTGAGCCTGTGTTCTAGAGCCTGCAAGCCACAACTACTGAGCCCGTGTGCCACAGCTACTGAAGCCCGCGCACCTAGAGCCCGTGCTCCGCAACAAGAGAAGCCACCACAATGAGAAGCCTGTGCACTGCAATGAAGAGTAGCCCCCGCTCGCTGCAACTAGAGAAAGCCTGTGCACAGCAACAAAGACCCAACACAGCCAAATAAATTAATTAATTAATTAAATTTTAAAATAAATAAAATAAAAAATAAAAATGGACAAAGAGGGGTCTTCCCTGGTGACGCAATGATTGAGAGTCCACCTGCTGATGCAGGGGACACGAGTTCGTGCCCTGGTCCGGGAAGATCCCACATGCCGCAGAGTGGCTAGGCCCATGAGCCATGGCCGCTGAGCCTGCGTGTCCAGAGCCTGTGCTCCGCAACAGGAGAGGCCACAACGGTGAGAGGCCCGCGTACTGCAAAAAAAAAAAAAAAAAAAAAAAGGGACAAAGAATCTGAATAGGCACATTCCCCCAAAGAAAATATACAAATGGCCAATACAGATACAGAAAGATATCTAACATCATTAGTCATCAGGGAAATAGAAATCAAAAGTACAACGAGATAATATGTAATACTCACCAGGATGGCTATAATTAAAAATCAAAAAGACCATTAATGACAAGTGTTGAAGAGAATATGGAGAAACTGGAACTCTCATGTTGGTGGTAGAAATGTGAAATGGTGCCATGATTCTGGAAAATAGTTTGTCAGTTCCTCAAAATATTAAACACGGAGTTATCACCATATGACCTAGCAATTCCACGCAAGAGAAATAAAAACATATGTCCACACAAAAACTTGTACACAAATGTTCACAGCAACACTTTTCATAAGAGCCAAAAAGTGGAAACAACCTGAAGCTCCATCAGCTAAAGAATGAATAAATAAAACATGGCACATCCATACGATAGAATATTATTTGACCATAAAAAAGAATGGACTGGTGCTTCCCTGGTGGCCCAGTGGTTGGGAGTCCGCCTGCCGATGCAGGGGATGCGGGTTTGTGCCCCGGTCCAGGGGGATTCCACATGCCACGGAGCGGCTGGGCCCGTGACCCATGGTCACTGAGCCTGCGTGTCCCGAGCCTGTGCTCCACAATGGAAGGGGCCGCAACGGTGAGAGGCCCCCGTACCTCCAATAAATAAAGAATGGACTACTGATGCATGCTACAACATGGATGAGCCTTGAAAACATCATGCTAATTGAAAGAAGCTAGACACCAAAAAAAAAACACATATTGCATGATTCAATTAATATGAAATATCCAGAATAGGCAAAGGTAGATTAGTGGTTGTCTAGAACTGGAAGGAGGAGAATTCGGGGGTAAATGGGGAATGAACTGCTAAAGGGTATAATATTTCTTTTTAAGATAATAAAAATGTTCTATGATTAGACTGTGGTGATGGCTGCACGATTCATGAATATACTAAAAATCACCAAAATGGGTGAACTGTATGATATGTGAATTATATCTCAATAAAACTTTTTAAAAAAGTTGAGTTGGTTTTGTGCAGCATTCCCATTATTCTGACAACAACAAAATACACATACATGTATGAACTACTAAATGTGCATTGTACAATTTCAGTGATTTCATATGAGTTAAATGCTCTTACATTTGCATTTAAAACTTGTATTGCACTATATCAAGATGAACGGTAAAATTCATGGTAATAGGACTTCCTTGGTGGCGTAGTGGTTAAGAATCCGCCTGCCAATGCAGGGCACATGGGTTCAATCCCTGGTCCAGGAAGATCCCACACGCCGCGGAACGACTAAGCCCATGCGCCACAACTACTGAGCCTGCGCTCTAGAGCCTGCGAGCCACAACTACTGAAGCCCGCGCGCCTAAAGCTCAGCTCCACAACAAGAGAAGCCACCGCAGTGAGAAGCCCACACACCGCAACTAGAGAAAGCCCACTCGCTGCAACTAGAGAAAGCCAGAGCGCAGCAACGAAGACCCAACGCAGCCAAAAATAAATAAATAAATAAATAATAAATAAAGTTCCAAAAAAAATTCATGCTAATAAAATTTAATTTTTTTACTTAAAACATTGAATAGCATGTAAAAAAATATGACAAGTTGGGAAAAAAACACTGAATAAAGGAAAATGCTTTATATTTTAGTACCTTTAATTGCATTTTCTTCCTGTTTTTCGAACAAGAACCCATATTTTCATTTTGCACTGCGCCCCAAAAATTTTGCACTGGGCTAGCCCTGGAACAAATTTGAAAACCACTGCATGGAACTTCCTGGAGAGCAAGTACAGAATATGAATATGAAGAAAAAAGTTCCCATCACCTTGCTCTTTTAACATCTAGACATTAAGTTAACAAAGCTACATCAAGCGCTCTTGGTAACTAGTAGAACACTGAAACTAGTTCAAAAATCATCTATTCTTGAACAAGCTTAACCAAGTCCACAGAAACAACAAATCCCATATGATCAGGTGTTCAAGCACTGTGCCAAGCACCTTCCTAACACTGTCTCATGTAATTCTCACAACTTTGAGGTAGATATTGTAATTCCCAGTTTTGTAGACAAGGAAAGTAAGATTCTAAGAGATTAAGCAACTTGCCCAATACCACACAGCTAGTAAGCAGCCAAGATAAGACTGGAGCCTACTCTGCCCCAATCCAGAGCCAACAAATCTGCCTCCATGCTCCGCTTCCAGTACTGCAGTGCAGTAGGGAGAAACACAGGCTCTCAATAAAGCCTAATGGTTTAAACTGGGGGTCTGAAAGAGTAATAGACGAGGGATAGCAACAGTTATAGGCCTCAATAATACATCTGATATTAAAATATACAACATTAGGGGCTTCCCTGGTGGCGCAGTGGTTGAGAATCCGCCTGCCGATGCAGGGGACACGGGTTCGTGCCCCGGTCTGGGAAGATCCCACATGCCGCGGAGCGGCTGGGCTCATGAGCCATGACCGCTGAGCCTGCGCGTCCGGAGCCTGTGCTCCGCAATGGGAGAGGCCACAACAGTGAGAGGCCCGCGTACCACAAAAAAAAAAAAAAAAAAAAAAAAAAAATACAACATTAATCCCATAAAATCACCATCTCATGAATTACCATGCTGGTGAAACAAACACTGTTTGCAGTCCTAGAGGCCCAGCTTTTTGTAAAATTCCTTCTTTAATTATGGTGCTCTATGAAAGATACAGACACAGTAAATTTGAGAAGAACTAAAATAATGTTAGATAAATGACTTCTTAAGGTCAAAAACTCCTACTTTGGGCTTCCCTGGTGGCGCAGTGGTTGAGAGTCCGCCTGCCGATGCAGGGGACGCGGATTCGTGCCCCGGTCCGGGAAGATCCCACATGCCGCGGAGCGGCTGGGCCCGTGAGCCATGGCCGCTGAGCCTGCGCGTCCGGAGCCTGTGCTCCGCGATGGGAGAGGCCACAACAGTGAGAGGCCCGCGTACCGCAAAAAAAAAAAAAAAAAACAACTCCTACTTTAAGGGATATGTGGAATGTTCCTGAAACCCAAGCCCCCAAGAAGATACACATGTAGAAAAACTGTTCTAATTAAACATCAGAATAACTTTAAAAATTCCTATCTTGAGAGTCTATGGCCCACACAACTAAAGCACTATGAGTTTTATCATGAGTCCTGCCGCAATGAGCCACAAAGGAAAAAAAATATTGTATTCCCTCTCCAACTTTACGTTCCCCTCATGCAATTTCAAGTTTACACAAATTTATTTCTACAAACCTTTTCAAAAGCCAAGAAATTCTTGCATCCCCAAAGTCCTGGTGGAGATGGATCAGCAATGGAAAAACAGGTCAAGTAGGAAGACAGAGAGGAATGGTTTTTACAAAGACACCTCGGAAGGCACCCCACCACAGTCTGTGAGGGCAGTAGGAAGGCAAGTACATAAAAGGTAACAAGTGCTCTGACACGGAGTCCTCCAGGGCAGAGCTAGGGTTCCATGCCCAGTGATAGGAAAAGGTCACCCAAAGCCTCTCCCACCACCAGCACACAGTTCTTCAGTGCCAGTGGAATGATAGAGAGGAGCAGGGTCTCCGGAGCTAAAAACTCCAAGTCAAAAAGCAGAAAGACACTAAACATCTGGACAGAGGGAGAGACATAAAGGAATACTTCTCAGAATACATACTATTCAAAATAATCCAAAATACATTTACAAGAATTCCATTGATATTCTAGGGAAGTGGATCCTGAAAGACTCTAACACGCAAAGGATGATAGATATTAACAGCATAAAATTAGAATTTTTTGTCTTTATTTGTGTCCTTTCTGAGTTGTTTTAAGTGTTAAAACATTTATAAAGGATTTCAAAAAGAAATTCTGAACTTTATTCCCTCATGTCTCTTTTTTGCTATATAACGCCATAAATTCCCTGAATTATCTTACTACCAAGGTTTTCAGGAAATTGACCTGTAATATTATATTTACATATAATCTTCAAAGCCCTAACATTATCATGAGTGAATACCTACAAATATCTACTACAGACACTGGAGAATAAAACAAAAACATACGGCTCTCAAAGGATTTATACTCTATCCTACTGCATAATTTTGGCTTGGATACAAAAGGAAGACTAACACTAAAACTCATGCCGAAAGGATATGACATTCTTTGGATGCCTACATATCTCAGTAAACATACTTCCAATTGTCACTTAAGAAGGAAAAGAATAGGGAAAAAGGAATAATCATCTCCAGTATAATGAGGAATGCCTCAGTCCCCTTTAAACTCAAGTACAGAACTAGAAACAGGTGATGTATACCCACAAGGAGTACAGCACAGGCCAAAGCTGCTACAACCAATTACCACAAACTTAGTGACTTAACACAAATTTATTACCTCATAGTTCTGGAGGTGAAAAATCCAACATGGGTTTCACTGTGCTAAAAGCAAGGTATCAGCAGGGTTAGTTTCTTCTGGAAACTCTTAAGGGAAAATCCATGTCCTAGTCTTTCCCAGACTCTGGAGGCCGCCCACATTCCTTGACTTGTGGCTCCTTCCTCCACCTTCAAAGTGCATCACCCCAACCTCTGGTTGTCGTCACATCTTCTCAAACTCTGACCCTCCTGCCTCCCTCTTATAAGGACCCTTGTGATTGCACTCACCCAAATAATCCAGGATAATCTTCCCCTTAACATAATCACATCTGCAAAGCACTTCTGCCACGTAAGGTAACATATTCACAGGCTCCAGAGAATACCACGTGGACATCGTTATGGGCCACTGTACCACCTACCAAGGGAAATCGATTTAACCCAAGTTCAGCAAACTCAAATACAAAGAATTCTCTATACCTCTATCCCATCTTCTTTGTTCACCAATACTGTAAAATCATCTCCATATATATTGGCTATTGGATTTATATCTACTACACCATCCACTCTAAGATTTTATGACCACAATGAGAAAGGGAAAAGCATCCCCTGCATCTGGGAGCTGGCGTGCTACTATCAATAGCCCTTGAAGCAACCTTCAAACTGGCTAGCAACTCACAGCCAGGTACTCACAGCTAGGACTTGATGATTCTCCCATGGAAAATAAACAACTTCAGAGAACATTAACATCAGAGAAGGCCACTCTATGACCATAATGGATAAAGAATAAGACCACTCTGTAGTCATGCCTCAACAAAGATGAGAAACATGAACACTGTCCAAATCATAAAAATGACCAAACATTTCCCCACACTGGCTAGTAAGAATGACTTACATCTCTACCAATTACAGTGTTAGCCTCACTCAAATCTTTCTCCTTCAAGATAAGATCTATTAAGATATCCAGTCATAGAATTATCTCTGCTTCCTAACAGCATCCAATACAGATCAAAGCCCCACTTGACTTGCATTAACTCTTCCCAAATCACCTAACACAAGCCCAAATCCTATCTTAAAAAGTTGTTTTATAATACTCTCTTACTGAGATGCCTCACAGTCCCCCATGGTATGCATCTTCCCTCACTGTAAACATGCAATAAACCTGACTTATCCAACTACAAGTGTGTTCCTGGGGGTCTTTGGCTGAAGAACAATGACAAAGGTCAGAAAAGACTATGGATCCCCAGACAACTGAATTCCAAATTTATGTACAACAGTGGTAATTGGCTCCATCTTCTGCCCAACCCCTATTCTCAAGAGAAAAGGACTAAAGTTTTAAGCTCTAGCACAAGGAGTAAGCCATGGAGGTGAGGACAAGACCGTGGTAGGAAAAGGCAGGTAACCTCACCCAAGGAAGCAGCAGGTGGAGGATGATTCCTGGTACCCCCACTTTTCCCCACTCCTATTTAGCCAAAAGGGAGCCAAATAAATGGCAGGGTCCTAAAACCTCTAATGTTGTAAAAGTCCCAGTCAACCCTAGAATTGTCCCCAAATACATTACAGCCAAGTGAGGGAGTTTTGTCCACAACTAGGATAAGGAAGAATTTAGATGATGCAGCCAGATCCCAAAGCTCCCACCAGCTAGCTTCACAGGCTCTCCTTGGTCCTTTCATCAGCCTTACAGTAAGCCAACTCTCCATTTTATGTAACTGACCTAGTTGGATGCCACTGAACCCTGTCATGGTGGAAGTTTAAACCTTATAGGCTGTAAACAGAGTACAGGCTGTGGGATGAGCCTGCCTGGATTCAAACTTTGGCTCTATCGCACACTGTGACAGGTGCTGTGAAGTACCTATTTCACAGGGTTATTATCTTCAAATAAGATAACCTGGTTAGTACTCGATAAATGTTATTTCTTACTAATTTAGTGAAGGGATTATGGAGACTTTTTAGTACAGTCGTATATTAATCTGTGATCATTTTAACTATATTGGCGAAAGTGGCATCAATGTAAGATAACCACTTTGAAGATATCTAAATAAATGTATCCAAAGAACAGACGTACTGAAAGAAAAATGTTGCTGTGCAACTATGGCAGCATAAGAAATAGGTACATATAAATCACTGTCAATGTTTCAGCTCTCCTGATGGGTATTAATAAGCTAGAGTCAACGCTTTAGAATCCTGGGTGATGGTTCATGTGTATATATTATTTAAAAACAGGTTAATCAAAAGAAGGTCACAGACAAACAAATGAAAAGTTTGTGTGTGAACCAAGGATTTAAAATAATCCAATTCTGTGCACCTGAAGTCCAAAAGGAAAAGGAAAAAAGACAGCAAAAGGAAGAAAGGAAATGGATCATTACATTTAGCTGATAGTAGCAGCTAAATGTAACCATTATAGTAACTAACAAGAAAACTCTGAGATAGTCATAATATTAAAGAGAAAGTAAAATAATTACATGAGCATTTAAAAGTCAAACACTATACCACATACAAAAATTAACTCAAAACAGATCAAAGACCTCATAAATGTAAGTTAAAACTACACAACTCTTAGAAGAAAACATAAGGAAAAACCTTCATGACATTGAATTTAGCAATGATTTCTTGGATATAACACCAAAAACACAGGCAACAGTGACAAAAAATACATAAATTGGACTAAATAAAAATTTAAAGTTTTAGTCCACCAAAGAACACTATAAATAGATTTTTTAAAGGCAACCTACAGAATGGGAGAAAATATTTTCAAATCACAAAGGAATTAACATCCAGAATATATTAAGAACTCCTAAAACTCAACAACAAAACAACCCAATTCAAAAATGGGCAAAGGACTTAGATAGACATTTCCTCAAAGAAAATATACAAATGTCCAAAAGCACATGAAACAATGCTCAACGTCACTAATCATCAGGGAAACACAAATCAAAACCATAATGAGCTACCACTGCACACCCACTAGGGTAACTATTATTGTTAAAAAAAACAGAGAACAACATGTGTTGGTGAAGATATGGAAAAACTGAAACCCTGGCACATTACTGTTGAGAATGTAAAATGGTCCAGCCACTGTGGAAAATATGGCAGCTTCTCAAAAAATTAAACATAGGATTACCACGTGATCCAACAATTCCAATTCTGGGTATATACCTAAAAGAATTGAAAGCAAGGTCTGGAACAAATATTCATTCATTCATTCATTCGAGTATTCAAACATGTTCATAGCAGCATTATTCACAGTAGCCAGAAAGCAACCCAAATGTCCACTGACGGATGAATGGATAAGCAAAACATGGTATATACACACAACAGAATATTATCCAGCCTTAAAAAGGAAGGAAATTCTGACACATGCTTCAACATAGATGAAACTTGAAAGCATTATGCTAAGTGAAATAAGCCAGACACAAAAGAACAAATCTTGTATAACTCCACTTACATGAGATACCTGGACCAAAAAGTTCCCTTGGTTTTTAAGTAAAAATAAAAGACATATCTTTCATTTTCACCAAGAACTTTATTGAACAACATATTCACCACTTTGTTCCACTACGTTCTGCCATTTTTCAGGCAACTTCATAATTCCAACTTCTTAAAACTTTATCTTTTTGAGCAAAGAGCTGTTCCAGATGCCTTTTACAGTCTTCCAGGGAATTGAAATTTTTTCCATTAAGAGAATTTTGTAAAGACCAAAATAAATGGAAATCCGAAGGTGCAATGTCTGGTGAATATGGAGGATGAATCAGATCTTCCCAGCCAAGCTAACAGTTTTTGCCTGGTCATCAAAGAAACATGCAGTCTTGCACTATCCTGATGGAAGATTATGTGTTTTCTGTTGACTAATTCTGGATGCTTTTCATCGAGTGCTACTTTCAGTTGGTCTAACTGGGAGCAGTACTTGTTAGAATTAATCGTTTGGTTTTCCGGGAGGAGCTCATAATAGAGGACTCCCATCCAATCCCACCATATACACAACATCACCTTCTTTGGATGAACACCGGCCTTTGGTGTGGTTGGTGGTGGTTCATTTTGCTTGCCCCACCATCTCTTCTGTTCCACTTTATTGCACAGTATCCACTTTTCATTGACAGTCACAATTTGTTTTAAAAGCGGAACGTTTTCATTATGTTTAAGTAGAGAATCGCATGAGGAAGTACAGTCAAGAAGGTTTTTTTCACTGAACTTATGTGGAACCCAAACATCAAAGCGATCAACATAACCAAGCTGATACAAATGATTTTCAGTGCTTGCTTTGGATATTTTGAGTACCGTCGGCTATCTCTCACGAGATAAAAGGTTAATTGTTCTCAATTAATGTCTCGATTTGATCGCTATCAACTTCAACTGGGCTACCAGACCGTGGAGCATCGTCCAGCGAGAAATCTCCAGCACGAAACTTCGCAAACAACTTTTGACACATTCGATCAGTCACAGCACCTTCTCCATACACTGCACAAATCTTTTTTGGGGTTTTAGGTGCATTTTTACCTTTCTTGAAACAATAAAGCATAATATGCCAAAAATGTTGCTTTTTTCCTTCCACCTTCAATATTAAAATGGCTACACAAAAATTCACCAATTTTGATGTTTTTCTTAAATGTACGCTGATATGACAGCTGTCACAATACAATCTAACAAAACCGTTTCGAATGAAGTTAAAGACAACTAAGCACTAATAGAGCCTTCTTACGGGGGGAAAAAACGAACGAACTTTTTGGCCAACCCAATAAAATTTAGAGAGATAGAAAGTAGAATGGTGATTACCAGAAGGAGAGAGGAACGGGGAGTTACTGATCAAAGGAGACACTTTCAGTTTGGAATGACGAAAAAGTTCTGGAGATGGATGGTGGTGATGGTCGCACAACAATGCGAATGTACTTCATGTCACTGGACTGCACACTTTTTAATTTTTATTTATTATTTTTTTTTTTGCAGTACGCGGGCCTCTCACTGTTGTGGCCTCTCCCACTGCGGAGCACAGGCTCCAGACACGCAGGCTCAGCAGCCATGGCTCACGGGCCCAGCTGCTCCACGGCATGTGGGATCTTCCCAGACCAGGGCATGAACCCATGTTCCCTGCATTGGCAGGCGGACTCTCAACCACTGCGCCACCAGGGAAGCCCTGAACTGCACACTTTAAAATGGTAAATTGAAGGTTACATATATTTTATCTTTTGAGCAAAACCAAAAAGAGTTGAATAGTTAAAAGAACTGAGGCCATGGCAATCAGAGAAGAAAAAGAAATAACAGGAATCCAAATTGGAAAAGAAGTAGAACTGTCACTGTTTGCAGATGACATGATACTACACATAGAAAATCATAAAGATGCTGCCAGAAAACTACTAGAGCTCATCAAAGAATTCAGTAAAGTTGCAGGATACAAAATTAACACACGGAAATCTCCTGCATTCCTATACACTAAAAACGAAAGATCAGAAAGAGAAATTAAGGAAACAATCCCATCTACCATCACATTGAAAAGAATAAAATACCTAGAAATAAACCTACCTAAGAAGGCAAAAGACCTGTACTCTGAAAACTATAAGATGCTGATGAAAGAAATTGAAGATGACACAGATGGATAGATATACTGTGTCCTTGGATTGGAAGAATCAATACTGTCAAAATGACTATTCTACCCAAGGCAATCTACAGATTCAATGCAATCCCTATCCAATTACCAATGGCATTTTTCACAGAACTGGAACCAAAAAAAATTTTTAATTTGTATGGAAACATAAAAGGCCCCAAATAGCCAAAGCAATCCTGAGAAAGAAAAATGGAGTTGGAGGTATCAGGCCTCCTGACTTCAGATTATACTAGAAAGCTACAGTAATCAAAACAGTATGGTACTGGCACAAAAAAACAGAAATATAGATCAATGGAACAGGACCGAAAGCCCAGGAGTAAACTCACACACCTATGGCCAATTAATCTACGGCAAAGAAGGTAAGAATATACGATGGAGAAAAGACAATCTCTTCAGTAAGTGGTGCTAGGAAAACTGGACAGCTACATGTAAAAGAATGAAATTAGAATATTCCCTAACACCATACACAAACCTAAATGTAAGGCCAGATACTATAAAACTGTTAGAAGAAAACATAGGCAGAATACTCTTTGACATAAATTGCAGCAGTATCTGGGATTTCCCTGGTGGCGCAGTGGATAAGACTCTACACTCCCAATGCAGGGGGCCTGGGTTCGATACCTGGTCTGGGAACCAGATCCCACATGCATGCCACAACTAAGAGTTTGCATGCCACAACTGGGGAGCAGGAGAGCCGCAACTAAGGAGCCCACGTGCTGCAACTAAGGAGCCAGCAAGCCGCAACTAAGGAATCCACCTGCCGCAACTAAGACCCAGTGTAACCAAATAAATAAACATTTTAAAAAATAATAATAATAAGTTGCAGCAATATCTTTTTGGATCCATCTCCTAGAGTAACAAAAATAAAAACAAAAATAAACGAGACCTAACTAAACTTAAAAGCTTTTGCACAGCAAAGGAAACCATAAACAAAACAAAAAGAGAACCCACAGAAATGGGAGAAAATATTTGCAAATGAAGCAACCGACAAGGAATTAATCTCCAAAATATACAAACAGCTTATGCAGCTCTATACCACAAAAACAAACAACCCAATCAAAAAAATGGACAGAAGATCTCAACAGACATTTCTCCCAAGAAGACATACAGGTGGCCAAAGATGCTCAACATCACTAATTATTAGAGAAATGCAAATCAAAACTACAATGAGGTATCACCTCACATTGGTCAGAATGGCCATCATCAAAAAGTCTACAAACAACAAATGCTGGAGAGGATGTGGAGAAAAGGGAACCCTGTTGCCCTGTTGGTGGGAATGTAAATTGGTACAACCACTATGGAGAACAGTATGGGAGTTCCTTAAAAAACTAAAAATAGAACTACTATATGACCCAGAAATCCCACTTCTGGGCGTGTATCCAGAGAAAACCATAGTTCTAAATGATACATGAACCCCAATATTCACTGCAGCACTATTTACAATAGCAAAGACATGGAAGCAACCCAGATGTCCATCACCAGAAAAATGGATAAATAAGATGTGGTACATATATACAATGGGATATTTTCTCAGCCATAAAAAAAGAATGAAATAATGCCATTTGCAGCAACATGGATGGACCTAGAGATTATCGCATTAAGTGAAGTCAGATAGAGAAAGACAAATGTCATATGATATCACTTATATGTGGACTCTTTAAAAAAATGATACAAATGAACTTATTTACAAAACAGAAACAGACTCACAGACTTCGAAAACAAACTTACGGTTACCAAAGGGGGGGGGGGCGTGGGAGGGATAAATTAGAAGTTTGGGATTAACAAACACACACGAGTATATATAAAATAGATAATCAACAAAGACCTACTGTGCAGCACAGGGAACTCTACTCAATACTCTGTAATAACCTATATGGGAGAAGCATTTGAAAAAGAATGGATATATGTATAAATGAATCACTTTGCTGTATACCTGAAACTAGCACAACACTGTAAATCGACTATAATATAAAACTTAAAATTTTTTTGATTTTGTTTAATTAAAAAGATTAAAAAATAAAAGAATTGGCAACAAGTCCTAGAGAAAAATCAAGCATTTATACTCACTCTAAATATGAATACTTTGAGGAAGGAAAGACAAAGACTGGAAATTCACTAAGCTTGGTCACTGTCTGCACTGATTTTGCAGAGTGGAGTATACCCACCACCCAAGGGTGCTGGTCCAGGAGAAGCAGGGGTGAGGAGGAGCAGAACTAAGGAATTCTAGAATCAGTGCCAAAACTGATTGTTTCTAGGGTACTACACAAAAATAAAGCTCCTGGCTACTATAATGTGGGTCCTTTTCTCAATCCAAATAAGAGAATATCCGATTAATTTAAAATAAAGCCAAAAACAAACAGGCCAATGAAACAGCATAGAATCAAAATTAAACCCCACAAATATACAGTTATACCTAATTTGTGGCTAAGGTCATAAATGGTGCTGAAGCAATTGGACATCCATGTGAAAAAAATATATACGAATCCTACTTTACAACATACACAAAAAATAAATTCCAGAAGAACTGTAGGTTTAAATGGGAGGAGTAAATCAATAAACCATTTAGAGAAAAGCACAAGAGGACATCTTCCTTACCTTGGAGTAAGCAAAAATTTCTTAAACAGGACATAAAACATACTGATAATAAAACAAAATTCTAATAAAGTGAACTATATTAAAATTAAGAATTTCTGCTCATTAGAAGATATCATTAAGCAAGTGAAAAAGCATCCACAGAATTAAAAAAAGATTTACTATATATATATACACAGACACACATGTATGCATATGTATACACATATATATACATATACATGACCAAAGTATCATATGGAGAAAACATAAACAACTCTCGCAAATCAATATTAAAAAGATAAACAAGGGATTTCCCCGGAGATCCAGTGGTAAAGAATCCACCTTCCAATGCAGGAGACGCGGATTCGATCCCTGGTGGGGGAACTAGGATCCTACATGCCGCGGGGGAACTAAGCCCGCGCGCCATAACTACTGAGCTCGCGCGCCCCAACGAGAGAGCCCGCGTGGCGCAAACTACATAGCCCACGTGCTCTGGAGCCCGCGCGCCACAACTAGAGAGAAGCCCGCGCGCCGCAACGAAAGACACCGTGTGTGGCAACTACGACCCCAACGCAACCAAAAAATGTAAGGAAAATAAATAAATAAATAAATTTGTTTTTAAAATATGCAATTAAAAAAAAAGATAGGCTGTTACTTATTTTCAAAAAATAAGTAAGTTTAAAAATGGGGGGTTTCCCTGGTGGCGCAGTGGTTGAGAATCCGCCTGCCGATGCAGGGCACACGGGTTCATGCCCCGGTCCGGGAAGATCCCACGTGCCGCAGAGCGGCTGGGCCTGTGAGCCATGGCCACTGAGCATGTGCGTCCGGAGCCTCTGCTCCGCAATGGGAGAGGCCACAACAGTAAGAGGCCTGCGTACCACAAAAAAAAAAAAAAAAAAAAGGGAAAAGGACCTGAAGACTCTTCACAATAGAAGATTTCCAAATGGCCAATACACATATGAAAAGGTGCTGAAATTCATTATCATCAGGAAAATGCTAATAAAGTCTTTTGTGCAACAAATACCATGACACTTACCAGAATGGCTAAAATTTTTTTGAAAAACAGAAAATACTAAGTGTCCTACAGACGGGAAGCAAATCACGCCTCTCCTACAGAGCTGGTGGGAGTGTAAATTGGTACAACCCACTCTGGCAAACTGTTTAAAAGTATCTACTAAAGATGAACAAACCCACAACCTATAACCTAGAGGTTCCATGCTTAGGTATGGACCTAACAAATGCGTCCACATGTTCACCAGAAGACATGTACAAGAATACTCGTGGACTTCCCTGGTGGCGCAGTGGTGGAGAGTCCGCCTGCCGATGCAGGGGACGCGGGTTCGTGCCCCGGTTCGGGAAGATCCCACGTGCCGCGGAGCGGCTGGGCTCGTGAGCCGTGGCCGCTGAGCCTGCGCGTCTGGAGCCTGTGCTCCGCAACGGGAGAGGCCACAACAGTGAGAGGCCCGCGTACCGCAAAAAAAAAAAAAGAATACTAGTAACCAAAACCTGAAAATTACTTAAGTGCCCACCAACAGTGAAATAAACATAAATTGTAGTATAGTCACACAACTACGGCATTCGGGGTGAACTGCAACTACATACAACACAGAGGAATTTCACAAACGCTGTTGAGTGAAGGAAATTGGACACAAAAGACGGCATACTGTAAGGCTCCATTTACATAAAAGTTCAAAACTAAGCTAATCTACTAAAGCCAGGACAGTGCTTACTCTTGGTGGAGTGGAGAGCAACTGGACGGGGAAAAGGGATGGGCCTCTGACATGCTAATAATAATTGTGTTTCACAGTCTGTGTTCAGAATTACACAGGTGTGTTTAAGGTGCTTCGAGCTGGACATGTATGATGATGTACTTCTTTTTATTTTAGCTTCAATTTAAAACTTTAAACTAATATGCCGCAGCAGAGTCCACCAGTTCGGAATTTATACTTCTTAATTCCAAGATATGACTTCGCAAAGTGATTCTCAATTTTCTAGATCAAGAACTACACAAACCAGGCAATTCTCAACAACCAAGAGACTGACTGAATTTAAGAGAAGTTAGTTAGAAGAGGGGAGGGGTAAACACAAATGCACAACATGTATATATTTTACATTGCTATGAAAACATAAACAAACACAACCACAACGTGTTCTAGTGCACCAGGAAAAGGTAAAAACATCAACGTAGACTCCTACAGCCGAGCCTGCTTCCCGACCCCTGCCAGCAGCACAGAAGAAAAAGAAAGGATGACTTCCTTCAGAAGCTGCTTCCAGGGCACAGAGGACTTCTGCCCAGGCCCTCAATCCCACCCATCGCCGGCCTTTACACCCAAACGCAAGGTTTCGGGCTCAGCCCAAGAGGGGAGGAGAGCGACGGGTGAGGGGCGGAAAGGTGGGCGCTAACCTGGCCGAGGTGACTAGTCGGGCTGGGAAAGCGAGCCCGGCCCCTCCCCGGCACCTGCGCGGGGCCACCCAGGTCCCGCCAGACACCCGCCCGCACACCTGTCTACCGTGCCAGGCCAGGAAGGTGCCAGGCCACGACGCGCGGGCCGCGGGACCGTCGTCCACCGCCTGGAGGGCCGACGCCGCCAACCCGGCCCGGGAAGAGCCCTGGGGGAGGAGGGCGCAGGAGGCCCCGAAGCACTCCCGGGGGCCGGACAGGTGACTCGACGGAACCGCGCCCAGCACTGAGAGCAGGTGGGCGCAGGGCGGGGGGCGGAGCCTGGGGGAGGGACGCGGCGCGAGCCGGAGGGGCGGGGGCGGGGAAGCGGTACAGGGGAGACCAGGAGGGCCGCGAGGGGGAAGGGGAGGGGAGGGACAGGCGGGCGGCAGGCTGGGAGGAGGCGGGCAGAGGGCGCTCACCGTGGACTCCCGCACTTGGCTGTGGAAGTGCTGCTCCCGCGCCGACACCTCGTCCTGCCCTTCCATCCTCCTTCATGCCCGCCGCCACGCCACCCGCGTCCGCGCACTCCACCGCACCATCGCCTGCCGGCCCGAGGGGCTGGACGGCCGCCTCGCCGGCCGGGACGGTAGCAACCTGCCGCTGCAGAGACCGCGACCAAGACACCGGGCGCTACCTCAGCCGCCGCCTCAGAAGAAGCCGCTCGGGCTGCTGAGGGCGGGCGCCGCGCGAACCGGGGCGGGGCGGGGCGGGGGCGGGGCTTAACGTCAGAGGAAGGCGCCGCGCGTCAGAGGAGCGCGCCGCGACGCCTGAGGGGCCTGAGGCTGAGGGGCGGGGCATGCAGGGCGGGGCTTGGCGGGCCACGCCTCCGGGAAGCGGCGGCCGGCGGGCGCAGGCGAATTTCCGCAGGGAGCGCGGTGAGGAGCCAGCGGTTGGGGTCGGGTCTCCGGGCGTGTGCTCCCCCCGCGGTGAGGGTGAACTAACGGAGGTGGGCGGGCCGGCGCGCCGGGTTAGCAGGCGTTTATCCTGTATGGCCGCAGCAGTCAGCGTTCCTCACCAGCACGAGCCCCGCCTGCAGAGCCCTAGGCGGCGGCCAGCAGGAGGCCTCCCGCGGGAACTGTCACTCCGCCAAAGTAAGTAAAAGGTCGGAAACTGGTTGTTTCTGGACGCGCTTTGGGCGGAAACCCCGGAAACCTGGCTTCTCTGGGTCTGATAAGCGGTTGGGCTGCCGCTGGCCTTGGACTTCCCCACCTGGAAAATGTAGATAGCCCTGAACGTGAGGCCCTTGCCAAATCCGCGGGCGGCCCGGTACTAGGGAGGTTACATGACCGTCCTGAGAGCCTCCATGATCCGTTACTTTGGGGACGGCCAAACATGCCACACACAGTACATAAGTCCCCTACCTACACATGAGTTACGTTGGAGAGCGTTAGCAAATCTAATTGGTTCGTTAAGTCCAAGAAGTTAGCCTAGGTAACCAACTAACACAATTGGCTCTTCACCGCTGCTGTTACACTCTTGCTTCCAGACATACTGGGCTTGAAATTAAGGTACTGTAGTACTGTACTCTATACAGTACAGTACTCTACTGTACAGTAGAGTACACAAAAGCACAACCACTTGTAGAGGATGCACGCACGTGACAATGTACGCCAGACACGTGAACTAACTTACCTGATTGGACGTTCCAACACACGTTCACATCTTTGAAAGTTCGCAACTTGAAGGTTCATATGTAGGGGACTTACTGTAATTCACCCCGATTCTGCATTAAGTACTTTTTTGTTGTTTGCAATGAAAATGAATTTGAAGGAATATTTATCATTTTACTTTTGGATTTTGGGCGTATAAGAAAGTCACTTAAATTGCTATTGGCTATGACGTTTGGCATCTCTGAGAATTCTTAAGAAGCGAGAAAATCTACAAATTACTTTCAAATTATTTTTATGATACATGTTAATTTAGATTTTGAAGTATCTTTTTGTGATTTTGAATTAAAACTTTTTTCACGACTCCAACTTTTTTTTTCTATGGCCCCTGAAAAGCTTGTAGGCCTCCACATACTGTGCCTATAATGCCTTATGCCAGAAAATGGTGGTGGGGACTTGAGGAGAACATGAGGCTTGTTCTGAGCCAGTACTGCTGCTGCCATAGGCTGATAAGAATCCAGGAATAATTTTCAACTGGTTAAATTCAGTGTTCATCTCTATTTTTTTAAAGTCTCTGAACCCTAAAGAACCTGGGAAAGATAAAGAAGTATCTGTTTTTCTGAACACCCAGTTTCTGAGAGCTGGGTTAAATACCTGCATGAAGTGACCTGGATAATTTCTGGGGTAATCTCTCCAAATCAGAGGGTAATGAGATCTGATTTTAAGATGTGACATTTAGACACATAATCCAGAAAGTCAGTAAATGTGGCATTTCTGATCTTTCTAACCGAGCACTCTAGTCATCTAGACCTTTTTGGCTTCTTTTATGCAGCTGTCTGTAAAGGTTCGCTCACCTTTGATCTTAGTTGTTGCCCTGTGTTTGGTACTTACAACACTTAGCCCAGGGTAGCAGACCTCAAAAATGCCCATAAGCTCTTCCCTGTACACTCAGCCCTTTGCCTTGTGACTTTGCCCCTCCTCCCAGCAAGGAGTGGAGCCTGTTTTCCACCCTTGAATCTGGGCCTGGACATGTGACTTGCTTTGGCCAAAGGGACACTAGAAAATACGAAGCTGTTGAGAAGTGCTTGTGCGTTAGGGCTTGCCCCTTCTCACGGACCCTGGGCACCCTGCAACTGCCATTGTGTAAAATCGTCCCACCCAAGCTGGTAAGGGGTGTCCCAGTTATCTCTGTCACCCCAGCTGACACCCTCTTTTCCACACACCCCTAAAACATGAATTTCCCCAAAACACAGTTCTTCCCGTCTGCTGAAAGCACTGCAATGCAGTATTCTCATTACCTTTAGAAAAAATCAGACTCTTGAACTGGCATTCAAGACCTTGACTTTGGGGCCCCACCCTGCCCTTCCAACTGTTCCCGCTTCTCTCTCTAAAGAACCCTTTCCTGCAGGCTGGCTTCCTCCTCTCTCCAATCCCCTGGGCCTTCCCATTGCCAAGGCCCGGAACTTTTACCCATTCCATACCCTCTTTCCTCCTCTTCAGATTCCACGCTACCACTCTCTACTTTCCACACCAAGACCTTCCTTCTCCACAAAGGCTTTCCTGGCCATTCCAGTCTCTTCATTCACTCATTCATTCAAAATCATGAACACACCATGGAAAGAATACTGCTTCAGCCCCTGCTCTGGGGGCGCTTACAGGAGGAAAACAGAGAACATACAGCCATCCACCTGACACTTGGCACACATGACCTTATATTTAACCTCAGCATTTCACGGATGTGTGTCTATCCAGTCAGAGTACAAGCTCTTTAAGGTCTGGAGTATCTCTTCCTGCATCGTGTAAACCTCCGTGTATTTCCTGCAATACCTATTAGAATGCTTTGCCCAAAGGAGACAGTTTACGAGTATTTATTGGTCAATAGTTTGGTTGCCCTGAGAAATTCCCCAAAGACTTCTTCAAACTTCAGTAAGTCTTCAGATTTCTATACCAAGGTAGATAATTGTATGGACGTTGCCCGTGTGTGCAGCATTACGACTCACGTGTCCACAAATGAGAATGCTGCTTGTTACTATGTACTCCAGTTTCACTATCACGACGTGTCTTTGAACCTGCCAAAATTCAGGATGGTTTCCTTCATTCCACTGGGCCTTGCTTTGATTCTCTTGATTACAATGACATCAAAGTTTTGAGGCATAAGGACATAGAGACCAATTTTTTTTCTTGTCTTTATGCCCCATACAAAACCAAGCCAAGCAATGTTCACATGTAAGCTGAATTCCTTCCAGCCTCTATTAAAGGGCTTCTTTTTTTCCTTTATCCAGATACTCACAGCAAGAGAGATAAACAAGCAAAAGTCTAGAAACAAGCCAGCGGTCCATCTACAGTGGAAAGTGTAAACAAACTGTGATGTGTTCACGTACTGGAATTTTACCCTGGCGTGAAAAATGCACGAACCACAGCTGCAAGCAACAATATGGGTGAGTCTCTACAACAGCACTGAGCAAAAAAAAAGGTCACAGAAGAATGCATACAGTATGATTCCACTTACATAAAGTTCAAAGCCATGCAGAACTAAACAGGATATTACTTAGGGATTCAAACGTGTGATAGAATTATAAAGAAGAGCAGTGATAAACCTCTAAAAAGGAAGGTCAGAGGAGAGATTGGGCAGAGGCATTCAGAGGGCTGCGAAGGGAGTGGTAACGCTCGTTTCTTAAACGTGTGGAGTGGGGACGGGGTCACAGCGCCTTGCTGCGTTGTTGTTTAGGCATTGTATATGTTGTGTAAACTATGTCTGTTCACTATTTAAATAAAGGAATTGTTTTCAGAGGCAACACTCTTAGTCTGGTAGCCTAAAGTGTGGGTTCTTTGCCTCAGCTTGACCCCTTGCTAAAGGGAGCATCTTAGAGTGGAGTCAACACCAAGCAAGGATTCTGGAAACCAGGTTCCAGCTCTGCCAGGTGTGGCCTTTTTTTTTTTTTAATTTGTTTTTTTAATTTTTATTTATTTTTGTCTGCGTTAGGTCTTTGTTGCACGGGCTTTCTCTAGTTGTGGCGAGTGGAGGCTACTCTTTGTTACAGTGCATGGGCTTCTCATTGCGGTGGCTTCTCTTGTGGAGCACGGGTTCTAGGTGCGCGGGCTTCAGCAGTTGTGGCTCGCGGGCTCTAGAACACAGGCTCAGTAGTTGTGGCGCACGGGCTTAGTTGCTCCACAGCATGTGGGATCTTCTCGGACCAGGGCTCGAACCCGTGTCCCCTGCATTAGCAGGCGGATTCTCAACCACTGCGCCACCAGGGAAGTCCAGGTGTGGCCTTTTGAGCCTCGCTTCAGTTACTGATGCCTAAGGTCCTTTCAAAACGCTGTTTATGGCCTTAAAAGTTAATTTAGAAGCTTTCCACACAACCCTGTGTTTCCGCTGGAGTTTTCACGGTCAGAGGAAGAAGAGCATGGGCATTGGTTGCTTGGCTTCAAACCCGAGCATCATCCTGAGTTGCATGCCGCCCCTCACACCCCAAAGCCCACCCGTCACCAAGAATTGTCACCTCTCCCACCAAAGCACGTCCCAGGTCAGCCACTTCTCACAGCCCCTCTGCTGCCTCCTGGCCAGAGCCACCCTCAAGTGGCCTGAGCCATCTCCCCACATCCCCTCTTCCCAGACCCTCGTCTGCCCCCCACCAGTCCAGCCCAAGAGATAAGCACGGAAGTCAGACTTCTCCCTCCCACCCACCCCCGCCCCATCCCCAGCTTCCCATCTCTCTTAGACTCAAACCCTAACCTCTCATGGAGACCTGCAGGGAGCCCGGACCCTGCCTCGCCCACCTCCTCAGCCTCCTACCACGGCCCCACTGCCTGTGCCCTTCTGTCCGCTCGGCCCAGCGTGCGCGTCCCCGGGGCCACAACTGCCCCCTTGTCACTTACACCACAGCATGAATGTTATCCACGCAGAGAGGCCATCGGAGACCAACCCAGGTGCTTGCTCAGTTCACCTTGTTTTATTTTCCTCGAAACAGGACCACTCAAATTATTTCTGTATGGCTTTGTTTTCTGTCCAGTCTAATTTGTCTGGTTCACTATTTTCCAACACCAAGCACAGTGCCTGGCAAGTATTAGGAGCTCAATAAATCTTTCTTAGATAAAGAACTGAATGTGTGAATGAGAGAGAGAGAGGGAGAGAGGGTGGTGGGAACTAGCTTTTGTAGAATAACCAGTACATTCCAGGGGTCTCACGTGCATTATGTAATTTAACCATCACAATAACTCTGTGAAGTAGGTATTGTCGGCTCCCTTTCACCACTGATGACACTGAGGAGAGGGTAAGCGACCTCACCTAGTTCACGTAGTCCACATTCAAAGCCAGATCCACCTGATTCACTAACTCCTGTCCTTTCCACAGTACTGTTGCCCCTCGCCACGCAATAAAACCACAACCTGGCTTCATCGTGGGTGACACAGAGGAAAACTCCCACGTCCCCCTGTTGGACATTCTGCCCTAACCACTCACTTCCCCTTCCCCCGAAATTATCCTGCCCTCACTTGTGTGCCCGAGTATGTGCTCAAGCACACTGATAAGTACAGGCTCCCCCTGCCGCTGGGTCTGCAGGAGTGGGGTAGTGGTCAGGGCTCTCCAGAGGAACAGGGCAATGGGGGACACAGAGAGACAGACACGAAAGAGAGGTAGACAGACAGACAGAAAGACAGGCAGACACGATATGCTTTCTAATTCCATTCTCTAATAAAGAGCCATGGTTCCTTGGGAGGTGGCTGATTCTAGGGCTGGGGCAAGAAGTATACAAGATGAGCCTGGAGCATCTCCTAGTGCCAGAAAATAGGAAAGTGATCAAGGGAATTCCCCGGCGGTCCACTGGCTGGGACTCAGTGCTCTCACTGCCAGGGCCCAGGGTTTGATCGCTGGTCAGGGACCTAAAATCCCACAAGTCTCACGGTGCTGCAAAAAAAAAAAAAGTGATCAAAAACCAAAATGATGAAGGTATAGGGGTATGACGGGGACACAGGCGCCAAACTGAACGAGTTCCCAATGGCCAAAGCAAAAATAATGGGAACATCAAAATAAATAGCAAAGTCTTGGGTTAGAATTAAAGTATAAAGTAAATATTCATGAGTCAGTACTGATATAAACAAATATTAATTTAGGTAAATTCTCCCCCACAAAAAAGTGGAACTTACCTCCACACCCCTGAGTGTCGCTAGACTTAGTGACCCGCACCCAAAGAACAGACAAGAGAAAGAAAAGTAAAGTAACTGTGGTGGAGAAACCTGGGTGTCAGTGTGAGCGCCGTCAGAGGCGAGTCACGTTGACAGCGTGCACCTTTGATGTGCGGTGATGAGAACGGCCCTTCACCCATGAGGCCTTTCTCCCAAAACGCACACCCTCAGTCCAACCATGAGAAAAATGTCGGACGAACTCACATTGAACAGCATTCTACAA
This sequence comes from Kogia breviceps, assembly GCF_026419965.1. Classification (NCBI taxonomy): domain Eukaryota; kingdom Metazoa; phylum Chordata; class Mammalia; order Artiodactyla; family Physeteridae; genus Kogia; species Kogia breviceps. The sequence continues at coordinate 1,783,438 of NC_081318.1, read as the reverse complement.
AATACCAGACCAGTACTCCCTTCAGTTATCAAGGTCATCAAAAACAAGGGAAGTTTGGAAAATTATCTCAGGCCTTAGAGGAGGCTAAGGATAATAATATATCAACATTAGTCCGTTGGTTGTGATAAATGTACCGTAAGTAAGAGGAAGACAGCGAGGGAGCCTGGGTACGGGGAACACAGGAACTCTTCCTCTCTTTGAAACTTTGCTGTGAATCAAAAATGTAAAGTTTAGTCTTTAAAAAGGAAGAGAAAAAATACCAGGTACTTTGCAAAATCTCCAGGAGGACCAGAGAACCAGACTGGAAAGAAAGATGCCCCAGTCAAGAGCTGGTCCCTTGAAGACACCAGTACGCCATTTCTGAGTGCAGACACACAGCCCATCCACGGCTTATCTGACGCTGGTCACTTCTCAGACTTCTCCTATCTGGGCCCTGGATGTGGCTAACTGGCAGAGCCTGGGTCATGCGCACACAGCTGAGCCGCCAAGGAAGCGAGTGCTATTTTCCACTTCTTTCATGGGGTAGACTCCCTGCTCCATAGGGTGGGGGATTCCCTTGACGTAGGAAGGGGCTTCGAATATTGTTCAATCAAAAGGAATTATACGGTCCAAATACACAGTTCTCTAATGACCCGGCATAATACAAGTATAAAATCTACACTCTAAAGAAACAAATGGGCTTTAGAGTTTGGGTAAGTGATGACCATCCAGTGGTGTGCCGGAGAGCCCTGGCACTGGCTTGTGAAAGGAAGCTGTTGATTGTTAGGGATTTTGCAAAGCCGGTTGTTAAACACAACACTATGCAAAACTAAATTACATAAACTTACACTTAATTAAACTATATTCTTTAAAGGTAAAAACTACTGAAAAGCCATCGTGTCCTAATTATTTTATTATACTTTCCTTGAGTCTACGTACGTGTCCTTTACAACGACGTGCTGCTCCTTGTTCAGTGACCTCACGCGGGTAGCTGAGATCGGCCGTGCTGGGAGCATTTACACCATGGAAATCGGCAAATGCTGCAAATCAGGGCCCTTTCCCTCCCCCTTGCGGAGCTGGTCATTAGATACAGCATGCCAGTGGAGCCAGCAAAGGTTTCAACAAGAGCCTAAAATGACGATTTTCCTTATTACGGGCTGAAGTCAAACAACAGATGATCGGAGTTGGCATCCTTTCGTGGAAACGGAGCGAGACTCCCGCCTGCTGGAGGTCATCCCAAGTGTCTGGAGAGCTGGACCAAGGGGGCTCCTGAAGGGGAAAGAGGATTTTTCTGAAGAAAACAATTCTAAATCTGTGAAAGTAAATCAAAGTTTAGAAACATCCTTTACTCCGTGCTAATGAAACACTGGCAGTTTGTATATTTGTTGGTGTTTTAAAGGGGCAGAAAAAAGCCATTATTCCCTAATGCAGGAGGGATAGCATGCATGGGTCCAGGTTCAGGGAGGGGATAGAGGTGCTGGTCTGTGTCTGTTCATTTCCTGGGGCCACCATAACAGAGTAGTACCCCAGACTGGACAGCTTAAGCAACAGAAATTTATCTTCTCACAATTCTGGAGGCTGGAAGTCTGAGATCAAAGTGTGGACAGGGTCATTGCTCCTGAGGCCTGTCTCCTTGACACGCAGATGGCTGTCTTCTCCCCATGTCCTCATACAGCCGTCCCTCTGTGTGTGTCTGTGTCCTGATCTCCTCTTCTTATAAGGACACTGGTCACATTGGATCAGGGCCCACCCATGACCTCATTTAACTTAATCACCTCTTTAAAGACCCGTCTCCAAATGCAGTCACATTCTGAAATACTGGGTATTAGCAGTTCAACATGTGAAGTTAGGGGGACACAGCTCTGCACAAGGAGCATGTGGAAGTCTATTCCAATTGCACTCTTCTCTCAGGGAAATAAATAGCAAGGTCAGCCGCCAGAGGGAAGAGTGCAGAGTAGTGTTTGAGGTCCTGGGAGAGAAAAGGTGGGGTCATACAGGAGTGGGTGGGAGAAACACCTGTGACCTCTAAGCAGCACTAGGCTCCAGTCAAAGCCCAGGCACCAGGCCTCTGCTTCTGACCACGGATGCTGCTCTGTGATCCCTGGCCCAGCTCAGCAGCGCGGTGCCTTGGATGCTTGGCCTGACCTCTTGTGAACATCGTCAGATGAACTGAGAGTTTGGTAATTAGATGGGAGAGTGGTTAGGAATGTGGTCTCCAATCTGAGTCTGGGGTTAGAATGTCAGCTTCACCACGTCTAGGTTTCAGGACCATGGACAGGTCACTTACCTGCTGTGCCTTTTCCCTCATCTGTAAATGGAAATAAAGATGCTTTCCTGATACGGTTATTCTAATTAAATGACACATCCATAAAATGCAAGGACACAATAAAAGTTAGCTGTCATCATCACACCATTATTTGAAAAGCCAGAATCTAAGCATGGCTTGTGTGACATTTACACATTGGGTTACATATCGATGCTTATGAAATACAAGTTTCTAAGAAATTCATAGCAAACTTGTAACTTTCACACAGGAGATTAAAGACTGAAAGAATGCTTTAAATGCATGAAAGGAGCTTTAATTTGCCAAGAAATTGTGTGGCTGTAGTATCCATAGGAGTTGAGACTTACAAGGAGGAATCAGAGGAAAGGAAGGGATGTGGACCTGTAATTAGCTAGGGGGAAATTACAGGGAAACAGGGGAATTTAAATCCACAGCTAAAAATAGCAGCATCCTCCTCCACTTCCTCTTCAGCCTTTGGTGTCAGTTTCTGATTTTAACAAGATTTCATCTTAGGTTAATTGTGTGAATTTCACCATCCCTGGCTAACTCTCCTTGAAGTATAAATAAAGAGATGATCAAGCGTCTGCTAGTAGAAGAAAAGAGAGAAGAGGTATGAATAATTCCCATGTATTCAGGATTTGGCCTTCTTCACCCAGTGTGCTGTTGGCTTAGTTTAGTGTGTACCCTCGGGCCCCCTACCCTATACACAATAACCATCTGACAGCCACGGGAAAGCAGGACCCCAGGAATTCCAAGATAAGAGACTTGCACAGACATCTTTAAAGTTCCCTCCCCCGCCCAGGCAGTGTAGACACAAAGACACCTTATCTCTGACTGAGAGGAAGCGACTTTCCCACCCAGGACCCCGCCGAATGGCAGGGAGTGAAGCAGGAAGAACACGTGGGCGCTCGTGGCAGGCGATCCAGGAGGGAGACGGAGCGCGCAGAGGCCCAAGGAGAGGACAGGATGCATCCTCGGGCGCACCGCAGACTCCTCCTTGTTGTGAAAGCCCAACGGCCTGAGCAACTCCAGCCCCGTTAAATGTCTGCCGGCCGAGGACAGGAGCAGGCCCCCACGTGCGGTTCTGGCTGCGCAGGTCCTGCACCAGCCTTGGCACAGGTCATGGCGAGGAGGCTGCCTGGTTGGGGGGATGTTCCGACTGGACAACCAGTTCATAAACTGCCCGAGGAGAGGGCACTGAGAGCTTTGGGAAATGGATGCTGAACTTTCAGCACTTTCTACGCTAGATTTTATGTTTAATTTTATTTTTATTTTTATTTTTTGCGGTAGGCGGGCCTCTCACTGTTGTGGCCTCTCCCGTTGCGGGGCACAGGCTCCGGACGCACAGGCTCAGCGGCCACGGCTCACGGGCCCAGCCGCTCCGCGGCACGTGGGATCCTCCCGGACCGGGGCACGAACCCACGTCCCCTGCGTCGGCAGGCGGACTGTCAGCCACTGCGCCACCAGGGAAGCCCTACACTAGCTTTTAAATTGCACTTTCTAAAGAGGAAAAAGATGGAAACATGAGGAAGCCACACTCAGGAAGGCAGTCCTTCTCTACTGGCCCTCAGGTCCTTCTCTGGGTGCACCTGGTGGGGTAAAGGTTTCTAGCCATTCCTCCAGTTTTTTCCACTCATAAGTGTGTTTTTTAATTACACAGTTGAGATCTATTTTGCTACTTGATATTTTTATTTAACAGTGTATCTTGGCTATCTTACATGTACAGATCTATTCCATTCTTCTCACCACTTAGTTGTCCGTTGATTAACTAGTCCTTATTGCATGTATTTAACCAGTCGCATGTGGCTAGACATTCAGATTGTACAGTTTTTTTTGTTTTGTATTCCTGTGTAAATGATGTTGTGCATAGATCCTTGTACATATTTATTTGCACACGTGTACAAGTCTTGGAGGCGATCACCCACCTCCCACTTGGGAGTTTCCAGATAAGGTCAAAGCAGCCCAGATGCTTTTGGAAAAGTCTACTTCATGCCCAGGCCCCCTCCCAGCAAAGGGTTATAAGGGGGACCGAGTGGGGACAGAGCCAGATCTGCCTGGAAGGGGGATGGGTTGCATCCTGAGTCCCCACTTGCCACCAAGCCTGGGTGGGGAGACGGTGCCTGTAGCACATCAGGGAATTCACCAGGAGAACGCAGACCTCGCCCAGGCCCCCCCAGGGGCTGCTGGCCCTGACCAAGCCCTGGGACATGCCCCATGAGGACAACTGACATCAGCAGCCTGGGAGCTAGACTCTCCCCTTGCCGCTGAGATTTAACCCCTGAGCCCAGACCCAGAAGTGAGCAGGTGCAGGTGCAAAGGGCTGGGTTCAGGGCTGAGTCCATTGAGAGTGTCCTCTTGTCCCCACTCTGTGCTTTCCTGGTTACTCTCAAATGTTTGGTTTTCCAGATCAACTTTGATATCATTTGTTATTACCTCCGAACCCGCCAAATCCTCTTGGTCTTCAGCTGGAATTGAGTTATGGGAGAACGGACATTTTTTTACAACATTTGAGTCTTCCTGTCCAAAACAAGGAATATCTTCGTCTGTATCTAAGTGAACTGACATCTTTCTATCAGCTCTTGGCTCTGGGGTTGAAAGCCACACATGGGGGCCAGAAATATGTGAAGTTTCTCTAAGACTCCTCCGTCTCTCCAGGCTTGCCTGCCCCAGGGCAGATTATGCTCAAGGAGGCAGCCTTTCTACACAGTTAGCCCAGGTTCACGGTCACGGTAGATGCCTCCCTGAAGAGCCAGCTCCAAGCGGTCGGCTGTAATCTCACCGGCACCAGGCGGTCCCTCTCCCAACTGTTACTTAAGGAGCTGGAAGGGCTGATCTGTGCAGCCTGTAAACCTTGACAGAAATAGCTTGGTCACCTTTATGGGCTCCCAGGCAGCGGCCTTCCTAAACATCCTGCTACTAATGTTCCTCCTTTACAGCATTTTTAAACCAATTTTCAAGTGAGTGTCATAAAATCACTCTATCCAGGAAGTCAGCCCCATAATCTCCAGGACATAAACTTTAAAAGCAAGATGTAAAATGCCGATTGGACGCCCTGACATGCCTCCACTCTGTGCTCAGGTGTGAGTTTATTAGCAAAGCATTAGGCCGTAAAGGTCCACTTCAGGGAGCAGACTGAAAGTGCACTGGTTGTAGGTGGGGCCTGTCAGGTGGTGAGAAACTGATCTGGGAGGACAGAAAGATTACTCCAACGTCAGCAGTGCTTGCTAATTTCCAGAGTGTTTACCTTCTGGGGGGGTTTCTAGGACTAAAACATTGAGACACCCACACGCGATACACACAACAGCCTGCGAGGGACCTCCCCAGCGGTCCAGTGGTTAAGACTCCGCACTCCCCATGCAGGGGGCAAGGGTTCCATCCCTGGCCAGGGAACTAAGATCCCGCATGCTGCGGCCAAAAAACTAAAAAAATTTAAAAAAAATTTTAAAGATTAAAAAAAATTAAAAACCAGCCTGAGACCCTCATGTTGCATCGTGTTTTACTGTGTCGTGCGGCGCAGTAGAAGTTCTCACTGTCATTGTTGTCTTTTTGTGTATTTGCCTCCCTTCGTGTCAGCTCTTTAAGGGCAGGGCCCACGCCTGCAATTTCCCGCTCCGGCACCTGACACTGTTCTCACAGAGCTTCTCCGGAAAGGCTTGCCGTCGACGATGACCCAGAGGTCACAGCCGGGAACAGGCTCGTAGACGCGCCTGTTTGTCCCTGCCGTCAAGAAATCTCCCAATGAGGCAGAAGTTCAGTGCAAGAACCAAACGCAAGCGTTGCTTTGGAAAACACTTGATTAACCGGATGTTTGCCTCATGGGAGCCGTGTGTGCCTGGGCTTGAGTGTCACGGAACGTTAGCAGCGGTTGGGGTCCCTCTACCCGACCTAGGCTGGGCGCCTTGGCTGGAGGCTTGAGCCTCACGCCGCCGCACCCCCCTCGCTGTTTGTCCTGCTCGGGAAGGGGAGTCCTGAGGAGGAGGCCGGGCGGGGCTAGGGGGCAGCAGCGGCACGTGAAACAGCTGAAAGCGTGCCAGTGGCTGCACACTCTCCCAGGCCCCCACAGGGCTGCTCTGATTGGCTCTTCCTGCCACTGCGCCCTCAGAGCCCCCAGTCCCTCTCCATGCCGGGCTCCCAGGTTTTGAGCAAATCACAGGACTGGCATATTTTGTACCAAAGGTGATGCTATTTATCCTACTTCTCTTGACACTGAATTTTTCCTTTATCATGGACTTAGCCCGGATCTTAGGGCAGTATCTTGTAGTGGAATCAACTGACAATGTTACAGAAGAAGAAACAGGCTGAGAGAGGAGAACGCTCCATGGTCTGGCTCCTGGTTCCTCCTTTACACCTCATAGATTTCCCCAATGTGAGAAAAGCATAATAAACTATGGTCGTTCACTGCAGAATGGGCCTTAAAATGAGAATCTATCCTAATTTATTAGTACTTCCCAAACTGGACCTAAAACTTTTATCACTAATAATGTTTTATCTTTATGGGTATTTTGTAGCTCACAAAGCACATGTTATCCATTATTTAAATTCACAGTAACCCAACGAGATAAACTAGGGTTGTCATCCCTTTTTAAGAGATGAGGAGGGGCTTCCCTGGTGGCGCAGTGGTTGAGAGTCCGCCTGCCGATGCAGGGGACGCGGGTTCGTGCCCCGGTCCGGGAAGATCCCACGTGCCGCGGAGCGGCTGGGCCCGTGAGCCGTGGCCGCCGAGCCTGCGCGTCCGGAGCCTGTGCTCCGCAACGGGAGAGACCACAACAGTGAGAGGCCCGCGTACCACAAAAAAAAAAAAAAAAAAAGAGAGATGAGGAAACTGAAATATAATGAGGTAAAATAACATACCCAGGCTTGCACAGTTAGTAAACCACAGAGGCAACTCCAACCTTCAGATCTCTGTTCCAAGTCCAAAGCTCTCTCTCCCACTCTACGGAGCCATCCCAGGAGAAGGGATGAGTTATAGATAGGGATAGAGATACAGTTACAGTGTGGACAGAGGCAGATGTAGAACAATCATAGCTACAGATATGGGTAGAGATGTTAGAGATGTAGTTATGGTTTTGCTATGGATGTGAATATAGATGTGGTGGTTATGGATGTAGGGGTAGATATATAGTTATAGAGAGATATGGAGATGGAGAAGGAGATGCAGATGGGAATGGGGATGGAGATGCAGATGGAGATGGAAATGGAGAAGGAAATAAAGATGGGGATGGAGATAGAGATATGAAATGGCCCTTGAGCTATAGCCGAATTAAAATTCTAATATGCAGCTAGAAACGCTGGGTCTAGATACTCTAGCTCCCAGCCATTCCCTTCTGTTCACAGAATATCTTGTTTAAGGGAGATGATGCCGTAGAAATGATGTCTGCCAAGCTGGAGAGTTCTGGGACTGCTGGTTCCATGTACTGAAAGGGATGATAAAATTTCCCTTTCTCTTGTTCATCAAAATTAGCCTTTAGGACTTCCCTGGTGGCGCAGTGGTTAAAAATCCACCTGCCAATGCAGGGGACACAGGTTCGATCGCTGGTCTGGGAAGATCCCACATGCTGCAGAGCAACTAAGCCCGGGCGCCACAACTACTGAGCCCACGGGCTGCAACTACTGAAGCCCACGCGCCTAGAGCCCGTGCTCTGCAACAAGAGAAGCCACCGCACTGAGAAGCCCGTGTACTACAACAAAGAGTAGCCCCCGCTCACCACAACTAGAGAAAGCCCATGCGCAGCAATGAAGACCCAACACAGCCTAAATAAATAAATAAATAAATAAATAAATATCAGCCTTTAATATATTTAGAAATTTTGGAGCTCCCTGGGACAGTCTGGGGTATTAGTTTATATATAGTCCTACTTTGTCTTTATATATTTGAAAAATAAAAGGTGAAACTCAAAGGAAAAAATGAACAGTAAAAATATTTGTTGTATTTTTTACTATTATAAAATTAAATTATATTTTAAGAGTTCCAATATATTTCTAACTGTGGTAGATTTTAAGGTAATTATGTGTCTCTTCGATAATATATTTACTATCAACTTATTGCATAAAAGGATTGCTTGCGAATCCAAGATTATTTTTAGATTTATAGCCCTTTCAGGTGAAAAGGGGGTTTTTCAGGAGTACTTCTGATTTCCAGTTTCTGGTGAGTTTTCCATTTGCCATCAATAATGCTCCCTGCGGAAATCCCCGCTTCATGTAAATCGAGCCTGACATTCCTATAATGCGCAGTGCGAAAGAGCGCTCTCAGGGCAGGGAATAACGTGCGTGAATTATGTCAGGTCACCGTGCAGAAACCGTTCATCCCACAATTTATGAACGCACATGCTCCCAAAACATGTTTTGGTATTCTAAAGAGATGTACGTGTTTTTATATTTATTGGCTATCTTGATAACTGTTTATTGTGGACACAGCAAAACTGCTGATTTGAAAAGATATTTTTGTCATCATTTTTTTGGCCTACCTCTAATGTTTATTACTCACATGATCGACATTGTATGGCTCTATTACCCAGTCTAAAGTTGTTTTTGTTGTTTTGATGTTTCCAAAGTAAAGTCTTTGTGAAAGGCATCAGTTGAAACCTCAGAGTTTGGCTTTCTCTGCACGTGTGCTGGGGACCTCAGTGTCCATGTGCCTCAGCGGCCTGGGCTCAGTCTGTCCAGAAGGGGTTTGGAAAGGACCTAGGTAGGTAGCAGAGATACAGTTAAAGGTGCTATAGTGTATCATGTTATGTTGTGTTACTTTACACTGCCTTATATTACGCTGTGTTGTATTATCGTTGTGTTGTGCTGTGTTGCATTAAGGTGTTCATACTATATATTGTATCATATTATCACATTATATTGTTTTAGACTAGAGCTGTGGTTGCAAGGCAGCAAAAATAATCTTGTCTGAGTTGAGGATGGAGTTAGTGTTTGGGCTGAATGATAGATACACTGTCACACTGTCCGCATTCCCTGGATAAGGTGCTATTCTCTTCACTTTCTGTCCTATGACTTGATCATTAAAGTCTGGGTTTGGATTTGTTTGTTTGGTGGTTTTGAAAATTAAAGGCTGAGAACTCACACTTACCCAGCCTCCTGTCTTCACGTGGGGGGGCTGTGTGTGTGTGTGTGTGTGTGTTCCTGAAGATGTCAGGGGCTGGGATTCTGTAATGTACCTCAGGGACCAGTTCTCCTATCTGTGCCCCTGAGTCATCAGCCTTCATTCACACAAACATAGAAGCTGGCGGACGCTCTGACTTCCCCTCCAAGGCTGCCCACTCAGTGCTTCTCACAAGGATGTCTGTCTTGCTTAGCTCCTGGCCAGTGTCTGGGAGTGGAATGTAGTGTGTTATTTGAATAACAATTAAAAGGAAAGCATGCAAATAGATGTGTAACATTAAGTGAAGAATTATTTTTGAAAGACACTTAGTCACCTTCTTATCGTTAGGTCATTGAAAAGAAACCATTATTCTTTTTGTGAAAGATTGCTCCAGAAGCATTAGAAATCCAAGTAGGCATAAATCGATTAATTTTCAAAATTTGCAGGGATAAACTTTATTCTGAAATCATGAACGTTCTCTTCCAATTAAAGTATGGTTAACTCCTTTCGGACATATTACAATAATAAATAGTAGACTGGGGCGGTGGTGGTGAATATCCTTGATCCCTGTAAATAATTAGATTGGTTGGCTAATAGAGCATAATGTCTAACACTGTAAAAATCCCAACCTTCTACATCTGTCTCATTAGCAAAAATAAATAGGTTTGTGTTAGGCCCACAGACTAACGCAGGAACCCAGTATTGTTCCAGGACCTGCCAAAGGAGGGGAGAACTCTTGCTGGCAGTGGGTATCAACATGGTTTTCCTCTTCCTACGGAGGGAGTGGGATGTGATTAGATTAGCAGCTCTCACAGCTACACTGCTAGTCGGTAACAGCCGCGGGGCGGAGACAGGGACCGGTTCTCTCTAGGGGGCCCCAGGGGCATATGGCAAAGAGCTTCTCTCTGCTCTGCACAGCTGGGTGATGAGGGTCCAGTGAGATGATGCCAGTGGTCAGTGTGAGCGCGGCGACAGCCCAGCCAGACCCCCCTTCAGTGCTTCCCCAGACACAGCCAGGCCCCTCACTCTTCCCTCGGGGTGTTTACAGAGTCACACCGACATTCTTCCATTCGTGAGTGCTTGCCAAGGAGGAGAAGCAAGCTTGCACTGCGGGCCACGTTGGCACTTGTCTGATCCGCACTAGGAAATTGTTGTCCATCCTTTGTGTTCTAAGCAGGGTGACCTGGTATCTTGTTTGGGGGTGAAGAAGACTTCTACAGTCACCCTCTTCTTTTTCTTTTTCGTTTCATCCATTCAGTTCACCAGTATTGACTTTCTCTGTGCTCAGCACTATTCTAGGCACTGAGAATATTTGCATAAATAAAGTTGATAGGTACATACTCACATAAATACAGAACAATACTTACAGCCCTCAGCTGTCCTTTGCTTATAATTTAGGAGAGAGACAAATGTAATTGATAATTATAATTAATAACTTCATCAATTAGGTAACAGGTAATGATTGATAAATCCTCTATTGAGGATTAAAATATGATCTTTTAGATAAAGAGCAGATTAGGTCTAGAAAGGCCCAAAGGAGAACTCTGAAAGGTGGGAAGAGAAAAGTGGATCGGTTAGGGACCCGGGCTGGAGGGGCACCAGGGCAGGGGGCATCACACAACCCCCGGCCAGCATCACAGGGGAGCAGGCCGGGCATCTCCTGACCCACAGCCCTGAACAGAAGGCGGGGCAGGTAGGCTCATCCCTCCTCCAGGTCCAGTAGGAGTTCTGCCCACTGACAAGACCAGGTGACCCAGCAGCATCAGCAGAGGACTGACCAAAAGTGGCCCTCCCTCACCCAGAAAAGCTGGACGACCAGGGGCTCCAGGTGAGGAGCCCACCGTCTGGCCCAGGAAACACTCCAGGCTCTGGGGCTGGGAACTCTCCCTGCTGGAAGGCATCAGGTGGTCTGGCCTGGGCAAGATAACCCCACCCCCTTAGGTGGCACCAGCAGGGACCAGGGGGAGCCCCACCAGCACCAGATAACAAGCAGACTGAACACTCCAAGCACCAAAACTGCCCTTAGAACCACAGCCCAAGGAAGCAGGCCAGGAAGTGTACGCTAAACCTAAATGGGGTGACCGCCTGCTGAAATAAAAGATCCAAATTGCACTGAGTCTCCTGATATGATAGCTGCAACATCCAGGATACAATCGAAAATTGCATGTCATTCCAAGAACTAGGAATATCACAACCAGAGTGGGAAAAGACGATCAACCAATATCAACACCAAGACCAGATCAGATGTTGGAATCATCAAAAAGGGTTTTAAAGTAGCTGTGAACAAAAATGCGTCAGTGAGTAATTACAAATTCTCTGAAAACAAAAAAGTAGAAACCTCAGCAGAGAAATAGGCATTATTTTTTTAAAAAAAAGAAAAAGAAAGAAAGAAAATGATACAACTGAAAACTACAATAACCAAAATAGAAAACTCACTGGACACACTCAGGGGTAGAGCAGGGATGGCAAAGGCTACGATCAGTGACCTTGAGGACAGATCAGCAGAATCTACACAATCTCAATAACAGAGAGAATAGACTGAAAAATAAATGCACAGAGCTTCAGGGACCTGTGAGACTATAACAAAAGATCCCACACTCACAACATCAGAGTCCCAGAAGAAGAGAAAAATAGTAGAGCTGAAAGAGGATTCCTCGAAATAATAGCTGAAAAAATGTGAAATTTGGTAAAAGGCATAAACCTACAGATTCAAGAAACTGAGCTTATCCTAAGCAGTATAAACCCAAAGAAATCCATCCAAGACACATCATAATTAAACTTTGGGAAACCAAAGACAAAGAAAACAAATCGTGAAAGACTGATTACTGATAGATGAACACCAATTCGAATGACAACAGATTTGTCACTGAAAACCCCAGAGGCAAAGGCATGACATTTGTCCAGTGCTGAAAAAATGACTTGTGAGCCACAAATTCTATAGCCTCAGTGAAAGTATCCTTCAGGAATAAAGGGAAAGTAAAGACATTCTCAGAAATAAAAAAACTAAAAGAATTTGTCACTAACAGACCTACCCTTCAAGCATGGCTAAAGGAAGTTCTTCAAACATCAAGGTAATGACAAAAGAAGGAATCTTGGAGCATCAGGAAGGAAGAAGGAAGGACAGAAAGAGCAGAAATAGGGGTCAGTGCAACAGGCTTCCTTTTCCTCATGAGTTTTCAAAGTCATGTTTGACGATTGCAACAAAAATTGTGACACTGTTCAATACCCAGGACCAGGATGTTTAAAAGTGGAACCTAACTGGAAGTACAGTTTCCACACTCCAGTGGGAAAATGGGCCACGACATCACAGACACTCCCTGAGTGCTCATCGGAAGAAGTTGAGCTGGTGCAATCACCTGGCAAGCTGTTACCAAATTTGGGGAAAACATGTTGACATTTGCATTCTTCCCACTAAGACCTAATGCTCAGTTGAACCACACTTAAAATGTGAGTATTCAAAGGTGAGTGCAGAAAAATCCCTCTTGCTTATCCTTCCTCTGGTTCAACATTAGTCAAACCTGCTAATGCAGAAATTTCCTCATCTGATTACAGAGAGGGTGCGTTGGATCACGACAGCTGCCTGTGTTTGCTGTCGTGATTTTAAGACTATTACATAAAAAGCCATCCTTCTCTAGCACACACACCCAAAAGGTCTTATTTGGCATTGAAAGTAGTCTGTGATTTTCTGCTTTACCTGGAGCATCGCCTCAGTTATTCATTTTATTCCAATAACGGTAGCATTGCTGCCATCTGAAAAGAGAATGCACTCTGCTACACTGGCAACCAAGATGCAGAGACATAGCAACAAACGAGAGAATGGAAAAGGAGACAAGGGATGCTAACAGAAAACAGGGACCAGAAGGGCAGCCCTGAAGATGAGGGTCCTGGCTCCGGAGACCCTCGGGAGGGCAGGGGCAGGGAGGTGACAAGCCCCTGCCCTCCCCTGGGAGCTGGGGACTGGGGTGCTCTCTCTGCAGGTGACCTCCCTTCTCACCTCCTCAGATTACGGATTGGCCATTTCGGGGTGTTCTTCCTTGAAGAGGCAACATAGTAGGGGATCCTGGTGAGGCTGGCATGGTCTCAGCCCCTCCATTTCTGGTCACTCCACTTCTGCCGAGGTCCGGGCTTCCAGGTATCCCCTGACGTGACAGTTTAGGGGGTCCCTGCAGCGTGAGCTATTTCCCTCCAGTAGGACCCACATGCCCCCGACCCCCACGCCCAGGCCTTTACCTGGGTCTCTCTGGGCCACCTGTTTCTACATCCTGCCTCTCCCTCAGCGATCCTGGCCTCTGCTGAGTGACGGAGAGTCACTGCCACCCGCGGCCCTGGTGTCCCATTGTGGAGGAGAGGAACTTGGCCCAGAGAAGGACGGACACCTTGAGTCATTCTCGAAAGTTTCACCATGCTGGGTCGTCGCATCCAATGGCTCTCGTCGGCTCACGTCCACACTCTGGCTGCCACAGGCAGGAAGAGGGAACGCCTGCCCCTCTCCCCTCCCGAGAGGGAGACAGGCCTGGCCTTGCCCCCTTCTTGGGATCAGGCAGCCGCAGGAACAATGCAGCACTACAGATGCCCACTGACAGCCGCCTGGGTCCCTCTCACTCACGTGCTCTAGGACTTCTGCTGCAATTGAGTTTCTGTGCCGGTGTAGCTCTCAGGGCAAGAGCCTAAACCGTGAGCAATTTACCGTGTTAAGGAAGGTGGCCCTGGGAGGCCTTGCCCAGGAAGAGATGGTCCTGCAGGAGTGGGCCCTTCTTGTGGGGAGGCTGCCCGGGAATGAGCTTAAGGAATTGGAGGAAGACACTTGGGTTTAATGTGCCTCCCTGGATGCTGCTAGAGATGTTGAAAACCGGCCAGGGTCTCAGGGAGTCTGGGCCCCCGGTTGCCTCCCTGGACCATCCTGGGTGAAATCTGCAAGCGACAGATAAAGTTCTAGGGCCCACCGTGCACCCAACCCTCTACCAGGAGTGGCTTGTGGTTTTTTTTTTGCTTTAAAGCACATTGTCATACTATATGTGACTCTTTTTGTCTCTACTTGCACCTAGAGGTAACGCCACAAATAAAACAATAAAATGGGAGCATTTCGGGGAGAAAAAAAATAGAATCCAGAATATTCTGAGCCACTTAAACTCCTCTGGAAAAGTGGAAAAAACAGTTGTGGAAGTGTCAATACTTCTATTGTATTTAAACCACATCTTTAAATGTCAAGTTTGTATGTGATTTTGAGATGTATATAAATGGAGGCATTATTATCATTCTATCATAATTTACTACTTGACCAAAATAAACTAATAAGATAAATAAATACCTCTGCTCATCCCCAACTGACTAATATGACCCTGAATAGAAATAAAATATTGGATGAGCTGGAGATGCCAAGTTTAAACTGGATTAGCGACAGAATCTCAGTGTGCTGTTTCGATATAATTAACGTGATGATTTAATATGTTTTTAGCTCAGAATCGTCGTAAGAGGTTTTTTGTAGTAACGTAGAAATGAACACACACTCATCCAAGCTGCAGAGGAATAAAAGGTTATAATATTTTTGAGTTTTCCTGGCAGAGTGATCCATTCTCATCAATCTCGTGCACAGCAGAAGAGCCTAAGGATGTTTTTCTTCCCATCGTTCATAGTCGTTATTTAATGTGGGGTAACAGCCGCCGTCTTCATTAATATATTAACCTATGGCTCAAAAAGGCCTCGCAGTAAACCAGCTAAAGACTCCTCCTGGCAGGTTCATGTCACAGGGCTTGCAGACATTAACCATTGGAAACACTGACCTCAGGGATAAGCCGGAAGTTAATAACCAGTCGAAGTCGGCTGGCCGACAAGCAGAAAGAGGGAACCAAGAAGCCGACCTCAGGGAACCCACGTGCAAGCTGTTCAAGAGGGACAGGGCACAACCACGTGTAAAACCTTATAGTGGAACGTGCTGCAGCTTCTAAATGGATGAGGTGGACCTACCTGTTGCAAAATGGAACGAGTGCTAAATATACGGTTACATGAAAAAAAATGAAGACGCCACATGGATCAAACTCTTAGTTGCTCAGCATTCTAGCACTGAGGGGTCCCCAGAGGAACGGCTGACTCCTGGCCTGCTCACCCTAAAGCTAAACCTATCGAGGCTCCCTGGAAACACACAGCACGCTTTCCTATTGACACCAGATTTCGGTTCTTTCAAGGAAATCATAGACTCTTGTGTAATGAGACAGTAAAGCATGTGTCTGTGGACTCTGCTTCCCGGTTTCCAAATGACTCACAGAGCAAGTCTCTTCACGTCATAAGCCAGGGGTCTCAAATCCTGCTCACCCTACAGTGAAACCTGGCTCTGATGAGCCTCCACAGGACACACGAGCCATTGCCTATTCGGTGGCTTGAAGGTCAACAAACAACAACCGGACATAACTGGGAAACCAGAAATACAAAGGAGAAAGAACAAGGGAAACAAGAAAAAGGGAACCAAGAAATCATATGCACCTATGATCCCATATCGATTTAAAATATACACAGTGTGTCAGAGAAAGACAAATATCACATGATATCACTTGTGTGTAGAATCTAAAAAAAATCATACAGATGAATTTATTTATAAACAGAAACAGACTCACAGACATAAAAAACAAACTTACGGTTACCAAAGGGGAAAGGGTGGCAGGGAGGGCTAAATGAGGAGTTTGGGATTAACAGATACACCCTACTGTATATAAAACAGATATACAATAAGGACCTAGCACAGGGAACTGTATTCAGTATCTTGTAATAACTTATAATGGAAAAGAATCTGAAAAAAATAGATATATTGTACGTAGGGAGTTCCCTGACGATCCAGTGGTTAGGACTCGGCACTTTCACTGCTGTGGCCCTGGGTTCAAAACCTGGTCGGGGGGCTTCCCTGGTGGTGCAGTTGCTGACAGTCCGCCTGCCGATGCAGGGGACACGGGTTCATGCCCCGGTCTGGGGAGATCCCACGTGCCGCGGAGCGGGGCCTGTGAGCCATGGCCACTGAGCCTGCGTGGCGGGAGCCTGTGCTCCGCAACAGGAGAGGCCACAGCAGTGAGAGGCCCGCATACGGCAAAAAAAAAAAAAAAAAAAGAAAACCTGGTTGGGGGGCTTCCCTGGTGGCACAGTGGTTGAGAATCTGCCTGCTAATGCAAGGGACATGGGTTCGAGCCCTGGTCTGGGAAGATCCCACACGCTGTGGAGCAACTGGGCCCGTGAGCCACAACTACTGAGCCTGCACGTCTGGAGCTTGTGCTCCGCAACAAGAGAGGCTGCGACAGTGAGAGGCCCGCACACCACGATGAAGAGTGGTCCCTGCTCGCCACAACTAGAGAAAGCCCTCGCACAGAAACGAAGCCCCAACACAGCCAAAAATAAATAAATAAATAATTGATTTAATTTTTTTTAAAAAAACCTGGGATCCTGCAGGCCATTTGGCACAGTAAAAAAAAAAAAAAAAAAAAGAATATATATATATATCCGAATCACTTTGCTGTACACCAGAAAGTAACACAACATTGTAAATCAACTATACTTCAATTAAAATATATATATACACACTGTGTTTGTAAATACACCAACATATGTGTGTTTATACATGTGCATATATATGTGTGTCTGGAAAGATATGTACTCAGATTCGAACAGTGTTAATCTCTAGGTGGTGGGATATGTTTTTTTTTTAACTTGCATTTTTCAGTTTTCATCTTCCAATTCCATAAGTGTACAATACTTCTGAAATTACACAAAAAATGTTTTTCAAAATAGAAGTAAACTAAAACAGTATATTAAAAACCTCGAGTGATCTGAGCTGTTGCAAGAAACAGAACAGAACTTCAAAAAAGACTCCAAATAGTATCTTAGAGATCCTGGGGAACGAATGCATTCGTAAAACAAGAATAGAATGACATGCAAAAGGAAAGAATAGAGGACAAGTAACTTTTAAAAGAATGCTGAAACTGAAAACATTAATAGAAAAGTTGTAAGATGGAGCTGGGGAAAAAAGCAGATGGAAAATATGGGAAGCAATAAAAGACTTAGAACATCAATCCAAAAAATTTCAACATCTAACCAATAAGAGTCCCAGAAAGAGAGCGTAAAGAATCTGAGGGGTGAATGTTGTTCAAGAGAGATTATCAGAAATTACCAGAATCAAAAGTCTTCAAATGGAGAGTTCTTAGCACAATAAATGGAAAAGAGACCCACATCTCAATATATCACTTCAGAACACACAGAGAGACAAGAATCAGATTGGCATCTGATTTTCCATAAACAACACTAGATGCTAGAAAATAATGAAGCAACATCTTCAAAGTTCCTAGGGAAAAAATTCTGTTTAACTTAAAATTCTGCAGCCCACCAAACCACCAGTCAAGCGTGAGGTAGAATACAATCATTTTCAGATATGACATATACAGAGTTTACTGCGTGCTCTCTCCTTCCCCTCCTGGGAAGTTCCTCAAGAATGTGAATCAGAGAATGGAGAGAAAGTGACAAACCGAGGGACACTCATCCCCTTGCCCCCTCCCCTCCCAGGAAGCAGCCCTGGAGCTTAATGAGGGGAAGCCCTGGGTGACAGCAGTCTGGATGCTACCTAGTGAAAGGCCACAGAAGGAGAATGCTGTACCTTAGGTGTCTTTACAGAGGGAGAATAGGAGGAGGCTTGTCAAAGGTTGGGTTTTCCAGAAACAGGAGCTGGGATGGAGTTTGTGTTGGAGATCCACACAGAGGAAAGGGGAGGAAGCAGGGTTGGGGAGCTGTGGCTCAGGCCAGGAGCCTGCAGGGCGGAGCGGGCCACCGTGGCCCATCAGAGGAGGCCCCAGAATCCCCTCCCCCAGCCCATCTCTAGACGTGGCCCACCCAGGGGAGGGCGTGCCTGTGCTCAGGGAGGCTCTCCGGCAGCAGAGGCCGGCTCTGAAGGGGCATCTGGTGCACACGTCTCATGGTCGGCCCACAGCGCAGTCCATGGCAAACCCCTGGAAAGTACAGAGATGAGCTGCAGGGGTTCTATCAGCCCCCTGCAAAATCTACAGGCAGGACGCTAAGTTATGGTTCTGAAGAGTTTTCTATGGGGGGGAGCACAGAGTAAGTTAGTCTAGGTATGCAATTTCCTGAAAACGGGTTAATGAAACTTAAAGGATATAAAAACTAAATTAATTTTTAAGATCTTCATCTCCGATATCCATTGCCTAGGCTAAGTTTTTTTTTTTAATAACTTTGCTTTTTTAAGAGCAGTTTAGGCTGACAATAAAACTGAGATGAAGAGATTTCCCATACGGCCACCCGGCCACCCGCTGCCCACACGCAGGCATAGCCTCCCCTTTGTTGACAGCACTCACCAGAATGGTTCATTTGTTTTACCAAAGGTGAACCTACATTGACACATCAAAATCACCTGTCCATGGTTTATCCTAGGGCTCACTCTTGGTGTCGTACACTCAGTGGATTTGGACAAATGTGCAATGACATATATCCATCATTATCATGTCATAAAGAGTATTTTCACTGCCCTAAAAATCCTCTGCGCTCTACCTAGTCAGCTTTTCCCACCCCCTCCCCTCCAAAGCCACTGATCTCTTTACCGTCTCTATAGTTGTGCCCTTTCCAGATTGTCATAGAGTCAGAATCATGCAGGGTGTCGCCTTTCCAGACTGGCTTTCACTTAGTGATGTGCCTTACGGTTCCTCCATGCCTCGTCTTGGATTCACGGCTCATCTCTTTTTAGCACTGAACGATATTTCACTCTCTGGATACACCACAGGTTATTTATCCTCTCACCTACTGATGGACGTATTAGTTGCCTCCAATTTTTGGCAATTATGAATAAAGCTGCTCTAAGTATTTGTGTGCAGGTTTTGTGTGGAGATATGTTTTCAACTCTTCTGGGTAAATACCAAGGAGCATGCTTGCTGGACTATATGGTAAGAGTATGTTTCATTTTGAAAGACACTGCCCAACTGCCTTGCAAAGTGGCTGCACTGTTTTGCGTTCCCACCAGCAGTGATGAGAGTTCCTGTTGCTCCACATCCTCGCCAGCATTTGGTGATGTCAGTGCTCTGGGTTTTGGCCATTCTCAGAGGTGTGTAGTGGTGTCTCATTGTTGTTTTAATTTGCATTTCCCTGATGACATACGATGTGGAGCATCCTTTCAGATATGCTTACTTGCCATCTGTATATCTTCTTTGCTGAGGTATCTGTGAAGGTCTTTGGCCAATTTTTTTTTTTTTTTTTTTTTGTGGTACGCGGGCCTCTCACCGCTGTGGCCTCTCCCGTTGCGGAGCACAGGCTCCGGACGTGCAGGCTCAGCGGCCATGGCTCACGGGCCCAGCCGCTCCGCGGCACGTGGGATCTTCCCGGATCAGGGCACGAACCCGTGTCCCCTGCATCGGCAGGCGGATTCTCAACCACTGCGCCACCAGGGAAGCCCTGGCCAATTTTTTTAGTTGGATTGTTTTCTTGAGTTTTGAGAGTTCTTTGAGTTGAGTTGAGTTTTGAGAGTCCTTTGTCTATTTTGGATAATAACCCTTTATCAAATGTGTCTTTTGCAAATATTTTCTTCCAGTCTGTGGCTTATCTCTTAATTCCCTTGATATTGCCTTTTGCAGAGCAGAAGTTTTTAATTTTAACGAAATCCAGCTTAACAATTTTTGTGTGTGTGTGTGGTACGCAGGCCTCTCACTGTTGTGGCCTCTCCCGTTGCGGAGCACAGGCTCCAGATGCACAGGCTCAGCGGCCATGGCTCACAGGCCCAGCCGCTCCGCGGCATGTGGGATATTCCTGGACCGGGGCACGAACCCGCGTCCCCTGTATCGGCAGGCGGACTCACAACCACTGCGCCACCAGGGAAGCCCCTCAGCTTAACAATTATTTCTTTCATGGATCGTGTCTTTAGTGTTGTATATTAAAAGGCATCACCGTACCCAAGATCATCTAGGTTTTCTCCTATGTTATCTTCTAGGGGGTTTGCATCTCACATTTAGGTCTATGATCCCTTTTGAGTTAATTAGGTTAGGCTTTTGACAGTATTTATGTGAGAGATTGCTCAAAACTATCTGCACTCCTAAGTTTGTTGCAGCATCACTTACAATAGCCAAGATATGGAAGGAACCTATGTGTCCATCGACAGATGAATGGATAAAGAAAATGTGATGTATACATACAATCAAATATTATTCAGCCTTAAAAAAGAATATACGTTATATTCTGTATTATGCTACAACATGGATGAACCAGGAGGACATCATGCTCAGTGAAGTAAGCCCGTCCCAGAAGGACAAATCCTGCATGATTCCACTTATCTGAGGAATCTAAAGTAATCAAACTCACAGAAGCAGAGGGTAGAATGGCTGTTGCCAGGGGCTGGGGGAGGGGAGACATGTGGAGCTGTTAATAGGCATAAAGTTTCAGTTGTGCAGAATAAACAGTTTCCGGAGATCGTTGTACAACTTAGTGCCTCCAGTTAACAATTCCGTATTTTATTCTTGAAAATTAGTTTTAAGAGCGTAGATCTCATGTTAAGTGTTCTTATGACAAAAAGGGAGGGGCACGAGGGAGTTAGCAGGTGATGGATACGTTTATTGACTGTGGTGACGGTATCACAGGTGAAAGCACATGTCCATACTCCCCACAAAGTGTATACGTCAAATATGTGCATTTTTATATATAACAGTTGTATCTCAATAAAGCCATAAATGAAATTGATCAGGTTACTGTAATACACTTCTGCTAGGTTATTTTTTGAAAACCGATCGCTATGCTTTAGATATCAGCATACCAAGTGTTGGTATTTGCACAGCAAGGCTGAGGTTGTATTCTAAAATGTCTAAAACCCTGACTTATTTCCCTATCCTCATGAAGGACAGCTGTATCTTCCATGGAATAGGATTATGGAGGCACCAAAGGCAAACTATTTTTCAATAGTTTCGACAAGTACTCAGTTACAGCTCCATCATCCTGTTCCTCAGCGTAGAATAAGAGCAATAGGGACAAGCCCAGGGTTAAACCCTATTTCTTATCCCATTTAGGGCTCTGTTAAAAGATATTTTAAGGACATCCTCTACTATCATGAAAGAACTAGGCATCAGGTACCAGCACAGAGGGCCCCAAACAAGATGAACCCAAACAGACCTACATCAAGACATATTATAATTAAAATGGCAAAAGTTAAAGAGGATTCTAAAGGCCGCAAGAGAAAAACAGAGTTAATTACAAGGGAACCACAGAAGGTTATCTATCAGCTGATTTCTCTACAGAAACATTGCAGGCCAGGAGGGAGGGGCAAGCTATATTCAAAGTCCTGAAGGAGAAAAACCTGCAACAGAGGGTACTCTACCCAACAAGATTATCATTTAGAATAGAAGGAGAGAGAAAGAATTTCTCAGACAAGCAAAACCTGAAAGAATACACTAATACTAAACCTATCCTAAAAGAAATATTGAAATGTCTTCTCTAAATAGAAAAGAAGCAAGAGTCTATAAGAAAGGGAAAATCACAAGAGGAAAAGCAAATATATAAAGGAATTGTAGATCACTTAAATAAGCCAGTACATATATTTTTTTTTCTTTTTTGTTTTCTTTGTTTTCTTTTTTTTTTTAACGGGCTCTGGGCACACGGGCTCAGTAGTTGTGGCACATGGGCTTAGTTGCTCCGTGGCATGTGGGATCTTCCCTGGACCAGGGCTCAAACCTGTGTCCCCTGCATTGGCAGGTGGATTCCCAACCACTGCGCCACCAGGGAAGTCCCTATTTTTTTTAATCGAAAAAGTTTGTGAAAGTGATTATAACCACAATGAACAGCAAAAGGGTAAACATGAAGATGTAAAATAGGACATGAAAATCATAAAACGTGGGCTTCCCTGGTGGCGCAGTGGTTGAGAGTCCGCCTGCCGATGCAGGAGACACGGGTTTGTGCCCTGGTCCGGGAAGATCCCACATGCCGCGGAGCAGCTGGGCCCGTGAGCCATGGCCGCTAGGCCTGCGCGTCCGGAGCCTGTGCTCCGCAACGGGAGAGGCCACAACAGTGAGAGGCCCGCATACTGCAAAAAAAAAAAAAAAAAAAAAAATCATAAAACGTGGGTGAGGGGAGTAAGAAAATGTAGATTTTTCTTAGAATGTGTTTGAGCTGGGGGGAGGAGGCATAAATTAGGAGTTTGGGATTAACAGGTACACACTACTATGTGTAAAATAGAGAAACAACAAGGTCCTACCGTATGGCACAGGGAACTATATTCAAAACCTTGTAATAGACTATAATGGAAAAGAATCTGAAAAAGAATATCTATGTATGTATGACAGAGTCACTTTGCTGTGCACCAGAAACTACCACCACATTGTAAATCAACTATCCTTCAATTTAAAAAAATAAAAGAACTAAGCAAGGCTTCTGGAAATGTATACCAACAGATTCACCAAATAATGAAATAAGTTAATCAGTTAAATAAGGTTGCTTAGTATTATCAATTCAGATGCCAGAGTTAGGCTGACAAGAACGCCTCTTTTGGTGTTGGCGTGATGATATTCTACTGTTTCTCTTGACAGTACCTGATGGGTAGGTTTAGCTGTGTCCTGAGGCCCCTGGGAACACAGCAGTAGTTCTGCATCATGGACACGAAGGAGGATTTCCTGTTCATTTCATTTTAGAGGCCACGTGACCAGATCAGCTAAGAACTATTCTGAAATCTTTAGATGTAAGGACTGTGTAAAACAGAGCCATCTTAACATAATTAAACATGCAATTTGATGTCAAGAGGACATTCCTCCCCACTCTGATTTCCTCAGTGACATTATGATAAAGGCAAAAGGTGCATTAAAAGCTTTGGATCTATATTGAGGTCGTAAAATCTCACCCATAGACAGTTCCTGTCTGGGGATTCATATGCCAGAAATAGATCAATAAATGCTGTGAAAAGTTCTACACTATTTTCAACCAACTGTTCTATAAAGTATAAGTGAATGCTCGCTAGCTGGGAGTATTAAATTATAATACACTCAAATTAAATAATTTGTTTTCTATTTATTTTCTTGGGGAAATTAATTGAGAAGTGAAGTGATAGACTTGCCTCGTTTTCTGGGTAAAATCCTGAAAATAAGCCCTGGTCGACACCAACCCCAGATAGGTGCCCTTTCCTACCCCGCAGCAGATGCTGGATGGAGACTCTTACTTTTAGGGTCTCAGGGTGAGAACCTGATATTGTAAAACTCTAGTGGTGGCGTAGAGTTTGCAATCAGAGAAATGCCTTTCTCGTGGCAAAAGCCAGCTATTCCCAACTGACCAGAAATAAGACAAAAGAAGCAAATGCATCTCGGTATAGATGTCCACTCTTTGCAAACCTGTATAAATTGCTCTGAATGACAGAACATGGGCAGGTTTCTGTGGTCTTCAGGAAGGTGGCCGGTGGTTGGATCAAAATCAGGCCTAATAAGCATCGCCAAGGTGAGGGGACCTTCAGAGCCACGCTCCATCTCCCCAACAGGAAGGAGCACCTTCCAGGCAACTGAAAGATTAATCACACATTTTACAAAGGAGACACGAGGTTCGGTAATGTGAGACCTTGATTTACAATGGTCTTCTGATTTACTGCTGTGTCTTTTTCAACCCTGCTATTTAAAACACGCCTCATTTAAAAGCTCACGTTTAGGCAGTGTTTGGGGCTAAAGATTCACTCTGTGCTAATAGGAAAATTAGTCTGTCTACACACAGTCCCAGATCTTCCAAGCCACAGGTCCAGCCTCCAATAAAATTGTTTGCCAGGTGATAGATACTGGTTTTCTTCTGGGTAGTTACTATTTCTTTATCTTTTTTTTTTTTTTTCAAATGCAGTTTAAACGTTACAGAAGCAACTAAGAAAGATGCTTCGTAGCAGCAGTCTTGCTGGGTGAATACAAATGATAAGTATTTTTAGAGGGGCCCATTTTTCAACAGTACGACACCATTTGTGCAGCTCTTTATCCTTCAGGGAGCACTTGGAAACGCCTCGCTGGAGTCACGGGTAGCCTGCCAGGGAGATGCAGCCAGCGTTCTCCGCAATGACTCGCCCAACCTCTGCCACCCCCACACCAGCAAGGTAAGGGGCGACTGCAATTCTGCGTCTATTGCACATCCTTCCTGCTGCCGCCTGGGATCTCGGGGACACTAAGTGAATTGATATGTTTCTAAAAGCTTAGACTAGTGCCTGGCTCGTAGCAAACACGCCATGAATGTGAGCCATGCTTATTGTGATTGACGTGGGAAAAATTAAATATCATTAGCGCAAGAGTTTACTGCAAGACCACTGGATGATTTTTTAAAGGACCTGTTAAAAGTCTCCTGAAGCACTAAAAGTGTTGCAGTGTGGATAACTGAAATAATCAAAATGAGCCCACGATTTCCCACGTGAACCTCGAGATCCAGGTGACTCGACCAGGGGTTCCCAGCTCTGCTGCTGTGAACACCGAAAACCCCTCCACTTCAGTCAACCAAGAAACGGGTGTTTTCTGAAGGCCTTTATGCCAGGCCCTGAGAAATCAGAAAAGTGTGACCCAGGCCCCCGGCCTTGGGGGAGACAAGCAAGGGCTGTCATGCAGGTGCTGGGGAGTTCTGGGTGAGGGGGACATCTGGGGAAAGGGAAGGAGAGACTCAAGGTCAATTTCAAAACAGAGGTCATATTTGGTTGGGGCTAAATGGGTGAGGCAGTGTCGCCATGAGCACGGGTGAAGGCGGCCCCACTAGACAGAGGGAAGGACGACCAGGAAGCTGGTGGCTCCGGGGACAGAGGGAGAAGCAGCCACCTGAAAGGTACGGCGGTGCTGTCTGCCCACCACCGCTGCCCGTGCCCCTGCCCCTGAGGATTAATGCATCCCGCGCCCTGGGGCGCAGCTCCTGGGCCCTCGTGCAGTCGTCATGCTCACGGTGGTCCATTCTCCTGGGCCCACGAGGGCTTCGGGAAACAGAAGGAATGGAGTAGGATCCCCACCCTCCTTTTCCCAACGTGTGTGTGTGTGTGTGTGTGTGTGTGTGTAAAAGAAAGAATTTGCGGCTGAGGGAGAAGGAAACCAACTTCGGGTTTAGAAAAATTACGAAGAATACTCTCCCTGGGTTGCTCCTGGATCGTTGTTTGATTATTAGCAGCAGGTTTTGTTTCTTTTGACTACTCTGTTAAGTTGGAATCTTCCAGAAGCAGACCGTGAGACGAGGATTTTAGTGCGTGAGGTCTGCTTGAGGACCGACGCCCGAAGTGCGGTGGGGACGTGCGAAGCAGGCCCGGGACGCGAGCGCCCCGAGGAGGCTGTGCGCAGCTGGACGCCGTGCGCATGCCCAGCAGCCCTCCGAGTCCGCCAGGCCGCGGAAGAAGCCGCGCTGGCCCGAGGTCTACGCCCGGGGGGTACCCACCCTCCAGCCCCGGCAGGACCGGAGAGAAAGCCCCTGGCTCCAGGACGCCCCAGGTACCTGCTGCGTGGAGGACACGGGGAGGGACCGACAAAAGTGTCTTCTACAACGTTCTTTATCCAACTTTTTGGCATTATCTGGAAATGAGACTTTGAACTTCTCATAGTCAAAAGGAAACTATTTTCATTTAGAAAAAATAAAACATGCCTGGTTGGGACTTCCCTGGTGGCCCAGTGGTTAAGAATCCCCCTTCCAATGCAGGGGGTGCGGGTTCGATCCCTGGTCGGATAGCTAAGATCCCACATGCCTGGCGGCCAATAAACCAAAACATAATACAGAAGCAATATTGTAACAAATTCGATAAAAACTTTAAAAATTGTCCACATCAAAAAAAAAAAAAAAATCTTGGGCTTCCCTGGTGGTGCAGTGGTTGAGAATCTGCCTGCTAATTGACAGGGGACACGGGTTCGAGCCCTGGTCTAGGAGGATCGCACATGCCGCGGAGCAACTAGGCCCGTGAGCCACAACTACTGAGCCTGCACATCTGGAGCCTGTGCTCCGCAACGAGAGGCCAAGATAGTGAGAGGCCCGCGCACCGCGATGAAGAGTGGCCCCTGCTTGCCACAACTAGAGAAGGCCCTCGCACAGAAACGAAGACCCAACACAGCAAAAATAAATTAATTAATTAACTCCTACCCCCAACGTCTTAAGAAAAAAAAAATCTTAAGAAAAAAAACATGCCTGGTTGTTGTCATATTCCCAGGGTTTCCAAAAGAAGACAGTGTTTGCATTTAGTCTGTGATCTGAGCGATATGAAAGCGCTGGTGCCTGTAGCCAGTGGTAATAGTAAGTAGCATTTATGCAACTTGCAAGAGCCACATTCAAGGTTTTTTGTTTTTGTTTTTTCTTTTTTGTGTTTTTTTTTCTTTTTTTGTACGTGTGGGAGGTTTTTTTGCATTCAAGTTTTACTAGTTTGCTCTAATATAAGCAAAATATAGTATAATCCAGATAAGCATGATAGCCATCTAGAAAGACAAAGAGATTTATAAGCACACGTAAAAACGGCAGACATCTTCGGTCTCGTCTCGCCAGTCACAGTCCACACAATGCATTAGGCTGGATGGCCTCATGTAAGAATATTCGTGGGAAACAAACCTCATCTAAGGTTGCCCTGCATGGATACAGGACTGCCTGATCATAAAGCCTGCTGTAGGATCAACAAAAACAGAGGCAGTAATAAAAAGTAACGAGAAATCTTACGTAACTAACGAAATAGGCTTAACTTTTGCAGAGAAGCTAAAGCGTGCCTGTGTCAGAAATGTACCTACCTTCAATTCAAGAGCATTTAGGTAATGTGCACTCCATATAGGAGAAGCATCTCCAGATAATAGAAAAACACAATGAAAATGGGGAGAAGTATACGGAAAGAACGGGAAGAGCTAATGAAAATTAACGACGCATCTGAACTACAGCCAGAGGTGGATGTAACTTTATGTTACTCAAACGCATAAGCGCTGACTGATGCAGGCCACGCCAGGAAATAAAGGTTTTGTAAGGACTTTGGTAATCGGGAATGAAATTGATAACCACAGTGAAAGCCACGACATTAATAAAAAAGGGATCAATGACACAGACAAATATATTTACAGATCATTGCCTAACTTGAGGCCTGCAAAGACCCAGATGTATCACTGCCTTCAAATTTATTTATAGATCAGTGTCTTAATGTGATGAATAGTTGGCTTATAAACTAAAAATACTGAAAATCTCAACATATAACTATGACTTTTTTCCCTGTCCTTCACTGGGCAGAGATGTCAGTGCGGGTCTGTGACCCAGGGACAGCTCCTTAGTCATCTGTGAGCGGTGTCACATGGTGAGCCTACCCCGCAGCTAACGGAATAAACCACACACTCTTGTCCAGAGGACAAGCTCGGCCCCGAGGCCCAGTTTCACTGGAGCCCCTCCCATGGGGCATTCTTCCCAGTCCAGTCTGACCCCCTTGCTCTTGTTTACCTGGCCCCTGCCCCTCTTGGCTGGGCTGCACCACTGATAATTAACGTAGCAAAAGAAAAACACGGTGGGGGTGCTGGCTGTGAAAGTTCGTTTTGGCCCCAGTAGGATCTGAAGGCGTTTGCTCATTCATTCATTCATTCACTCATTTGTTCACTGCCTACTGCGTGAACTAGCCCCTGGCGGATAGAAACACGCTGCAGGAAGTTGAAGAAGAATCTGAGCTGCAAGACGCAGACACAGAGGAGACCACAGAATTCCTCCAAGACGAGGGTTACGTAAGAGCAGTAAGCAGGGAAACTGCTCCAGCAAAGGTGCCCCGTCCAGCAGAAGAGGACGGGTGTTCCAGCCAAGGGCGTGTGGGAAGCCAGGGAGGCCCTGGAGGAGGGGGCAGGGAGGGGACGAGGAGGTGGGGGGGTGGACCACAAGGGCTGACGCGAGCGCCCAGGCTGCCAGTGGGCTGCGGAGGACCAAGGGAGGGCCCCGGCACTGGGGCAGTGGCCATAAGCATGGAGAGGAAGGAGCCAACAGGCCCGGGGCTGACCGAATGTTCTCCATCAGGGTCAGTGGGAGGGCTGCTGGGGGGGAAATCTGGGTGGTGAGGATGCTGAAGAAGGGGGTCGCTGACCTCTCATCTATCAGGTGGGCAGAGAGGGACAGCTGGGACGGGTCACCGAAGGAGGCGTGGGGGACAGGCGCTCACACTCTCAATTTTAGCACGGGTTGGCACAGCTTTGGGGTTGGCAATTTGGCATTATCTGTTAATTCAAAAAAATATGTTTATACACTTTCCCTAAGCAATTTCTAGGATGATAACCTTGTGAAACCCTTGCACGGTTCTGCGCACACACACACGTACACACACACGTACACACACACGTATACACACACACACAGGGATGTTTGCTGTGGCAGTTTTTAATAGTGCAAAATACACATATATGTTTTTAAAAGGAAACAAATATTCACCATTAGCAGATTGGTTACATAAATTATGCCCATAAAGCCGTTGAAAAGAGTGAGGAACCCAGAATCGCCTGTTCTCAGATGTTAACGTGCTGCAGAGGCTGCCGGGATCCTGGAAGGCTGATAAATGCAGATTCTGGCCCAGTGGGTCTGGGGAGGGCCCGAGATGCTGCGTTTCCAACAGCCCTCCAGGCAACGCTGCTGTCGGGACATAGATTTCTGACGTGGGGAAAAAAACCTGAGCTGTATCTTCAGGAGCAAAAGGGAAACTCCAAGGCGATGCATCTTATTTTGGTAAAGAGTAATCGTAATGCAAGTTAATGTATGCCTTGACTATCTGGAAGGAAATGTATTTCTGGGAGGAAGAGCTTGCTTGAGGTGGGCTTCCCCTTTCTACATTACACATTTAACTACGATCTTTCTGGGTTTTACGGTGAGCATGAATTATTTTTGTACCAGAAAAAACAATATCTTAAAATAAGCAATCAATAAGTTGACTCATTGAAAGAAAAAGTTTGTGAACCTGAGCGTTATGGACTGAATGTTTATGTTCCGCCCAAATTCATATTTTTAATCCTAACCCCCAAAGTGAAGGTTTTAGGAGGTGGGGTCTTTGCAAGGTGATTAGGTCATGGGGGTGAAGCGCTGATGATGGGATTAGGGCCTTTATAAATGGGACCCCAGGGAGCTCCCTCACCCCCTCCCCCAGGGATGGACACAGCGAGAAGACGGCCGTCAATGAACCAGGAAGCGGGTCGCCACCAGACACTGGATCTGCTGGCACCCTGTTCTTGGACTGCCAGCTTCCAGAACCATGGGGAATGAATCTCTGACGTTTCAGCCACACAGTTCACGGTGTTCTGTTATAGGAGCCCAAACGGACTAAGACATAGAGTGAAAGGTTACAATTCAACTGTATATCGTATTACTCTTAATAGATCATTCGTGCTATTATTTTAAAGAGCTGTCGTCAGCAACCAGCAGTTCTTTCCAGGCTGGGGAACAAGTGTCTGATGCAACAGCCTCTGTCTGCCCAGCGATTCTGATCCACCTCAGTCAGCCCTGCTAGCTGCGGGGCCACTGCTTCAAAACACAGCCCCGTTCCCGTTACCCCCACCCACCCACCCACGTGTCCACCCAGAACACCGCACCGGCTCCCCACTGGTCCCAGCATCAACACCAGGCCTGGCCTCGCCCACTTCTCCAACGCCTCCTGCCCCCTCCCACCACGCACACACATGCCAGCGTTCTGTCCTACTACCTGCTGTGGGCCCTCTGTTGCACATGCGTCAGCCCCTGTGTCATTCATGGACTGTTCCATGTTTGCAACCAGATGCTAAAGCCTCCTGTTCCTCCCTAGCCAACCCCTTTCACCAGGACCAGGGAAAGGTACCAGCCGTCCAGCGCCCTCACGCCTGCCGACCCCTCCACGCTCCACGCTCGGAGAGACACAGCTTCTCCAAGTGCCCGGCAGCCAGAATCGCTGCAAAGCCCTCCTTCACTTTAGGATCTTGGGGTTGAAAAAGAACCCCGAGATTTGCGCACATCAATCCACCACGAAGTCTTTGAAGTCGTGGCTTCAGAGCAAAGAAACTACTGAGCAAGCTTGGCCCCGGGTTGGAGCCGATGCAGGGGGTTCTGGAAGCTGGCTGCCTGCATGCAGCTGCTGGGGGCCAGACACCTTCTTTCAGAGCACCCAGCAGGAATGAGTGAATGTAATTCATGTGGTTCCTGTTAAAACGGGGTAGCTGCTATGAGTACCAGAGAAGTTGCTGAAGGAGAGAGAGGCATGGGGCTGCAGGGCTTTACCAGGCAGGAGAGCCTGGAGAGACTTGATCCCTCCCTCCGGGCAGGAATCAGCCACATCCTGGGCCAGGGCCCGGGAGGAGGTGCTCAGGAAGGGCGGGGGGCCGCGCCCCGGGACCCCCCCTTCAGCTCCTCACCCAAGGCCTGGGGGCTCCAGCTAGGAGACCCTTCCTCCCCGTCCCTTCACTCCAGGAACTGAGGACATAGTGGTCTGGGGAGCTCTCCATGTAGAGTGAATCAGACATGGCTCAGGGCTTAGCCTGCGACGGAGCGGTTAATACTCCAAACGAGCCCTCACAGGTAGTCACGTGAGGAGACCACAGCCCCAAAGTGCAGGTGACAAAGAGGAACAGACCAGAAACCAAGAGCCCGCAAAGCTGCTTAGGGAGAACAGGGAGGATGGTGTCAGTTCCATCGTGGAACAAAAGAAAGAAGTTAATTTTGTTTTTGTTTGTTTGTTTTTTGCGGTACACGGGCCTCTCACTGTTGTGGCCTCTCCCGTAGTGGAGCGCAGGCTCAGCCCATGTCCGCTGGACTGGCAGGTGGATTCTTAACCACTGCACGACCACGGAAGTTCCTTCCTTATTTACCTTAAGAGACTTGTAGGTATTAAACAAAGGGAAAACAAAGTCATCCTAGGAGGAACTTGCCTGTACCTCCGGAATTTCTTTTCTCAGTGCAGATGGGGGTGGGTGGGGGTCTGCCATCTTTTTAAATGCAAATTTTAATAAAGAGAGTAATTTAGAACTTGACTTGTCAAGGATAAATAGAAATCCTAAATGTCTTTTCTGTAAACACTAGTAAAAAGGGTTTAGCCATCTAGATAGGTGACCTTGATTTGTTCCATCTGCCAGAAGCCCAATTTGAATCCAACCCCTTGTAACTGATGGCTTTTATGCTGTACCTGCCTCAGGGCTGAATTTTGGAATGGGAACTGAGGCCTCTGTGTTTGTGTGTTCATATGTATCTCTATGTGTGTTGTAGGTGTATGCTATTGCCAAAAATTAATTTGTAAAAGAGCTCTACTTAATTGGCTTTTTAAAAAAATTAAGCACTTATATATAAATGCTCAGAAAATAATCTGGCCAGAATGAATTCCAGGTCCATGTCATCTGGAAAATATTCAGTACTAAACTGATATCTGATATTGGAGGAGGCTTAAGCTTGTTGGTTTCACTACCATAGACATGTCTTTAGAGTCATCAATGTTGAGTATAACACTTCTGTTGTACCTTGGTTTTCTGGAGGTCAAATAAAACCTTTATCTGTTATAAATTTGTCAACAAGAAAAGTAACTCAATGTGTAAAAAAAAACGTTTAAGGAAAGTAAGATGTATGTTTTCAGTAAAAGAAGGTAGGAGGAATGAGAAAAAAATACTGAAAAGTGTTGTGCATGATCAGGATTTTGTGTGTGTGTGTGTGTGTGTGTGTGTGTGTGTGTGTGTGTGTGTGTGTGTGTGTGTGTGTGTGCGGTATGCGGGCCTCACTGTTGTGGCCTCTCCCGTTGCGGAGCACAGGCTCCGGACGCGCAGGCTCAGCGGCCATGGCTCACGGGCCCAGCCGCTCCGCGGCACGCGGGATCCTCCCAGACCGGGGCACGAACCCGCGTCCCCTGCATCGGCAGGCGGACTCTCAACCACTGCGCCACCAGGGAAGCCCGATCAGGATTTTTTAAGA
This sequence comes from Kogia breviceps, assembly GCF_026419965.1. NCBI lineage: Eukaryota > Metazoa > Chordata > Mammalia > Artiodactyla > Physeteridae > Kogia > Kogia breviceps. Next base: position 1,751,267 of record NC_081318.1, on the reverse strand, counting down.
TTGGATTAAATTTAGTTGGGTAAGTGGGTTTTGTTGGGAGTGGGCTGGGACAAGACTCGATTTGGCTTCTCCCTCCAGAGTTTTCTTGAAATGCTGCTTTTAATAACAGATTGTATGAGTTTCTTTGCCTTTAAGTGATCTGTATTTGCTTTTGAGATCTTTTGTAACTTTGGTTAAGGAATAAGTATTGTCTCACAGTGGCCTGTGATTTTATTGGACCAAGTGTTTTAAAACTTTTTGACAAACTTCCCAAATATCAAATTTTAGTTTTTTTTGAATTCCAGCTAACTTTGAGGTACTTTAGAGGGCCCCTGAGGTATCTTAAAGAAAAATGTTTAACTAGGATTATTTGGTATGTTAAGTTAAATGTAATCATTCGTAATTCTGCTTACTGTAACCATGTTTCTTTATCAATTACACTGTAATCAGATGTTTGGGGTTTTTTAAATTAATTAATTATTGGCTGTGTTGGTCTTGGTTGCTGTGCACAGGCTTTCTTTTTCGTTGCGGCGAGCGGGGGCTACTCTCTCTTTGTTGTGGTGCACAGGCCTCTCATTGCAGTGGCTTCTCTTGCTGTGGAGCACTGGCTCTAGACACGAGTGCTTCCGGGGCATGTGGGAATCTTTCCTGACCAGGGTTCGAACTCGTGTCCCCTGCATTGGCAGGCAGATTCTTGACCACTGTGCCACTAGGGAAGCCCTGTAATCAAATGTTTAACCATGCCCTTTAAGTCTTTTGTTATTTATAGATATTTTTGTACTCTGATGCTGTTACAAAAAGTGGTTCATCACCAAGGAGATTCATAGAAAGGCTATGGAAGCAGTTACAACAGTTCCACACCAAGATGATGGCTGTGCAAGGAATACAGCCCATACTGACTTAAAACAAGGAGCTGTCCTGCCCCTGGGGCCCCTAGATCAGGCATCCAGAGATTTTTACTCCCTGACAGGCAGGGTCAATGCCCCTACCCAGGCTTGAAGCAGTTACAGAAGACGGACCATTGCCCTTCTGCTTTCCATAAGAATATGGGAGTAAAATCTCGGCGGCGGGGCGGGGGGGCGGTGGGCGGGGATGAAGCAGGAGGGGAGGGGGCGGGGCACAAGAATGACATAGCCTGAGGACAGATTAGACTGATTAGGACTGATTAGAACCTAACGGAGGTTCTAATTAGAACTGATTAGAACCGAATCAGAACTGATTAGAACCTAATGGGTCCAAGGTGGCGGACAAGTCGCCTTCCACTAGACCTTGAGCCTCAGTACACGCTCACTGTAACACATCAGCAAGCTAAATGACACACCCACAGGCACCAGGACAGTTGCAAAGCCAACCGTTAAGTATCAAAAAGTGGGCGGTGGCCCAGTTCCCGGAAATCCCCACCCCTTCCTAAAATAGCAGGAATACTCCTCCCCCTCATTAGCCTTATGAAATTACGCACCCCCATAAAAACCGACAACACCATGCCCTGGGGACTTTCTCACCTTCTGCGGAGTGTGTTTCTCTATAAATAAATCCACTTCTTACCTAAAAAAAAATCTGATTAATTTTATGACAGCCCTGGGCGATGGGCACGCTGATCACCCGAGCCTGCAGATGCGGTGCTGAGGCTCAGGGGCTCGAGCAGGTCACACCACACCGAGGTCGGGATCTGAACCGAGCCCGGAGCCCTGGCGCGAACTTCCGTCCAGGTGTCATTCTGGTCCCTCCAGGGAGATTTCTTTGCTGGTCACCATTAAGCCCCGAGTACTGTTGGTACCCAGCCCCCACCTTCCTGTGTGCTGTATTCGTTTCCCAGTACGAATCACCCAGTGACAAAGCACCACAAACCAGGCAGCTGAAAACAGACGTATAGTCTCGGTCCTGAGGCTGAAAGTCAGAAATCAAGGTGTACGCGGGGTGGGTCGGGGGGGTTCCTCCCGGTGGGTCCCTCCCAGGGCTGCAGGACAGGACCTGCTCCAGGCCTCCTCCAGCTGCTGACGTGGCCTCAATCTTTGGAGTCTCTGGGCTCGAGGAGCATCTCCGCCATCGCTGCCTCGGACATTGCATGGCCTTCTACCTGTGTGTGAACTGTGAGCCCCAATTTCCCTCTTAAAAACACCTGTCTTTGGATATAGGGCCTGCCCAATCCAGCAAGGCCTCCTCCTAACTTTGCATCTGCAAAGGCCCTATTTCCACACGAGGGCACGTCCACAAATTTCAGCGGACTTGAACTCTGGGGGTGGGTACCAGTCACCCCAGGGGGCGGCTGTCCATGGAGCGGTAATCAGGGAACATCATCCCAGGGAATCCCAGCAATCCTAATAAGGGACAGGTGCGTCATTACGCGGAGCGCGGAGGGACCTGAGGCGCGAGGTTGAGTGAAAGGAGCAGTGAGCTCAGGACCAGGCTTCCCGCGAGCAACACGCAGCAACACACCGCGTGGCTCCCACGGCTCCACCCGCGCTCCACCCGCGCTCCACCCGCACACGCGTCCGCAAGGATCCACCCCCACCCCTACCTCTACCTCGTAAGCGCGGTTACTACTGTGGAACATCGTTAGGAGCCTTCTTTACCATAATCTCTAAAGTTTTCGTTTTTAAACGAGAATGTATTTGTGCTCATTCGGAAGTTAAAGTTTACAGCCTTTTAAGAGCAGTCACCGTTTGCTGCCGTGCGGCTCCCTGCGCTGCCGCCCTCCCGCCAGCAGGGAGCGCCGCCCCGCCCCGCACAGCGCGCCGCTCTCCGCCCGGAAGTCTCGCCCCGACCGGAAGTCGCCCGTCGGCGCGTCCCGGAAAGTAGCGGCGTCTACGAGAGCTGCAACCGCGTTCCCGAGTGGCTGCTGGGGATACATGGCCCGCGGGAAGCGCCGAGCCGGGCGGGGGCCGCGCCGCGGGCCTGGGGGCGGCGGGGAGGGGGCCCTGAAGCGGCTAAAGCTAGCAGTGGAGGAGTTCGTGCAGGCGACCTCGGAGGGCGAGACTCCCGGCGGCCGCGAGGGGCCCCGGGCTCAGGGACGCGTGCGCCCTGGCGGGAGGAAAAGCCGCAGGGAGCTGAGGAAGGAGAAGCGGCACCTGAGGAAGGCGCGCCGGCTCCAGAGGACGGCCGGCCCCGCGCACGGCCCAGGCGGCGGCGGAGCCGGGGGAGCGAGCGGCCCCCGGGCGGAGGCGACGCAGGAGGAGGACGGCCAGCCGGCCCCACGGCAGGCCTCGCGGCCGTCCGAGGAGCTACGACCTCCCCCGGTTCCGACCAAGGCCGGCCAGGCCCAGGCCAGGGGTCCACTGGGTAGGACCAAGGCCCCCGCAGCCGCCGCCGCTGCCCGGAAACGGGCACTTCTGGCGGCCAACGAGGAGGAGGACCGAGAGATCCGAAAGCTGGAGCGGTGCCTCGGCTTGAACAAGCGCAGAAAGAAGGGCGACGGAAGCTCCGTGCCTCTTAGCTTTGCCCGCGATGGACTCGACTACGTCCTGGGAGCCCTGGACTCTGGGAGAAGTAGCGGCTGGTATGAAAGCAGCAGTGAGGAGGCGGAGGAGGAGGATGCGGGACAGACACTCCCCGAAAGTGACTCCGAGGACGAACGGGAGGAGCAGGATGTGGAAGCCGAAGGCGAGCGGGAAGCAGACACGGGAGCGCAGAGCGAGGAGGAGGGCCCTCAGGGTGTAGGAGGGGGGCAGCTGGAAGCCGGAGGAGCGGAAGGGAGAGCGAAGGAGAAAGGGAGGAAAAAGGGAGTCCGTTTTGCCGAAGATGAAGAGAGGAGTGAAAATTCCTCGGAGGATGTTGACGCAAACGATAAGGTATTAGATTGTGAACAATCTGAATCCCCTGGGATTTCCTTCAAAAAAACGGCTGGGGGGCAGAGAGAGCTTGGGACAGAAGTGACACAGTTGATGTATTGATAATTGTTTGAGCTGAGTGTGGGTCTGTCGAGTTCTTTAAATGTCCACAATAAAGAGACAGGGAGAAAACATCCCTAGAGACCTTTCTATCCCAGGGACTTACCGGCCGTTCCCACCGTTGTCCTAAGGCCACATCCTCACTCGGTTTACTGCCTCAATCTCCAAACCTGACTTTGACTCCCCTCCCCCAAGCTTTGTTCCCACCTCCCGTGTACCCTGGGGACTCCTGCAACCCCTGAGTCACCTCTGCCCACACCTAGTCCTTTTTCTGTTCAGCTGCTCCTGGAGTGGATCCTTCTAAAACACAGAACTGATCAACGAGACTCCCTTGGATAAAGTCTCACACTGACGACCGGGTTTAGAACCCACAGCAGAGCAGACAAGGCCTCACACGCTGGCCCCTTGCCTCTAAAAACAGCTTCACCTCCACGGGCACCTTGAAGGCGGCTGTATGGCATTGCTTGCGTTTCCTTCTCCACTTCTCACCATTTCACCCTTCTGCCTCTGAGCGTATTATTTCTTCTGTCTGCAAGACCTTTCCTCAGTTTCTCACTGTTTGTGTTTATCTGTTAAGGTCAAACATCTTTGGGAATCTTTTCCTGTCCTGAAGGATATGAAGCATCTTTCATTTCTGTCCTTGGTGCCTTAGCCCCTGGCACTCTGAGCAGTGCCCAAGTGCTATCAGTTCCTCTCTTAGCACTTTAAGTTTTGACTATTCCCAAGTCTCTTTCACAGCCTGTGGAGGTGTAATTGACATACTAACGGGTGTCTCAAGATTAAGTTTCTGTGTATGAAAATGTGCTTTCTCCAGCTAAGCTTAAAGCCTGACAGCAAGGATCATGCCTTACAAATGTCTGTCTCCTAAAGGCTTGTCAGGGAGCGCTGGTCGGTGGTAATGACTTGTAATCCTCTCAGTTGAAAATCTAGGAAATAGTGAGCAGTGGGTTCATTTTGATTTTATCATGGAAATTTAGATATTGGTTTTGACAGGTTTGAAGTTACTTTGGACCGCTTTTTCTCCAAAACTGGTGCTGAATTTAATTTAGGTGTTTGTGTGCTGCTGTGCCTACTGTGAACTGAGGCTGGCAGAAGTGTAGAATACAGGGTTCTGGCGGGGTGGGGGCGGGGGGGGCGCAGCCAGGTCCGAAGAGTTACAGAGGGAAAAGTAAGGTGATGAAACGTAGTGTTGATGTTAATGTACATGGTGACGTCCATCGTCCTGGCCGTGGCGTGCTTGTCCAGGACTAGAGTGGGCACTCGCCAAATAGCTGACGTTCATGGAGCAGCAGCACTCGGTAGTGACAGCCTCTCCCAGTTCTTGGGAATTTAATGTCTAAGTGTGAGTGTAGCAAGGGGAAAGGTGGCGTGTAGTCATTGTACTTTTTTTTGTAATTTATTTCTGTCCTTTCAAGCAGAGTCTTTGTGAAAATGGTGGAAAGTACATCCCACCTCACGTGAGGCGAGAAGAGGAGACAGTGGATGCCCAGAAAAAGGAAGAACTAGAGAGGCTCAAGAAACAGGTCAAAGGTCTGATTAACAGGTAATCTCGAGACAGTGTATTGTGTCACTTCAAGAGATTGTCTCTTTTTTAAAAGCACAGGAATGGTTCTGGGAATTAAACCAAAGCCTGCATTGCCTTTTTTTTTTCTTTTTTAAATTTCTTTTTAGTTAAAACACTCTTCTTGGTGCATCCTGGAATTTTACCAAACATGCCATTTGATGTTCAAAGTTAGCACAGCTGCAGTGCATATACATCCTCCCATCCCCACCCAGTACAGCCCTTATCTCCATGTTAGGAAATAAAAGATTTTTGTGCCAGCAGAAAATGGAAAAGTTGGGATTTTTTCCACCAGTACATACGGACGTGCTAACGATGGTTCCCTCCCTCTGCCGGGGGAGATCGGGTAAGGATATCAGTGGAATATCCTCATCACAGTCTCTGTGGTCTTGAAGGGAATCCTTCACGTGCCTTACTGTGGCCGCATTTCAGCTGGAAGGACAGCAGTTAATGTTATTTGAAGATTCCAGAAGATTCCGTGTTATGTACATATATACTGGATTGTTGGGACAGGATAAGAATTGTTAGTGGGTCAAATACATACCCAAGAGAGGATCTGCTGGAAGTCTTAATAACTTTTTCAATTTTTTTTAATTGAACTAAAAAAACAGTTCTTGATTTGAAACGGCACCGTTCCTCTGTCTTTCCAACTGTCTGCAGGCTGAGTGAGCCGAACGTGGCCTCCATCAGTGGCCAGCTGGAGGAGCTGTACATGGGCCACAGCAGGAAGGACATGAATGACACTCTGACGGGCGTCGTCCTGAGCGCCTGCGCCCCGGACGCGGCCATGCCCGCCAGGCTGGTGATGGAGCATGTCCTCCTGGTCAGCATTCTTCACTGCACAGTTGGCATCGAGGTAGGGCTGCCCCTCTCCAGCCATTAGCTGTCCAAGTGCTACTTGTGTCAGTGATCAGCTGACAGGGCTCAAGGCCACCTTGTCTGTATGGTGTCGCATCCTAAACCACACTCGGCAGCTGCGTGATGTTGGCCAACTTCTGCTTTTGCGCTCGGTCCCTCCTGACACGGCCTTATTGTCTGTTAGTTCTGTCCCTCCGAACTGACATCATGGACTTGCCTTCCTCTTCTCTGTATTCCCCACAGTAACAGGGACTGTTTCAGGTGTTCAGAGCACAGGGCTTTGTGTTGGGCGAGAGGCCACCGGAATGTGAGGTAAAACTGGGCATGAAGCGAGGGGACACGTGACAGTGCCTGGGCTTGGAGCCTCAGTGCCCCTGGGTGGGCCACAGACCTGCCCACCCACAGACCTGCTCGTGTCTGTGAAGTGGGGCCTTTGTCAGGATTCAGTGGACAGCGTGTCTAAAGCGTCCTGTGCGGTGCCTGGTACCCAGTAGGTGCTGCTGAGGAAACAGCATACCCGTGCCATCTGGCCCGCCCCATGTTCTTGGTCCTTGGTCTGTGACCCTTGTGTTGGCATCAGGGAGGCCCACCTCGTCCCGGGTCCTATTCTGCCTCCTCCCACAGTGAGATCATAACCTTCCTGGTCAGCATCCACGCCCTCCGTGGGGCTGCTTGCAGGGCTGTTGAGGGAAATCGGTCTGGTTACAGGACTTGACACTAAGGTAGACGCATGAGTGAGTGAGTAGGCCAGTGAGGTGTAATTTTCCAGATGACCTTTTTATCGACCCGAGGACTTGACGAGCCCGTAGGACCTTTGCGCGGGGCAGCGTCTTTTAGCGGCGGTGTTGAGCTTCTCTGCCTTCGGATCGCCCTCCTGCCAAGAACAGGCCCCGGCAGCAAAGTGGCACTGCCAGTCTGATCCCCTGGGGTGAGTCCTCGGGACTCCCAGCAGGATGAGCGGGGCAGGTATTTATTTAGCCCCACTTTGCAGACGCAGCAAAGCCCCTGAAGGCCGTGCTGTCCCCCGGATCGCGGGCTGTGGACTGTTCCCGGGGCCTTGCCTCCCCTCTGCCGCTGCGCTCTGCACACTCCTCCCACTTCTCTAGGACTTGCTCACAATTATGGTCTTGAAAACCCGTTGCGGTCTTACAGAGTGGGCCTGTCCGGGGCTTACTTTAAAGAGCACAAACTTTCCAGAAGGGCTTCTCCTTCCGTCTGCTAGAGGCTCAGCAGTGAGGGCAGTGCTGGCCGGGGAGACCAGCCACCTGGTGACCTGCCTGCCCACCCTCCCCTGGGGGCTTGGTCTGCTGGTTTCACGGCTGGGAGTGTGTGCAGCAGCCTGGCCTGCAGGGAGTGCTTGTTAAAGTTAGTGCTTGTGAGCCTCTGCGTGGTTGGGGTTCCGCCTTTCCTCCCACCGCAGGCTCCGTCACCCTCCCTAGAGAAACCTCTGAGCCGCGCTTTGCTCCTCTAGCCGAGGTCACATTGTAAGAACTTTCTGTCAAAATTTTATTGAAATGTATTTTTTTTTATTTATTTGGCTGGGTCGGGTCTTAGTCACAGTACGTGGGATCTTCACTGCAGCACGCGGGCTTCTCTAGTTGTGGCGCAGGAGCTCTAGAGCACGGGCTAACTTGCCCCACGGCACGTGGGATCTTAGTTCCCCGACCAGGGATTGAACGCACATCCTCTCCATTGGAAGGCAGGTTCTTAACCACTGGACCACCAGGGAAGTCCCAGTGGGAACTTTGAAAGATGGCAACTCTGAGACCTCCTGGGCACAGGGAGATGAGGACAGAGGAGGGGGTGTGGGCCCCGAGACCTCTGAACAACAAACTCGCCTCAGCTACTCTGCACCAGCTGTTCAGGGAGTTGCTCTTCTGGCGTAATTGTTTGATTTCTAAGGGCTGTGAGTCCCTTCTCTTCATTACAAGGCATGATGGAATCACTGGATCCCGTCCTAGTGCCCTGTGACGGCCACGATTCATTCAGTGCCATTATAGGCTGTCCTAGTGCACCCCTGGTCCTCCTGGACCACCCCGGAGTACTTGACAGTCAAAACGGTTTCAGTACAGACGGCGTTTCATTGAGGTACAGGAAAGGCTGTAGACCCTGCCCGCCTACACAATATCAGGAATCCCCTGCATTTGAAAATGTGAGATCAGTGGTCCCATTTCTCACTTAAACCTTCCCTGACAGCGTGAGGGACAGCTGAAGCGGTCATTCCAGGGCAAATCGTGAGGGGACTTCAGCCGGCAACAGCCACTAAAACTGGTGCCAGAGGATGCTGAGCTGCCCAAGCTCTGGCTGCACTGAACTTCTCTCAGGCCTGTGATGCGAAAAGCATCCTCGCAGGGATCCATGCAAAGAGGAGCGTGAGTTACAAAGCCGCGGTGTCAGTCACTGAATTGCTCCTGAGTCGTTGGAAAAATCAAAACTCAGGTCTGTGCAGATTCCTGTTAAAATCCCCAAATCTGAGTTAATTTATTTGCTTAAATTACTTGAGCAAGGTGAATGTTATTCCTATTTTTAAATGCTCTACTGTTATATTTTATTTTGAAGACATTAAATGGAATCTATAATTTTGACTGGTTTTGATATGATTAAATAATTCCATTTGTGTGATTGAAAACATACCTGAGCATATTTTATACCTGAATTTTTCTTGATGTCCGCAGAATTCTAATTTCTTTTTTAAAGTTGTATTTGAATGTAATATAGTGGTCATGATAGGAGGGTGTATTCCTTCAGGTTTATCTTTAGAGAAGAGGCTTGATTTGGGAGTTAATAGGTTAAAGTTGTTTATTCTCAGGTCTTCTGAAACTAAAGAACACATCCAGTCTGTCAGAGCTGCCTCTGAGAAGTCACTCTTTCCTCCTGCCGATCTGGTGCCTTTCTCTGGACTCCTGTAGCCTGTATTTTGTTGCGATTTGGCAGTGACGTGTGTGTATTTTCCTGCGACAGCCTGTCCGGTTGATCTCATACTCCCCCGGGATTTTAACTACCACTCCTGCTTCTATAAGCAGCCCTGCCCAGGTGTCCTACGGTTCAGGCTTTATAAGGCTTTGTTTTTTTCCAACCTCGTGTCTTGTGGGCTCTCAGCTCCCTGACCAGGGCTTGAACTCGCGCCCCCCGTGTTGGGAGCGCGGAGCGCTAACCGCCGGGCGGCGGGGAGCCCGCAGGTTAAGATGGCCTCCCCAGCCCGCACCCCTGCTCCCGCTCACGGGTGAACCGGCCCGCCAGAAGCTTGGCCAGCTGCCCTTACGCAGAAGGTTGGTCTTTCCCATCCAGCTAGTGGCCACACCCTCTGGTTCTGTCGCTGGGTGACTCTCGGGCCCGGTCCGCCTTCGAGGGTCCAGCACGGCTGCGGTGATCCGCGTCCCCGTGTCTCAGCTGGAGAGTCGCCATGGCTCCGCCACCGCCGGGTGCCTGCTCCCGTCTTCTCCCTCCAGGCCCAACCAAGCTGGAGAAGTGAGCCGTGTTAGGTAGTAGTGCATTTTTAGAGATACGGACGTGTCCTTAACATCCTTAACGATTTCATTTTTCCAAGGAACCAGAACGGCTGCTGGCCAGAAACAGCACCTCGTTGATTTTAAGGACAAGAAGGTGCCCTTCGAGGGAAGGTGTGCGCTGGGCACCCTGCTCTGCGTAGCGCGTGGTGTGGTGTTTGCCTCTGTAAAGCACTGGGCGCTCAGGCTCGTGTTTTTAGAGGTTTTGCCCTGCTGGAGTTCGTATCCTGCCACATGTACATTTTATGTGTTTGCTTTTAAATTACTAATTCTTTCAACATGCGTTGAAGTTAAAAGAAGAAGGACCCCTGAGAATGACCTGCTCACTTGATTCTTACACGTTTGCAGTAATGTTTTTTCTGTTTTTCATCCAGGTCGGTGCGCACTTTTTGGAGGCTGCGGTGAGGAAGTTTGCTGACGTCTACAAAAGCGGATGTGACGGGAAAGAGTGTGACAACCTGTTCGCCATCATCGCCCACTTATATAACTTCCACGTGGTGCAGTCTCTCCTCATCTTTGACGTTTTGAGAAAACTTATTGGAACTTTCACAGAAAAAGATATTGAACTGATCCTGTTAATGCTGAGAAATGTGGGCTTTTCCTTGAGAAAAGATGACGCTTTGTCGCTTAAGGAACTGATCTCTGAGGCCCAGGCCAAAGCCAGCGGGGCAGGCGGCAAGTTCCGGGACCAGACCAGGGTATGAGTGCATCACCTGACCTGCTTCCTAACCGCCTAAACGCTCACACTGACCAGAACCTAAACATGAGTATCTGGGGTAGATACTGCGTTTCGTCTCCTAATGATCCCTGTTATCTTCTCCCTCATCTGGTTTTGTGGCTTCATCTTCAGGGTGTGAGCGAACCTTGTGTCTGTACTGTTGAGAACTTAAGAATCGATCTGTTTAACATTCAGCCATTCAGAAGAGGTTTACTGGGAAGGCAAGGGGCGAGGGGATCCGCCCGCTCAGCCTTCTGGCTCTTCCACTCGGCAGCGAAGGGACCAAGGCTTCCAGGCCTCGGTTTCCCCGTCTGGAAAGTAGGGCTCATGGTGGCTACCTCATTTGCTGGTCTGCAGACTGAGGGGCACGGGAGAGCCATGGGAACCTCTGGGCGGGGCAAGGGCTCATTTGAGGAAAAAGGAAAGCGTCCCTGTGGGGAGGCATCAGGGCGCAGGGCAGGGCCGGCCTCGGGGCCTCGTAAACCTGGCAGGGAGCTAGGATTTTATCCCAGAGGCTCGTGAAGGGCTCTGGGCGGGTTTTCATGCTGAGGTCACTTTGGCTACAAAGTAGGAAAGAGAGAGAAGCCACCTCAGGGGTTGGGGTGATGATCAGCAGAGTTGCGGTGGACGTGGGTTTAGGATGTAGAAGTGGTCAGACTTGGTGGGGGGAAGGGGAGAGATGGAGGGGTCAGAGGTCACCCCAGGTACCAGCTTGGGCCTGCAGGTGGGCGGTAGTTTGTTCAGGAGACACAGACTGGACAGGAAGACTAGCCCATTTTTGAAATGCTGAGGTGAGGGCTCGGGTTAGCTGTGAGGAGGGAGGTGTAGGCCGAGCCCCCTGAGGGTCCTGGGGGCCGCAGAGGTGGTGGTGGAGTTGCTGTGTAAGGGGGCGGGTGCGGCTCCAGGTGGGAGAGGAAGATCAGGGGGGCGGGTCCCAGCGAAGACCCTGTCCCTGTGTTGAATGCTCAGGGGTCACGTTTAAAACAGACACGGCAGACACAGGCATTTGGCTCGGGCTGGACGGAAGCTGGAGGAGCTGGGCTGGGGAGTGACTGGGTGGGTTTGGAGTCCTTGAGGGCGTATGGAAACGTCCTAAAACTGATCGTGGTGACGGCTGCACAGCCCCGACTGTGCTTAGTGGACGCTTGGCATGTGAGTTATATGTGTCTCAGCTGAAGTGAACGTTGCGGGGAATCTCAGACGGGGTCTATGGGAAGTCTTTGTGCTGTTCTTGAAAGTCTTCTCTAAGTACGATGTCATTTCCAGTTTAAAAGTTAGAAAAGCAAAAAGGCCAGGAGCGGGAAGAGGTTGCAGACGCGGTGGGGAAGGAGGGTGACTGAGACGGGGGCCGGTGGGGGTGGAAGGGCGCACGGCCTGGGCGTATTCTCGGCCTGTGGGGCCGGGGAGGGATTTCTGTTCCCCCGGGGAGCCCTGGGCGGCAGCTGAGGTTGGTGCGGCCTCTCCCAGAGGCACCCCTGCCCCGTCCTCAGCGGCGGTGTCTTTCTCCCCACGGTGAAGCGTCATCGGTTCCCGGCATTTGAGACAATGGCTCTTCCCGTCTGTCTCCAGGTTCGCTTCATGCTGGAGACGCTGCTGGCCCTGAAAAACAACGACATGCGGAAGATCCCGGGCTACGACCCCGAGCCCCTGGAGAGGCTGCGGAAGCTGCAGAGAGCCCTGGTAGGCACCCTCCTTCCCGGCCGCCTGCGCTGCCGGCTCTGCGCCAACCCCGTGAAGTTCCGGAGGGCGGTGGGGCCACAGGTCAGGTGCCCGCCCAGTTAGCGGGGGTTCCCAGACGTGAAAGGCAACCGCACGTTTCTGTGGGGTGACCCTCCCTGTAAGCTGCGTACAACCCACACTGAACCCTCCGCCGCGCCGGAGAATCGCGGGAGGACCTCTGATCACTTTGGAACAGGGCCTGGGCCAGGGTCCCGCCAGGACCAGGGAGGCCAGCCTGGGGAGTGGGAGCTCGTCTGTTTAAGCTCCCCAGATCTTCTAAGCGTGGGGCCCCCGGGTGAGTCCTTCGGCCCGGACACCGGTCAGACCCAGAGTGGCCGCCTCCGGCAGGTCCCAGGCCCCTGCTGGTGGAGTCCTCACTGCCGGCCCTTGGGGCGCACCTCCTGCCTGAGTCTGAACCTCTCTCCCCACCCCCGCCCCATGACAGCTGTTGTAAGACAGGTGTTGTGGGCGATAGACCCACAAAGCCCAAACACATACACTGAGAGTTTACCTCGAGCTTTGGCATTATTCCTAACCGGTTAACCATCCCAGCTGTCAGTGAGTGACCCATCACAGCTTTCATGCACCAGAAACGCTGTTATCTGAGCTGGGAAGAGCCAGGGTCGATGTTCCCCATGTTCTGAGCTGCTGTGGCCTCCACTGGCTGCCGTTTTCTCAATCAGCTGCGGGGCGCTGGCTCAGGGACAGAGACTCAGCTCCGCGTCTCCTGGGACAGCATCCTGAACGCCGAGCGGACCGGGCGCTGGTGGATCGTGGGGTCGGCGTGGAGTGGCGCCCCGATGATCGACAGCGCTCAGCAGAGGACCCCGCGGGGGCAGCTCACGGGGACGGTACGTGGCGCGTGCTCGCCACCGCCAGGCGTGTGACCGGTGTCCCCATGCAGCTTTCCCTCGGTTTATTTGAAGACCTTATAGAAATGGCTACTGCTCTGTGATATCATTTAATTCCATTTCTGTTATTTCCTTTGAACGTCTCAAAATGTTAGGAAAGGGACTTAAACGTTGAGTGGAGAGAGGGGAACGCAGGACGATCACTCAGTCGTCCTGGCCTCCCGCCCTGCTGGCTGTCCTGGCCCCCTCCCCCTGGCCGCAGTGCTTACCTCTCTTCATTCCGCTGGTACTTGGTTGGACTGGCAGAGCCACTGCTCCTGCAGAGCCGCCCAGATCAAGCGGTTTTCTCCTCATGGGCTTGCTTTGCCTCTTGCTGGTTTTCCTTTGTGGGGGTGCCGGGGGGGTTGCTCAAGAATAAAGGTTCCGCATTTACGTACATGTATTTATGCATACCTTACGGTTAGCGTTGGTTCAAGCCGCAGAATTACACATATTACTTCTTAGAAACTTAGTAACTACGCTAAACCAAAGAACAACTTTCACTGAAACGTCTGTATGATCTACGCCCGGTCGTCCCTCTTTCCAGGTTAGCTCAAAGATACTGGAGCTCGCCCGAAAGCAGAGAATGAACACCGACATCAGGAGAAACATATTTTGTACAGTTGTGACGAGTGAAGACTTTCTGGACGCATTCGAGAAGCTCCTGAAGTAAGCCTGTGTGCGAGCCTCTGCTCTGTCGTTGAGTCGGCTGCCACGTCGTGGAGGCCGGGGCTCCGCCCCTTCCCACCTGCTGCCCCGAGCCACGGGCTGCAGTCCAGCTCCTGCTAACTGACTGCTGGTAGCTCCAGATTAGGACAGTTTATGATCTGTTTTGATTGGAAAAAATCAGGTGACCACCTGACAGTTCCCAGTGGCTGTTGTTTGTCATGAGTTGCTTAAAACCTTCCTGTTAAAGTTGTCTCTGATTACGTCTAAATTAAACTTCCTGTTTAATTTAGTTGTAATTATGTTACAACTTCTACGATTAGTTGTAATGAGATTGAAAAGCATCTGTGTACAAAGTACGTCTAAAAAGTCTAATAATGAGTTTTCCTTTATTTGCTTCAAATTCAGAAGGAAATGCAGGGGAAATGTTGTAGGACTGCGAATCCTTGTCCAGAGTCAACATTATGCACTAAAAGGATGGATCTTACTGTGTGCAAACCAGACCATACGTTTTAGAAAAAAGAAAGAACAGGAAGGGCCCACAGCTGAGGCCCTGTTCCTTGTCGGTCGGTCGCCAGTGACAGGCCTTTGCAGAGCCTGGGGTCACCTCATTCTGCCACGTTGTTGGAAAGCCCTGAGGCCACAGGCTGGCTCTGGGCCTGGAGCTCCAGCCCTGCTACCCGACCCTGTCTGCTCGGCCCACTGAGCCAAACTGCCAGACAGGATGGGTTCCTCTGAGAGATATCTGCCTTAAAGCCGTTAAAATTTGGCAAATTGAAGGTTTAGCCCTCACTCTTCCTGTCTTACAGGCTGGGGCTTAAGGATCATCAGGAGAGAGAAATTGTTCACGTCCTCATAGACTGCTGTCTTCAAGAGAAAACGTACAACCCTTTCTATGCGTTCCTGGCGGGCAAGTTCTGTGACTACGCGAGGAGCTTTCAGGTGACAGCTGGGAGGCAGGCTGCCTGTGTCGCACGCTCCTCTCTAACCACTCTGGCTGGCTCGGCCCACCTGGGATGCGGGCCCCGAGTCGGGCCACCCCGGCCCAGAGCAGCGTGCAGAGTGTGGGCGCAACCTGAGCTGTGTCCCCGTGCCACCTTTCCCTGTCACCAATGAGGGGTCACGACCCGCTTAATCGGCAAGTGCCTCTGGTTTATGCTGCACCGTCTTTTTCTAATGTTTCTGCTGATTTGAGGGAAAATCGTGCAATAGAAAGAAATTTCTGTGAAGCTATTTCAAACTACTGTAAATAGGAAAAGAGAATGTAGTTGTTTCTAGAAAGTCTTGGTTTTTAGGATATTTTAAGTAAATGAATAAGTACAGTACCTCTGGATTATATTTTTAGTGATTTATTCTAATAATTTGTTAAATTTTACCTTTTTTTTTTTTCCTTTCTTTTATATTAGATGACATTCCAGTTCAGCATATGGGACAAATTTCGGGACTTAGAAACTCTGCGAGCCACTCACTTCTCTAATTTGGTTCAGCTGGTGGCCCACTTGCTGAAGACAAAGTCACTGCCACTTTCCATTTTAAAGGTGCGTATAATGCGCGGGATGATTTGAAGCACTGAAAATGATAGTGTCCAGTTGAGCCTTGAGCCACGTGGGGGTCAGGGGCACCGACCCCCTGCACAGTCATAGTCTGAGTGTAACTTTACAGTCGGCCTCCGTATCCTGGTTCCACATGTGAGGATTCAACCAACTTTGGAGCGTGTGGTCCTGCAGTGTGTATTTAGTGAAAAAAGTCCTCCCGTAAGTGGACCGCACAGTCCGAAGGTGAGTTCAGGGGCCAGGTGTAATTCTGTATGCCTGTACCTTAAGAATATGCGTTTCCTTAGATCCTGACTCACCTGAAAACCCCTCTCATTATCAGACCATCATAGGAAATCGCCAGATGAGCACGCAGGGTAAATTTGCCTAGTAGCGCGAGGCGCCGTTACAGTTGTTTGCTCCTTTCCATGAATGAGTCTCTGGACTTGCAGTGCACGTACCGGCCATCGTGAGTCCCGCGGTGGCTGCGGCTCCATCGGGAAGGAGTGGGGATGTGGGAGCTGTGCTTCTGCTGCCCCGCCCTTGGCTGTGGCACACCCGTTAGAGCGGGGCATCCTCACCCCTGCCGAGTTCCCACGCCGACTCCGCAGAGACGATGAGACGCAGGTGCTCTGGAGGTGGTCCCGGGTGGACAGCGAAGCCGAGACGTGAGAGGCGAGTCGAGGTGGCCTGGACAGTAGGACCTTGGTGGCCTGGGGGTCCTGAGGGTGTGGACTGCAAGAGAAGCTGAGGGGCAGGGATGGCTGGGGGCCCGGCCTCTCGCCTTCTGCTTCCTGGTCCTTGGGACAGGCTTGGCTGCAGTGTCCTGTCTGTGTTTATGTATTTGTTCACCGGAGCGCCTGTCGAGGTAACTGCGTGTTCCTTAGAGATGTGCCCTTGGGTTTTGGCTACTGTACTGAAAATGAGGGTCAGAGCCTCATCCCACGTTCCAGAACTGCGGAGAATTTACAACACAGAGAGCTAGTGCCTGCTCCTTGCTGGCGGGGGCGGTCTTGCCTTCGGTTCACTTGAGTTTGAGCTCAGAATGGAACAGGATGTGGCATGTCCCTCAGGTGCGGCAGGTCCTAGAGACTCCTTGAAGCAGCCCGGCCCCTCCATACCTCACGGGGCTCTGGCTGTATGCAGCACCCGTGTCTGCATTTGGTTAACCAGGCTTTTGATGTCCTTTTACAGTTATTTAATTCGGCATAAGGTTGAAATTTATCCGTGTTGGTATCTGCAGTTCTGTCCTTGGATTTTATTCCTGCTGTATAGTATTCCACTGTATAAGTATACTGTGATTGTTATATGTATGAATTAGTCTCTTCTGGATCTAAATTGTGTGTGTGTGCGTGCGCACACATGTGTCTGTGTCTGTGTGTGGTTTTAATTAGGGGATAGTTTCTTTAAGGCACGGAGATGATCTACGTTTCAACTCCAGGAAGGAGATTCCTGATTCGCTAGGTACCCATCCGCCCCCTGGACCTGACTCAGCCCTGCCGAGTTGCTCTCACCAGTGGCGTGCACGCCCTGCAGCAGTGCACCAGGGCCCCACGTCAAACGACAGCTGTTCATTTTATAAAACTGGAAATAGCCTTAGTTAAGGGGCAAAGGGAGCAGTAGTTTTTTACTCAACCTATAGTCAGAAATCACTGCAGAGTTGGCTCAATGGTGTAACTTTATTATTTTCTATCCGGACTCTGTTAGGTCGTTGAATTCAGTGAATTGGACAAACCCAGAGTCCACTTTTTACGAAAAGTGTTACATATGCTGCTCATGGAAACGGAAGTTGAAGACCTTGGTTTAATTTTTGCAAGGTTTGTTCCCAGCTCTTTCGATAAAACATGTGGAAAAGAGGAGAGAAATTGTTTTCACCTGTGTTTTATAAAAGCAAGTTTGTTGTACTTACATGTAGCTTTTCAGTTTTAATTTTAATAATATCCTGAACATTAATTTGGGGAACATGAGACTTGACTGATAGCAAACAGAAAATGATTTCTGACTGATGGGGTATTAAGTTCTTACTTGAGAATTCTGACCAGATGGAAACCAGGTATGTCCCCCGCTTCGGGGTCCCTAGGGCTGAGACGGGGCCGGCTGGTCACTGACGCGTGTCTCTTCCTCCTCAGGGTGTCCGACAGCCCCGCGCTGGGCCTGCTGCGGGAGGGCCTGAAGCTCTTCATCAGCCACTTCCTGCTGAAGGGCGGGCAGGCCCACGGGGGCTCCGAGGAGGCCAGCGTGCTGCGGGAGAGAGCCGAGCTCTGCGTGGGGGCCCTGCAGGGGAGGGCGTCCCTGAGGCCGTAGCCGGGTCTGGGGGCCGAGGGGTGCTCATTCGCCTGTGATTTGGGGCTGTAGCACGGTCTGTCGTATTTAAAATACTCTATTTTGGTCCAAGGTTTTAAGGTATTTGTGTTTTGAACCGTCTTCAAATTACCTATATTTATATGTCTAGGAGGCGGGGGAGAGGGAGGGAGGGATGGGCCCCGGGCAGCGATGATGCTGTGGAGGGGGTGTGCCAGCGCCTAATTTTCTAATAGACAAAGTCAGCCTCTAGAGGGTGCAGTTACAAGGAAATGGATGGTGTTCTTATTTTCTTTTATGTATTGGTTAAAAGTTCAGAGACGGTCAGTTAAACATTCCTGAGGTTTGATTGATTGTTTCAAGTACTTGGAAGGCACGTGTTCTGGAAGAGTCAGCAGTTGACTCAGGCCTTGCAGGTGTGGGTGCAGCACAGCAGGGGGACGATCCTGGTTCCTCACCAGAAGTTCTGACTTGGGAAAGGACATCTTCTTTCCCGCAAGTGCCTGTCACTTAGACCCGTCGAGTCCAGGTGTGATGCACCTTCCCAAACAACTTGAAGTCACCAGACGGACACTGGACACGGCAGGTGCCGCCTGCTGAGCGGTGTTCTTGGGGTATAAATGCGCACAGGACAGAACCGCCTGCGAGGGATGAATGTTCAGGATGCACCTAAGGTATAGCGGCTCTCTCCCTCCCTCCCTCTGCTCATGGACAGAGAGAAAGCAGATGAAGCAACATGTTCATTGTTGGGTGAAGTTTATACACATGAAGTATATTTTTATAGTTTTTCCTTAAGTTTTAAATTATTGCAAAATAAACAGTTTTCATAAAGCATTCATAATGCAGAACGCATTCTTCAGAGGTCTAAAACGTTCCAATGTCTTTTCATGAAAATAATTAACCTGATTCAAATCACTTCTGCCTCTTTTGTGGAGAAAAAAAAAAAATTAATTAGGCCTTACTGTAGAGCAGTGACACTGCTTCTGTTGGTTTACTTCACTGGGGAGGTGCCCCTGGGTTAGCGGGAAGAGCCCGACGGGATGGCGGCAAGGCCCTGCTTGTTGACCGTGACCGGGGCCTGCGTCCTGGGCCTGGGCGGCAGTGACATCAGTCACGGAGGGCTCCGGGCACGAGGCTGCTGCGCTGTGGGCACAGACAGCGTCCCGGCCGAGACGGCACAGTGGGATCCTGTGCGTCCCCTTCAGGCGTTGCTTTTGGTGTGGCGGGGATTCAGCAGCCGACATTTGCTCTTGACTCGCAGTCTGTCTGTAAAATTCGGTTTCAGCTTTCCCAGTTGTGTGTGTGACTGTGGTGTCTCTGAATTACGTCAGCTCAAAGCCTGTCTTTAGGAGGACCCGAGTGAGAGTTGGGACTTGGTCGCTGCCAGCGTTTGCTGGGGGCCACACGTGGAGTTGAGCCCTGGGACAGCTTGAAGGGTTCAAAACCATCATTTAAGTTTGACAGGACAGGTCCTGGAGTCAAAGTGCACCAAAGAGTGATGGGGACAGCCAGCTATTCCCAGCGCTCGGGGACGGAGAGCTTCTCAAAGGACGTGACGGGACGTGATGTGCTCTTCCAAGAGGGGCTGAGGGGGCACTCGGAGGACACGAGGGCACCAGCAGGGGGTCGAGAGTACAGAGCCTGGCTGTGCGGGGCCCTGGGACCCAGGACAGACAGCAGGACAGGCACTTGCAACCTGGTTGTGAAGGACCACTTTCTCCATGCTGAGGAGTTGGGGATTTATCTGCTCAACCGTAGGAAGCCATCGAAGGATTATTGCCAAGGAAGTTAAATCATCAAAGTTGTGTTTTCAAGAATATTGCTGGACCAAGGAAGGTGGTGGATCAGCACGTGGGCAGGCTGGTGGCAGAGACCAGGTAGATGGTTCTTGTGACCTTCCAGGCAGAAGTGATGATTCCGCCCTGGGAGAGAAGCTGTGCCAAGGAAGACTCCTGGAGATGTTTCTGAGGGACATGCACCACCGGAAGTTGGTGCCTTACAATGAAGAGGTGGAGGGGCGGGGGTGGGGGGCAGTTTGGGACGCCCCCCGGTGGCTTGTCAACATTGGGATCGGGGTTGAGGGTGCAGACACACCACTGGAGCTGGGGGCCTGAGGGCTGGGGGTTGGAACCCCTCGAGGAGGCTTGAGTTATGAGGAGAAGGCCAAGACCAGGATGCTGGATGCGCCTGGCCTCCTGTGCAGAGCAGAGCCTGAGGGAGGGCCTGGAAACAGGCCCGGGAGTTGGGCTTGGGGATTATCCACCAGCAATTCAGACCCATCCGGGGGGCAGTAGCTCTGTAACGGCGGCGGCAACTTCAGGCAGCAACCATACGTGAACAAAGACGCTGTGAGCCTCTGGGGGCCTCACGTCTCCCTGAGTGCAAAGCACTTAGGGTGCACAAGCAGGTGCGTAGGGAACACCTCCACACACACGTGTCCAGAGGGTGTTATGAAAGGTCAGTAAAACTTAGATTTTCTTGGTTGGGAAAGTAATATTGGCCTGGGAATCGGGAGTTTTCTCTTTCTCACCCTTACGTTTCGAATCATATCATATTCTACATTGACAGAGCTGGCGGGAAAGGGGTCAAGTTCACAAGATGACATTTACCTTGAGTGGCGCTGAATAAATGATGAAAAATGATGTTTGCATGATAAGATGATGAAAGGGAAAATGGGGACCAGTTTTAAATGTTCTAAGCCTGCAGAGGTGACTTCAGAACACCCAGGCTGTGTGTGTTTGGAAAACAATGCCTTGTGTGTGTCCACCGGCCTCGGGAGCAGGGCGATTTTGACCTTGAGCACGTCCAAAGCAAGACACATCGCCGGGGCCTCTGGGGGTTATCGCGTCGGCACTTCCCCGCTCTCAAATACCCAGTGTGCAGGAGGTTGACCCCGCTCCCGCCCCCAGCGTGGTCTGCGTCCTTCATTCCTGCCCTGGGGAACCAGCCAGTGGTCCCTTGCCTCCCTCCCCTGTGCTGCACCACACCTGGGTGGGCTCCTGCAGACCAGAGTCGGGGAGGGGGCGCCCCTCGAGGGCCCAGTGAAATACGAAACCCGGGCGGATTCACTTCAGGCCGAGGTAAAAATGATTAAGAGCATTTAAATATTTTTTTCTATAGAAAATCGTTTAAAATTTGTTTTGATTATTTTATTTGATTATTTGTTTCATTTTACTTCGTCAGAAGTGTTTCCAAAGAAAGGGCAAATTCTTCCGCTCTTATTTTTTTCGTTTGCCCATTGTCAACACGTGCCACATTTGCTTTTTCTCTTCTTTCTATCGAATCCACATCCATTTATGCACACACACGTTTTGATGGCATCGATTGGAAGTACAGACATCATGACATTTGACTCCCGACCCCTCGTTCTCCATTACTTGGTGACGCCATTACCGCACCTGAGAACATGAGCATGCATTTAGTGACAGAGTCCAGCAGACACTTCCGTTTTCATACTGCCAGTGGTTCGAAACTCAATGTTCTATAGCTGTTTTCTTCCTAGACAATACATACAATCAAGGTTCAAACATTACATTTCCTTTTATTTCTCTTTCAGTATACAACACCCACCCCCATGTAAAATTTCTCACGAAACTGGGCTTTGAAGAGTCCTGGCCCGTTGTCACGACAAATCCTGGTGGGCTTCACGTAAACGTAGTTGGGAAAATCCCAGCCCGGTGACACTGGCGTCTCGGGACAGACAGTACAAAGCTCGCAACTGGCCACACGAGTTACAGTCGAGGCCGGCAGACCTCCCCACGGCAAGGGTACGTTTTTACCTTTGTAATTATTCAGGGAAATTAGTCACCAAAAGTTAAGGACGTCTTACAAAGGAAAAAGAAATGTGGCAAAACGTGTGTTTCCTGTTCCCACCAATATTTCGCCTAGTGGGTCAGGCAGGCATTAATGATCCTTGCCAGGATCGATTATTACTTGCAAAACGGTCCTTTTCTAGTCCTGTCATCCCTCCTACCTTATTAACTGGCATTCTTCTTTAAAAATGGGTCTTCTTGAGGCTTCCCTGGTGGCGCAGTGGTTAAGAATCCGCCTGCCGATGCGGGGGACACGGGTTCGAGCCCTGGTCCGGGAGGATCCCACGTGCCCAGGAGCAACTAAGCCCGTGCGCCACAACGACTGAAGCCTGCGCGCTTAGAGTCTGTGCTCCGCAGCAAGAGAAGCCACTGCAGCAAAGCGCACGCTCTGCAACGAAGAGCAGCCCCCACTCGCTACAACTAGAGAAAGCCCGCGCGCAGCAATGAAGACCCAATGCAGCCAAAGATAAATAAATAAAAATACATAAATTTTTAAAATGAGCCTTCTTATACCCCTCTCCCTTTTCCCGGGGAAGATCAGACTACCCGTCGCAAAACGACTGAAGCCATGACAGGCAAGTCTCCGAACGGCAGATGGCGAGACGCCACCATTGGCTGGGACAAGTGCACGAGACTGGTTCCCAGCAGAGCCTGTGCGGGGTTCGGGCTGGGGTGGGGCCCGTGCTCTCAGATTGGTGACCCATTCTCCTGCCTGTCGGGGGGAGACCCTGCCAGGTGGAGGGGAGCCCCAGCTGCGCTGGCCAAGCTTCTGTAAATTCAGGTGTGGGGTAGAGTTTCGTAGTGCAGTTTTCTTGTTCGCTCCCTGAGCAGTCCCGCTTCGACTAGGTGATGGGGAGGCTCTTGTTGGCCTTGCCCATTGGTCAGTCACAAGGTGTAGAAGGGCTGAGCACATAGAGCCCGGCCACTGCTGGCACCAGCCCAGCTCCAGGCCAGCCTGCTGCCAGCACACAGCAGTCACTGCTTCTCTGAAGTGCTCTCACCCATAAAATGTATTTGCCGTCGGGGTTTTCTCTAATTGTTCAAGTAGGTCTGTGAGTGCCTGGAGTGGCCGCGGCAATTTCTCTAAACTCAGGATGAGTTCAGTCCGCACTACTCTCGTTTCTCTTCTCATGGATCCTTAATCCTGTCCATGCAGAAGAGTAGGCAGGGTGACCAGCTGTCCTGGTTTGTCACCGCAAGGGCACAGCTGCCAAGAGGTCGGTGGGCAATGGGTGCGGGGAGCAGCACCGGAAAGCAGACCCGCCATCTGTGCAACAGCCCAGGGAGGCTCCCAGCAGCAGCTCCGTGTCCGTGTCTACGCTCGCGCCCCCCCACCCCGTGTCTGCATCAATAACCTGACCAAAGAAGGCATGCTTATCAGTTTTGCTGACAGCCTGACCTCGGCAGGAGTAAGGGCGCTTCTAACTCTAGGAGTCTGCAATTTTACGACCTATGATGAGCTTTGTGTCCTTCAAAGGACCTGGCACTGTGTCCGGGTCAGTCACCGGGTAGGTTCCCGTCGGGACAAAGGAGGTGCTTGTTAATTGTTTGAGAGCAGAACCTCTCTCTCTGGCTCCCTCCCCCTGAAGTGCAAATAGGGGGTCTCTGAAGGCATTCTTCTTCCTCAACCCACGACTTCCCGTGAATATCGTTCTGAAGGTCTGAATTAGTATCTACTTTATAATTCTGAAACGCTGATGGGTAATCCAGGACATTTTTACTGTCTCTGGGGAAATTAGCCTTAATGAGAGTAGAACAAAGGTTGCAAAAAAGTACAAGGTGAAACCAAGGTGCTGAAGGCCAGCCCGGCTCCCAACATACTGGAGTCCAGCGCTTGCACAAGGGCGCCCGGCACCTACACACCTTAAAACCGAGGGCTAAGGTTATTTCTATCGCCGTCATTGCTTAATTTCGCCCAGGCTTGGCCAAAGCTCTGATTTCCGACAGAGCCAACTCCGAACAGATGCGCCCAAGGGCACAATTACCAGACGAGATGCAAAAACAATGCATGACGAACACAGATTTCCCAGTAAGTATTTATCCAGGGCTTACTGTGTGCAGAGAAGCAAGTTCACATGTCCACGGCATAAAGCACACTTAGTTAACCCATCGAAAATACAGTGTAATTACTTGAGGTTTCTTTTATCCTCGCCCGCGGACCTCTGCCTGGCAGAGGAAGGGGCACTTTGCAATCGTCCCGAGCCGGCCGGCCAGACTCAGAGCGGTCATGAGCACCCGTACGCGTTTTGACTTACATGGACAGTGAGCTTTTTTTAACCTCTCTGTTTCCTAAATCAGATTTAATAGGGCAGCCAGCGTCTGCTTGACTACTTTAGCTACTCTGCAGCTAGCTGATAAATCAGCGGCAGAGGCCGTGGCGTCCTGGCCTGGTGCCCCACAGCACGGCTCGGGCCCGCCCCGGGTCTGCCCTGGGAAAGTGACTCTGCCGGCCCCACCACGAACATCCCCCCAGAGCCGGGAAACAGAGAAGCCGAAAATACAAGATGGACTTCGGGGCGGGGCTCGCCGTTTTGTCCCGTGTGCCCTTGGCCTGTCCGCGCAGCACAGTACAGGGCAGCCGGAGTGAGGCCCGCATCCCCCGGGCTCGTGAGTGGCCTGGCCGTGCCGTCGGGGACCGGCGCGGGGACGGGTGCTTGGTCGAGTGTCTCTGTCCAGCCACCTCTCCTCTGGGCCTCGTCCTCCCTCCACGGAGGCTTGGCCACTCGGGCCTGGAAGAAGCCGGGTTTCAGGCCGGCGCAGACCTGCGCTTTCTCCCCGACGCCAGTGGGTTCCAGCCGCCTCCCCCTTGAGCTCCTGGCCTGGCTCCTGTGAAGCAAGTGGGAGGGGAAACAGCCTGCGTGAGAGTCGGTAGTGATCGGGCCACTGACTTGTACCCTGACGGCAGAGGCCAGGCGGGCCTGTCGGGGTCCCAGAGGGGACTCGCGGGGTCTCTGCTCCCTGCCCACCCTCCTGCCACCCAGATCTCCAGGCCTGGGGGGGCCTCGGGGGAGCAACTCTTCCGGCGGCCCAACGGGACCCCCAGCAGGGAGACCCCGAGCACGTCCCGGGTTGGGGACCCGTGCGACCGAGGGCTCCCTGCCTGCTGGGTGGGATAATAAAACGCTCTGTTACCTGTGTGCGAGAGGCCCGATAAAAGCAAAATATTATCACCCCCGCCGTGATTAGGAGGCATCTGGGCACCGGAGACTCGGTAACATTTATGAGTAAATATAATTTATTTCTGTTCTCTGATTATGAAGGTCACGGTGGTTTAACCCTGCTGGGACGGCCTCCGACTCATTATCTGCTCAAACAGAACTGGGAAAGAAAACACCGGCAGTCATTAAAAGCGAATTACTTTGTTTTATGAAGATAGGAGAGAGAAGGCCTCGCGCTATGGGGGCGCTGGGGCGCGCCGGTGGCCCCGAGGAGACCCCCCCAGCCCACCCTAGGAGGGGCCGCCGGCAGGAGGCTCCCAGAGCCGCCGCCAGGGACTCAGGAGGGTCACGAGCACCCCTGGTTTTTTCAAGCAATTTTGAAAAGCTGCCAAGAGCGCAGTGTGGCGATTCAGGTGTTTCCTTTACCTGTGAAAATCGGTAAAGGAAATAGGTCAAGGTAGCCGGAAGGATTTCTGAATTTCTGGTTTTAAACTTAGCAGAGGACTTTTTTAAAAAAAAATTTTTTATTGGAGTAGATTTACAATATCGTGTAAGTTTTATGCGTACAGCACAGCGATTCAGTTAGACGTAGACATAGATTCAGATTCTTTTCCCTTACAGGTCATTACATAACACTGAGTATAGCTCCTCGTGCTACGCAGCGGAGAGCTCACATTTTTTGGTGCACTGGTTTTACTTTTCACAGTGAGATGTTTGGCCTCTGACTACTACCGCTTCTCTGCTGGCTCCCTCGCCCTCAGGCTCCTGCCGGGGGGGAGGGGTGTCCCAGTCTGCAGCAGGTACTTGAGTCACATCTAGAGATGCTGGCGCCTGGGACGGGCAGCCAGGGGCATCGGGGAGAGATGGCGGAGGTGGCGATGCTGGGGCAGGTCCCTGAAGCATGTGTGTCCTGTGGGCAGCCTCGGCCGCAGGGGAGCTGGGCCAGGAGGACGAGAGGAAGCACTGAGCGTGACCCAGAGCCTTTGGCTCAAATGCCTGGGAGGAGAGCGGTACCTTTGCTGAGGTGGGAAAACCCAGCTTAATTTACTGGAGCCGTTTGATGTGCTCCTCTCTATACTGGATACAGTGGGAAATGCACAAAAGGACCCAAACATACTTAGAACAGGCACATTCACAGAGCTGGAGAGTAGAGGTTCCCCAGGGGAGGGGGAAGGGGTTTAGTGTTTAATGGGGACAGAGGCGATGAGACATTTGGGGGATAGATACCGGTGTTGGTACACAATGCTGTATGCATTTGGTGCGACTGAGTTGTACACTTACGAATGGTTAAAGTGATAACTATTATGTGTTTTTTGCCACACACACACACACACACACACACACACGCACACACGCACGCACACACACAAAGAACCAAAACAAATACCCAGGGCAGAGTTAGCTGTCCTCCAGTCCTCCCTCGGAATAGAACCCCCATTTTTAGCGAGGCCTTTGGACAAATGGAAATAAAGACTCACTTTCCGACCTCCAGCGAAGCTTAGCATGGCCATGTTAAGACTTCTCACCCTGGAGTTCCCTGGTGGCCCCGTGGTTAGGACCCAACACTCTCACTGCCGGGGCCCAGGTTCAACCCCTGCTCGGGGAACTGAGATCCCACAAGCCACGCAGCGCAGCCAAATTAACCAAAGAGGAAGAGAGACTTCTCGCCAGTGCAATGTCAGCGAAGGGGCCACACCTGAACCCCTGGGAAGGACACACACGCACCTGCCCTTGGTCGTGTTGGTCAGGATGTGGAGCCCAAGCCCTATCTTGAACCACAGAGGAAAAGCCACGAGATAAAGGGCCGTGGCCCCTGGGGGTCACGGCGCCACCAGACCAGCCCCTGGCAGCCCAGGTTTACAGGAGAGGAAATGAATTTCTGTCCGTGAAAGCCACTGTTCCTTTGGCTCTCCTGCCGCGCGCGGCCGGCCGGGTCCTAACTGATACGATAGCCTACACGGCCCTTGCACCGAAGCAGCTAACAGGCCAGCGGGCGCAGCCCACGGCGGTGAGAATTAGGACCCCACGGTTACCGACAGGCACGGCGGTCTGTGGACATCTCCAGGGCTCCTGGGCGTCTTGCCTCCAACCTGCTCCAGCCTGAGGCCCACGGCACGGGAAGCAGGGCTCTGCGAGTCCCCAAGAGAAGGGATCATGCTGGTGTGGACACAGGGTGGCTCTGGGCCCCTGTGCTGGCCGACAGGCAAGCCCAGGAGGGCGGCGAGTGGAGAGCGGGGACCCCACAGGTGAGAAGGCACCGGGCTCTGTGTGGGACAGGCTGGGGCGGCCCTGGGCCCTTCCCTCCCGCGCCGTGTGCGTCTCGACAGCCGCCCCGCGAAACAGGGGCCGCCGTTCCCCACTTGACAGAGGACCGTGGGGCACAGAGAGGTCAAGTCACTTGCCCCACGCCTCCCAGTCAGTCAGCGCCAGGATCTCACCCGCGCACTCTCACCCTGGCTCTTCCTCCCGGCTTCCTGTGAGTCCCCAGGAGTCTTTACAAAGCCTTCCTTCCCACCCTCACACCCCTACCCACCGCATCTTTTTCCCAGATTAGCCCGAGGACACTCACCGGAGCGCGCGGACCCGGGGTGCCCCCTGTGCCTTGTGGGTGTGGAGACCAAGAGCTGCGAGGACATTGGTTTGTTGAACTGTTCCCTGAGTCTGTATGTGGAGCCTGGCACGCGTTCAGCTGCCTCAGCCTCATCTCTCCCTGGGAGACCAGGACTGACCCGGTCCCCCTTTTACAGACGGGGACACGGGCACAGGGTCAAGGAATTTGCCCCGGCCACACACTAGGTGAGGCGGGATGCAAGCCCACGCTCTAGGGTCCCTGCCCTTCTCCACAGCCCTCTGCTCTGGGCACAGAACATTGGCGGGGAGGTGACAGGCCTGGGAGAAGGGACGGGACTCAGGAAGTGAGGGGGGGACGTGAGTCCGGTGGGAGGAACGGCCTCTGCAGGTGCGTGGAGACGGAACGCCCTGTGCGTGAAGGGAAGACACCCAAGCCCCAGGCACGTGCACAGGGCACCTGAAGTGCAGGAAGGCGGCACGGCCCACTCCCGGCCCTCGTGGCTCCGTGAGCTTCTGTGCCCGGGGTCAGATTCTCTAACACTGGCAGTGAACCTTTTATGTGAAAACTTTGGTTCTTCTCTTTTATTTTCTAGAGTGATCTTAAATGCCTGAATTATGAAAATTAAGAAATCACCACTGTACACCTAAAACTAATACAATTATGTATTATGATGTACTGACATAATGCTTTATGTCAATTATATCTCAGTGGAAAGAAAGGAAGAAAAAAATCACACATGTAATCTATTTCTGTCCCCAGGTTCCCACTTCCACCATGCACACGTGCATCTCTGTTTTCTGGAATATTTATTCTACCATCAGGTTTAGGAATATTTAGGAAAATTCACTTCCTGTGAATCAGGAAGTGAATATTTGATCGCTTGGACTCAGGATAAATATCCTCTACAGTTTTGTTTTTTAAAATATTTATTTATTTTTAATTTTGGCCACATAGGGTCTTAGTTGCAACACGCGGGATCTTTTGTTGCGGTGCATGGGCGTCTCTCTAGTTGTGGTCCATGGGCTCTCTAGTTGTGGCTCTCAGGCCCAGTTGGCCCGTGGCAGGTGGGATCTTAATTCCCTGGCTGGGGATTGAACCCACGTCCCCTGCATTGGCAGACAGATTCTTAACCCCTGGACCACAAGGGAAGTCCCCTCTACAGTTCTTAAAGGTCTCTAATTCTTGTCCTCCAACCCCTTTCAAGGCAGGCAGCTACAACCCGATTTCTCACATTCCCATCATGCACCAGAAGGTCAGAGTCCTGCATCCCAGGTGATGCTGAGAATGACGGGCCGTCCAGTGAGGACTGTGCTCAGGCTGTGGACCTCTTTCCTCCTTCACTCTTACTTTACCTGACCACCTAACCTCATGGATTCATGCACGTTTTACACTAGGTAATGCACGTATTCAGTGTCTGTTAGTCTTGTCTTTCTCTTCCCACTACTATGTAACTCCAGGAGGGTGGAGATTTTTGTCTGTTTTATTCACGCATGCATCGTGGCGCTCAGAACGGTGTCCATCAGAGAGCAGCTATTCTAAAACAGCTGGCTGAATGAATGCATGGTGGATGGATTTTCTGAGTTGGCTAATGTCTCTTTTATGGGTGAAAAGGCTGCAGTGTCACACAGGTGCCTGATCCGAGGGCACGTGGGTGGGAATCTGATGACACCCCCCCCACACACACACCTGGGGATAATCACCAGGATGAATGGAGCAGGGTGGTGAAAGCAATAAGCCTGGCTGCAGACCCACGGGGGGGGGGGGGGGGCGGGAAGAAACAAACACAACTTACATTCCCTTTACAGATTTATCTATTTAAAAAATCAAAGGCAAGCTTCACAGAGTTGGTGTCTCTGTTTTAAGAACATTAGGTGCGCGCGTCTCCTTAGAAGGACCGGCCCCAGAGAGACACCTGGCCTGTCCCCTAGGACGGACAAGGGAAAGCGGGCCATTCTGTCCTCGCAAGCCCCTGAGCCAGGACGACCCTAACTCTTCCTGTGTATCCTTTTTCAAGATGCTGTTTAATCACAGAAGAAAATATGCTTGGAAGCAAGGCTGTTAATGGAAAGGTGACCCCATACGAAAACCACCAGCATTTTAAGAGAACCGGATCATCTCGGAGCACGAACCACCGCAAACCGAGCCGCCTTCACCTCCCGCTCCCGGGATCCCCGTGGGGCATTTCGGGTGCGCCTTCCCGAGGCCCGGGCCGCGAGGAAGGGACGCCCCCGGGCGGCAGCGGCGCGGCGACGGGGCCGCGGCGACCCCTCGGGCTGGCGGGCGGCCCTCCCCTGCGCCCCCGGCCTGACCCCGCGCCCCCGCCCCGGCCGCCCGCCCGCCCGCCCGGCCGCGATAAGGCGGCGGCCCTTTGTTCCGCCCCCAGCTGGGTAAACCGCGCCGCCGCCCCTCGCCGCGGCCGCCGGCCGGGGTGCACCTTTGTCCCGCCCAGCGCCGCGGACAATGGCCCGGGGAGCCGCACATTGTCCGGCACCTTGTGTACACTCGGGGCGGCCAGGTGCGCGGCCGCGGAATGCAGGGTCGGCACGGGGCCGGCGGGTGGGGGGAGCGAGGGAGACCCCTTCCCCACGCCCCACCCCGCCCGCCTCCGGACCCCGCCTTCTCGCCAGGGTCCCCCCCGCCTCGGGGTGCGGGAGGGGAGGGGCCGGACCGCGTGCCCTGGATGGGTGACCCGCCAGCCCGGGACCCGCTCGCCCGGACCCCGGCCCAGACCCCGAGGGCTGGCGCGGGACGTGTGTGCGTGTGCGTGTGCGTGTGCGTGTGTGTATGCGTGTGCGTGTGTGCGTGCGTGTGTGTGCGCGCGTGTGTGCGCTGGGCGCGGCGGCGGGGGACTGGTTCTCGTTGGCGTCCAGTTTGGGGCGCACCTGGCACGTCGTAAAGTGATTTAAGAAGTGAAAGTGTTAAACGAGGCCACCAGCTGGAGCCCCGACCCGGCTTTATGAGTTTTATTAGGTGCCCTATTATGGAAAATAAACTTTAATCCGACCATAAAAACCAAATCTGAAAAACATATTTGCCTTGTAGTCTGGAACAGTGCAGCGTTCTCGGTTGAGTCACTCCTCCAAAGGGATTAGTTTTATTGAGGGAGACACAGGGCACCGCAGGACTTTGATACGGGGTGGGGGGCGCCCACGTCCTCCGGGGACCCCCCCCCCGCAGGCCTCTCCCCGCGGCGCCCGCCACCCCCGGAGCGCGGTCCCGGCCTGGGGTCTGGCAGGGGCGTGGGAGGGCAGGGGAGGCCGCAGGGGTCAGTTAACCCGCAGACCTGGAGGTGCTCGTCGAGCCAGCCCGGAGCGGGCCGGGCTCCTCACACCGCGAGGGGCGCAGCGGCTGACCCGCAAACTCCGCTCCCGCTCAGGTCCACGGCGGCCTGGGGGCCAGGTGCTCCCTTCCTAAGCCTTCTCCGGGATTTGGATGTTGTACAAAAAGTCTGCCCTTTCAGTAGGAGGGAGAGGAGAGGGGGGGAGGAAGGGGAGAGGGAAGACGAGGAGGAGGGGAAGGGAGGAAGGCAAGAAGGTCTGTCCTCGTTTCAATCACCTTAGCCATTTTAAGTGGCTAGTACAGTAGCGTTAACTGTATACGTATTGTTGGGCAACAGCTCTCTCGAATTTTTTCATCTTGCAAAACTGAAACTCCCTCCTCATTAAACATCTCCCCTTTTTCCCCTCCTCCCAGACGCTGGCAACCTCCCTTCTATGTGCTGTCTCTAAGAATTTGACTATTTTAGATGCCACATATAAGTAGAATTGTGCAGTATTTGTATTTTAGTGACTGGCTTATTTCACTGATCATGATGTCCTCAGGGCTTATCCCTGTTGTAGCAGGTGTCAGAATTTCCTTCTTTTTAAAGGCTGAATACTATTCCACTGTTTGCACATTTGGGGTTGTGAATCATGCTGCAATGAGCGTGGCTGTGCAGATATCTCTTCCAGATCCTTTTCCGTCCTTTTGGATACACACCCGGAAGTAAGGTCGCTGGGTCATATGGTAATGCTGTTTTTGTTGCTGTTGTTTGTTTGTTTTGAGGACCCTCCATACTATTTTCCATAGCGGCTGCACTATTTTCCATTCCTACCAACAGTGCACAAGGGTTCCAATTTCACCACATCCTCACCCACACTTGTTATCTTCTGTTTTGTTTTTGTTTTCATAACAGCTATCCTAATAGGTGGGAGGTGCTAGCTCATGTGGTTGTGATTTGTATCTGCCTAATGGTCAGTGATGCTAAGCATCTTTTCATATGCTTGTGGACCCTTTGTATGTCCCCTCCAGAGAAATGTCTTCAATCCCTTTGCCTGTTTTTAACTGGATGGCTTTTTGTGGTTGTTGAATTGTAGTTCTTTATATATTTTGGATATTAATCCCTCATCAGATATTTGATTTGCAAATACTTTCTCCCTTCCCAGGCAGCCTTTCATTGTGTTGATTGTTCCCTTTGCTGCGCAGGAGTTTGAAATGTTGACATAATCCCATTTGCCTGTTTTTGCTTTTGCTGTCATAGAAAGTCTTTCCCGCGGATCTTTCCAAGCTGACTTCCGCCTGGATACAGGGTGCAGGAAGGCCAACCGCGAAAGGAACAGGCCCATTTCGTCTACATTCTAGGCGTTTCTGCACTCATCAGACTCCAAGCCTTAAGGCGTCTGGTCAGGGCCCTCGGACCCTGGGCCAGAGCTCTGCAGAGCGCTGGACTGGTGATCCCTGGACTGTGGCCTGGAGGGCGCCGCTAGATTGCTCTCTTCCTCACACGAAGGTCTTTAACCACATTTTCTTCGCACACGCTGGAGACCCTGGCACAGACAAGGTACGCTTTCTGAGAACGGAGGACTCCCCCATTAAGGTGAAGAGAACCTGCGCCGAGGGTGGCGCCAGTGGTGGGCAGGGGGCCGGGCGGGGTCCCCAGAGGGCCGGGTCCTCTTTGGGCGCGGCCCTCGCTTTGGGGTCGCGGTGTCCCGGCGCCGCCGGGTCGGCAGGGCGCACCCCGCCGAGTGGAGAGCGGGGAGGCCGCCGGGCACGGGGGCTTCACCGCCGGAGGCCCCTCGCCGCTGCCCGAGGGCCAAGCCTGGGCTGGTCTGGAGACAGTGCTTCGTCCCCCTCCGGGCTGGCTGCGTGGGCCTGGCTCCGGGTCCCGGGAACCCGGTCCTCGAGGCGGCAGAGCCCCCTCCCCGCCGCGCGGGGGCCGCGGGTGGACGGGCGGGGCGGGGCTGACGGCCGCTCATTATGCGGAATGAATTGTTCGCTGTGCCCGGAGTGGGTGAGGATGAGCCGGTGATTATATTTAAATTTGCTATAATTGATTTGGGGAAGAGCTACTGTGACAAGAACGAATTGATCATTAAATTTATTAGCGAGATAAATTCCGTCGCGCTTAAGCCGCTGGCTGGAGGCGCTGGGGCCGCGGGCGAGTCCCGCCTTCCCGGCCGCCAAGTCCCCGCGCCAAACCCGGGCTCGCTCTGCTGGAGGCCGGGGGCGGGGGTCACAATCATTCTATCTTCCTTGAGTGCGCCTCTGCCCCTCGTCGCCGAGGGAGCGAACGATTCCCGGGTTCAGAAGGGTCTGCACCTGGGGGTGGAGGGACGGACCCTCCGCCGAGGCCGGCGGCGCCCCAGCTTCCAGTCCGGATGCTACACCCCCTCCCCGGCCGCCGCCGGTCCCCGGGGGGCCCAGTGTTGAGGTAGGGGCGCTGACGCTGGGCCAGCAGAGCAGGGGGGCGGCGGGGAATAACCCCCAGATGTGGAGCCAGCCAGGGCAGAGATTGCTTCACGCTGAACTTCCCCAATGTGGTAAAAATTAAAACGAGATACACACGGATTGCAGATTTTTTTCAACCCCCAAAGGCATCTGTCTTTCTCCTCTCCTCCTCCCCATCCCCTCTCTCTAATTTTCCCACCCCTTTCCCCGGGCTCTCGGGCTTTCCCACCAGTTGCAAACCAGGTCCGCGTCCCCCCAAAGCACCTTTGGACCCGGAGGCGGCCGGGCCCGCGCCCTGCCGCCCGCGCCCGCCAGCTGCTCCTGCCGGGGCTCCCAGCAGCGCCGCGCCCCCGGGCTTGGCTGAGCTTGGATTTTATGGAAGGAGCCCGGGGTGATAATGAGCTGCCAGAGAGGATATTAATCTCACCCCGGCCCTGAAGTCGAGGAGTGGCCCCGCTCGCCTGCGCGGTAATCACCCAAATGAAACTCCAGGCCCTTCTGAACTCATTTATCAGCTGGGAGGAGGGGGAGACGAGGGGGCGAGAGAAGGGAGGAGGGGAGAGAAGGGAGGAGGGGAGAGAAGGGGGGAGGGGAGAGAGGGGGAGGGGAGAGAAGGGGAGGGGGAGGGGGCGCACCCCGGCTCAGTTGCTGGTGAGAAAGAGTGAAAAACAGAAGGAAGGAGGAAGGCACGAGGGAAGGAGGAAGAAGCAGTGTCCCTGGCTCACCTATTTCCTCCGGGCCCAGGAGAGGCCCGCGCGTCAGCGGTGGGGGCAGGGGAGCCGCGCGGAGGTTGAGCCCGGCATGCGTGCAGCACAGGGCGAAGGCCTGGCTCGGCCCGGGTGACGGATGGCGCGCGCTGCCGAGCTTTGGTAACCCACAGCCATCGCGGCCCGGCTGGGGCGCTCCTGTCGCCCAGCGCTGTCCTCGCGGACGTTTGCCCAGATCCAGGAAAACCAGTCCTGGCCGGCCCGAGAAGGTGTTTCGGGAGAGATGCCGGGGTCGGCGAGAAACAGAAGCGCCGCGCTACGCGAGGCAATGCGGAAAAGGCGCGCGAGCAGCGCCCCGGGCCGCACGGACCCCAGAGGCCAGGGAAGTCTGGTGGTTTGGAGCTTGTTTTCTGAAACATTCAAGTCGTGTGTTTCCGCTTCTGGAGCGCCGGCGAAGCAAGAAGACCCTCAGAGAAAGAGGAAGATAAGTACACGGCGTCCGAAGTCACTCCTTGGAGAGCCTCGCATCCGGGACAGATGTGAGCCGGCACGCGGACGCGCGCTGACACCTGGCCTCGGGTAGTTTTACCGACACTTCGTACCTGCGACTCCCCAGCAGCCGGAATCAAGTTCCTCACCGGCCTCGGGGGCCCAGAGAGGTGGCGGTCCTGGCACCCATTCGCGATTCTGATTTTCACCTTCTGCTGTCAATTGAGGAATACAGCCCATCCTTTCAACAACAAAAATAGTAAACCCCGCTTTCACAGCTCCCCTCAAAAGATTTGCACTCTCATCCAGTAAAAAAAACCAATTTATTTTACATTCCATCGTGGGCGATGGGAGAAGCTAAATGATAATTTAGCATGCGTAAGTAGACATTTCTTTATATATATATTTATAAATACAATATACAAAAATAAAGACAATACAGTTTTGGGATTTCCAGCAGTTTGAACGCTCATGGCATAAATCCCTCCCCCTCCCCCCAAGATACATAAGCACGAAACATTTTTTCTTTTTCCAGCACTCAGAAGAACGGCGTGTCCAGAGGTTTCACGTCTCGGAGGTGGTTTAACGCTGTAGGTTTCCGCCTTCTCCATCCGGCAGGAGGGGAACCAGAGCCTCCCCTGGTGAGCGCTCAGTTCTTCTCAGAAACACCTCCCCCCAACGCAAACCACATTAAATGAAAAAGAACCAGAGTTCAAGTTTGAACCTGCTGGGCCTCCCTCCTTCCGTCCCTTGAAGAGCAGGCGCGGCTGCTGGGGCCACAAGGGCAGCCCCCAGGGCCGGGCCGCCTCCGCTCGCGGGCCTGGGGGGCGGACCTGGGGGCCACGGGAGGGGTCGCAGCCTCCAGGCCGTACCGCCACCCGCCGGCCGCGGGGCCCCTACTGGGGCGGGGGCTGCTGGCCCGGCCCGCCGGACCGCGGGGCAGGCGAGTCGGCCCCGGAGGAGCAGTCGGACGAGGCGGCGTGCGTGCTAGCGCCGTTGCTGTAGGGGAAATGGTCCTCGTCGTCGTCGTCCTCGTCCTCCTCGGGGTCACTGTCCCTCAAGTCCCGCAGGCGGCGTCCGCTGCCCTTGTCCCCAGGCGCCAGCGGCCCCAGCAGCACCCCGTCCCCCTGGTCCTCGGCGCCGCCGCCTTTGCCTGCGCCCGCGCCGCCCTTCTGCTTCTCGGCCTCCTGCGCCGCCTGCTCTTTGGCCTTTTTGTTGCGCTTCCACTTCATCCGCCGGTTCTGGAACCAGATCTTCACCTGCGGGCACAAGCGGCGTGAGAGACCCGCCACCTCCATCCCCGCCGAGTCCCCGGACTCCTGCACCTGCGCCCGCCGTGCGCTCGCCGCCGTCACCAGGCCCGGGCGCGGCGCTGCCATTAGAGGACTTGGACACCCCAGGGGCACGGCGCTCCCCACCTGCGCGTGAGCAAACCCCAAAGACCGGCTGGGGGCTCTGAGGAAGCTCAAACGAAGACCCCTACCTCCCACCCCCAGCGCCCAGGTCTTCCACCCGCACGCACGGTGCGTGTGCGCGAAGGGCTAGGGCTGCTGAGGTACCTGTCTGTAAATCTCAAGATGTCCCCTCCTCTCTTTCTGGAGTGAAATCTCTCTCATGTGGCCTGGGGACCACCTGCTTCAGAATGGGGGGGCTGCAAATTCCTGGGCCCAACAGAACCAGCTGAATCAGACCTCTGGGTGCCAGTATAGGAACCCTGGGGGCAGACGGCTGGGATGTTAATCCACACCCTGAAGGTCAAATGGGCGCAGCTCCAGGGGCCCAGGAAGGCCGAGGGTCAAGAGAGCAGAGGCGACAGTGTCCCTGGGAGGCCGGGCCGCGTTGAGGGCGGGGGGAGCAGCGCACCTGGGTCTCGGTGAGCATCAGGGAGGTGGCCACCTCGAAGCGCTTGGGCCGCGACAGGTACTTGTTGAGCTTGAACTGGTGCTCCAGCTCGAGCAGCTGCTGGCTGGTGAAGGCGGTGCGCGGCCGGCGGCACTTCCCCAGGAGGTTGGACTGCGCCTGGGCTGGGGCGGGAGAGGCTCGTGAGCCCGGGTCAGGCCACTGCCCGCCGCCGCCCAGCGCCAGCAACGCTCCTCACGCCAGGCCGCCCGCTGCTCCCCGGCTTGGCAGAGTCGCTGCTCTCTCTTTAGTGTCAGCGCCCTCTCCCCAAGGAAGCCCTGGAGCGCAGGACCCCTCGTTCAGGTGGGCCCAGATGGTTTGTGTTTAG
Source organism: Kogia breviceps (assembly GCF_026419965.1). Classification (NCBI taxonomy): domain Eukaryota; kingdom Metazoa; phylum Chordata; class Mammalia; order Artiodactyla; family Physeteridae; genus Kogia; species Kogia breviceps. Next base: position 1,714,979 of record NC_081318.1, on the reverse strand, counting down.
AGGAACCAAGTCTTTTCATCCCTGGCGGGGGGACCCGGGTGTCCTGATTAAAGACAGCCTATCACCCAGGCGCGTCCTCTCCACCTGGGTGGGCGTTGGTAGAAAGCAGGTGGACAGAAAGGCAAGTAGCAGAGGCCCAGGGACCCCCTCCTCCCCACTCCTCCTGGTGCCTTCCCCAACTCAGGCCCAATCCACACAGGCCGCCGGAGTCACTTCCTACTTCTTCCTGCCCAGCGAAGAACTGGTGCAGGATTCCCACCACCACCTCCTTGCGTACAAAAGGAATAGAAGGAGAAAAGGGAAAAAGATGAGGAAGGAAGAAAGGGGAGGAAGGGAGGAGGGGAGGAAAGAAAAGGACCAAATTCTGTTCCTAAATATGTGTGTTCATCAGAGACTCTCCCCCATGTAAAATGTTTTCTTGCAATGCCTGCCCGGGGTCCAGAGGGGCAGAGCCTTGGGAGATTGGAAGCCTTTCAGGACAATTCTCATTACGCAAGTTAAAGGCCTAGGCACCGAGGGATCCGGCTTTCTACGTGTTCAAGGAGGTCTCTTGGCTTTATTTACATAATTTCACACGGTTACATCACAGAGAATTTTATGACCTCAAAGCGAGACTTCCCTTGATTTCCCAGGAGCCTGACAAGTGTTAGACAATAAAAGAAAGGAAAGGAAAGGAAAGAGGCCAGCCCCGGGCAGGACGAGCTCAGGCTCCCATGGGATGGGCAATTTGCTTTATGGGAAGGCCCACGCCCCCCGCTTTAGTTAAACAAGGCCCCGGATTCCCAACTTGACAACACATTAGAACTTTAATTAAAACACTGGCTCTGAAGGGATCATTTGGGAAATGCCATCTGATGGCTGAGACACCAATTAAAGGAAACCAAACAGGTTTCCAGCGACCAGAGGAGGGACACTCTCAGAGCCCATTCTGGCGTGTTCACCTGTTTGTTATTGCCCTTTAGGATTCGGTGTTCAGATTCTTCTTCTGAACTTAAAGCTGGCTGGGTTTTAATTAGCTGACTCTGGGTCGAGATTAGGAGTAAGAGATGGACTGAGTGTGTTGGCAAAGGGATGTGGCTTTAGTCGATTTGATTTTCTGGGCAATCCTGGGCTCCACGCAGGCCAGGGAAAACAGCTGGGTGGCCTGAGAACCCAGCGCCCAGGGGAGGCCTGTGCAGAGATCACCGCTGCCCGCCCGCCACCCCCCCATCGGTGGGAGACTAAGACTGCCAGGCTCTGGGAGATTCAGGTCACAATGAAAGATGCGTGGGGTGGCATTCCATCAGAAGGGGTTTGCTGGGCTCTGAGGCCAGGCCTGGAAGGGTGCCCTGGGTTTGGCTGACCCCAGATCAGGAGCTCAGATTTGCCTGAAGCCACAGAAGTGAAAGCAAGCTTGGCCTCTTCTTTGCCTGAGGTCGGGAGGGGTGACTCCACCGGAAGGGATGGGTGGCCATTAGGGCCTTCTGGGAGCTGAGCCGGGAACAGCCTGGGGTGGCCGCGGGCAAACAGCGCACAAGCTGGGATTTTCTCACCCGGCTGTGACTTCTCCAGCCTTCTGGGATCCTAGCTTTTCTCTGTTTAGTCACGACCATAGCTTCTAGCAGAGGAATCTGAATTCTGGCACATATTTCTGTTTTCTTTTTTGCTTTTTTCCCCCTTCCCATGCCTGCATCTCCCCAGTCTAAACAAATCCATTCAGACGGAAACAATGGGGTCTCTTTGTTTGGGTGTTTGGCGGCTGAAATCGTTAAGCCTCAAGCATCTTCCTCTGAGCGGAGCCCGGGTGGAGCGAGCGGACCTGAGATCCAGAATCTCCAGAGCTCCACTTCCGCGCGCCCCCCCGCGCGCGCCAGGAAAGCCCGAGAGAGAGAGAGGCCCAGGCCTCAGCCAGGTGTCCAGCCTGGGTGGCGAGCACGCCGCCCACAGTTGGGCGGCTCTCGGGTTGGGGATGGCCAGCCCTCCCGAGCTGCGGTCTTGGGGAGGGGTGCGCGCTGTGCTGGGCGCCCTGAATCCGGAGGCGGGCACCTGCTGCTTAGAGCCCCTGAAGGAGGGCGCATCTCTCGGCCTTCCGGAGCGTGCCATCTCTCTGTTCAAGTCAGGCCACCCGCCTCCCAGGCATCGCACCCCGGCCCCAGCGCCCTTCCAGAGGTGGGCAGAGCCCCGCAAAGGGCCAGGAGATCGCTCGGGGCCCCTGCCTTGCGTCCCTGGGTCTCCTGAAGCTCATCTCTCCTTCGCTAACTCTGGGAGCGCTCCCTCTCCTGGGAGGGACGGGGGTCTCTCCAGAACCCAGAATGCGGGACCGAAGTCACGTCCGTTTCCCTGAGGATCAACCCCTGGTTTCGCTGGCCCCCGATTCCCAGGCACACCTAACTCCAGGGCGCTCCTCGTTTCGCCTTCCCCCACCACTTCCTTCTCCTCTAGCCTGCCGGTTAATCATTAGGTTTTAGTCTCACACCTCCAGCTGCCCCTTCCCATTAAGGAAGGAAGCGAAGCAAGGTCCGCGCGTGGGCATTTTAATCATTCGCTGACAATCCCACATCGCGCAGCCCGCGCGAGTCCTCGCAGGCCCCGGGCGGAGCCGAGGCGGCCTCGCGGCGCCCCCACGGCTCGCTCTGAGCCGAGAACCAGCGGAGGGAGGTGCCAGGTGGAGGAGGATGCACGGAGAGCCTCTGCCAGTACTCCCCCTCCCTCCGCAGGCTCGGGGGCTGCGCGGTACTCACAGTTAAAGTCCGGCATCTTGGGCAGGATCATGCCCGCGGTGGACGCCCGCAGCCACTGGTCCAACTGAAAGGTGCCGGCGCCCAGCTTGATGGGGTCGGCGGGGTGCGCGGGGTGCGCGCCCTGCACCTGCGGGTACGAGTAGGAGAGCGCCGGGTGCTGCCCGGCCAGCGCGGCCGCCGCCGCCGCCGCCGAGTAGCCGTAGACCGGGTGGCCGTAGAGCGCCGCCTGCGCCGGGAGGCCCGCGCCGCCCTGCGCGCCCCCCGGGTGCAGCCCCAGCGCCAGACCCCCCGCGGCGGCGGCGGCGGCAGCGGCGGCGGCGGCGGCGGCGGCGGCTGCGGCGCCGGGGTGCGCGTGGTGGTGGGGCCCCCCGGGCCCGCCTCCGCCTCCGCCCGCCCCGCCGCCCGCGCCGCCGGCGCCCAGGAAGCCCGGTTTGGGCAGCAGCGCGCAGTGCGCGGCCAGCAGGCGCGGCGGCGACGGGCTCTCGGCGCGCAGGCGGTCGGCGGGCGCCGCGGGCGGCTCCGAGGACGCGGGGCTGCAGCCGCCGCTCGCCCCGCCGCTCGCCCCGCCGCCGCCGCCGCCCCCGGGGCCAGCTGCGGCGGCCGCGAGAGACGTGACCAGGGCCAGCGGCGCGCTCTGCGCCGAGGCCGCTCGCGGGGGGTCCACGGCCAGCAGCGCGTCGATGCGGAAATTTTTGGATTTTTCCATCGGCTCGTTAGGGGTTGGCGATCAGCGCGGGGAGGTGCGCGGCGCGGCCGCGTGCGGCCCGCGGAGTCTGTGCGTGGCGGCGGCCAGCCCCGGGCTTCGGTATTGTTATGATTATTTGCCAGATTATCAAAGTCGCCGCCGGAAACTCAGCCGAGGGTGACCATGGTCCGGGCGCCTCCTCCGTGCGGGGCCCCGCCCCGGGCCGCGTTCACTCGCTCTCGCACAAACTCCCACGCGAGGGCTCGGCGCGCCGGGGCCGAGAGCCCGGCTCAGCGCTGCAGCCCGCAGGCGACCGCGCCGAGGCCGCTGGCGCCGGGCTGGGGACCCGCGCCCCTCCGCGCACTTGAAGCGCAGCGCGGCCGCCGATTGGCGCGCTCGGCGGGGGCTTGGGGAGGGGCTCAGGCCCCGCCATTGGCCGAGGGGCGCACCTGTCACCGTCCCGGCCGCCCGCCGCCCCGCCCCTGCGCCGCGGGGTCCTAAACAGCCTAGGGTGCGGAGCCGCGAAGGCGGGGCGGGGACCGAGACAGGGGTTGGAAGATTCGGACGCGCAACCTGGGGTGCCTGCTCGCCCTCCTGCGGCCGCTGAGCGGGCGGCGGGTGCTGGCAACCCCCTGGGTCGGTGTGTTCCCCGGCCGGAGTCCAGCTCGCGACACACGCTGTCCGGGTCTGAGTTCGTGTCACCTAGAGCCAGCAGCGTGCGTCCTCTCCTTTCTCCTCGCCGGCGCTTGAGTGTGTCAACTTCTGCAAGGAGAGCCCACGCTGCTTCCAGATCGAGCCGCTCTGCTCGGTGCAGGCAGCTCAGCGAAGACCGTTCTGGTCCCCAAGCCCTGCGCCCGAGGGGTTTGTGTCCCTGTCGCCAGCCTCCTCACCTTTCCGAGGAAGTTCTGGGCGTTGCAGGTGTTGTTGGCGGGGGGAGTGAGGCGTACGTGTACCCGAGCTCGAGCTTGCCTTCCACAAGCCCGCGCCTCCAGTCCTCCGGGTCAAGGTGAGAGTTTGGTGCGAGCGGCCTGCAGGACCCAGGTCGGCTTGGAGACCTCGTCCACCCGCCATGGAGCAGGTCCTCGATTACAAAGCTCTTCCTCCTCTGCCGAGGGACACCTGCCCGTGGGCAGGCAGGAGACGGCACCCATCTGGGCCCTGGAAGCCCAGCCGGGCGGGAGTCAGCCGAGGCCGGTGACTGATCCTGCTAGCCCCAGGCTGGAAAATGCAGGCCCTCTGCTGCCTGTAGCTCCTGGAAAATTGGAGGAAAGGGCTTCCCTTGTCTGAGCAAGGGAGTGGGATGGGAATCCAGACTTCACCTCCTCCCCATACTCACACTTCAAATATTTACAGTAAAAGCACTTCCAAAGGCATTTTGAAGCAGAAAGAATGGACGCGCAGGTCAAGGAGCCCAGCGGCCACCAACACCAGTCTTTGTCAATAGCTCCATTAGACCTAGTTATCTTCCCCAGACCGATGTGAGAATTCGAGAAGGAGCTCGGGTTCTGGAAGCCTGGCTTCCCATGCAGGTGAGAGGTGAATAAAGGACAGGAAGGGGGCTGTGGGCGGGGCAGAGGACCAAGGAAAAAAAAAAAAAAACAGGGCCAGGTAAACTTTAAAATTAGCAGGTCAGGTTGCCACAAGAGGGATGTTTAAAGGTAAATACAGGGAACGAGTCATTTCCCTTCAAAAGGCTTTTTTACCCAGGTGAGAGTGGATTGCAGTGATTCTGTGGGTAAGCCGTGTTTCTTTTTCATGGTAACTGTAGTTCTGAGACTCACAGGACTGGTTGGAAGATTAGGAGGATAGCAGTGGAGAAGTGACAGCAAAGGGAATACATGTTATACAGCTTTGCAAAAACCAGTATTAACTTGTAAGTAGAAATAACAGCACTTACATGGTGTTTGTCTCCTCTCTCATATCTCTTGTCCTTCTTATGTCTTTGTGGTGGTAAAAATGCAGTCCTTCTGTTGAGTGGAGAGAGGGGTACACTGACATCTCTTGAACACCTACTATGTGCCATGAGCTTTCTAGAATTATCTTCCGTAATCCTCCCTATGACACCAGATGAAATCTCCATTTCACAGAGTACAGATTCGGAGAGGTTGAGACTCTCGTCCCCGCAAACTGTTAAGCCTCAGAGTTTGGAACGAGGTCACGTCTGACTGCAGGAGCCTCACCGTTCCTACCTGCTGCCCTCAATGTTCCCAGTATCCCTAGCCCTGTTCCCCATCCTGTCTGTTCCCTCTGCGGAACGAGGCTTTTACAAAGAGACCTGAGATTAGCCACCTGTTCTGGGACAGGAGACCTTCACCCTTCGAGAAAGGGTAACAGTGTCTTTGTTGCCACTCTACCTCTCCAAGATAGAGCAAGAAAACGGGGCCCCCTCCTCTGATGGGGGTGAGCTCGAAGGCCGGCTGCCTCTCCCGTGTCTCATCCCCTCCCCCTCCTCCATCTGCAGGTCCTGAAGGCAATGATTTAGGAGGTTGGGGCAGGGGAAGGAGTGCAAAGTAAATTTCCCAAGGTGGATCTTGGAGAGCCTGACGCCCCTCTCTCCTACCTGAAATAGCCACTGCCGGGGCTCCTTTAGTTGGTGATGGGGGTGTGCAGTCTAGACTTCATAAATCACCCCATCTTCCTCAACAAAATTATTCTATTTTTTTATAACTCCCAGAGCAATTCACTTTACCATTCTTTTTGTTCTACAGTAAGTAGGCTCCCAAACTCCTCAAAATCTCCCCCTCCCCCATACTTCTACTCTGCCTGGGCCAGCTGGGAACATTTCCTGAACACACGGAATGGACGTCGTCCACAGGTGGGCCCCAGCTCAGGCAGGTTCATCTGATTACCTTCTGAGTCCACACCACCTGAGGGGCCCAGGTGCGGGATCCGAAGTGGACTCAGCCCGCCCGCCCTGGGTCCAGGTCCTGGCCACCTCTCTAAACGCAGTGTGACTGCAGATGTAGAAGCTTCTTTATCTTGATGGATTTCTCTTTGTCTCGAAAAGTCGGGGTTAGACAAAATGGACCCTGCAGTGCTAAATGACTTTAAAATGATCAGATACCCTGTTTATGTTAAGAATTAGGGAATACATGTTGGAGGTGTCTGTGAAGTTGTATGGGAAGAGAGAGGGAGAGAGAGAGAGGAAGAGGTCTCGGAAGTTTGGGGTCTTTGTGTGGTTTATGGTGTGTGAAGCTGAGCACACCAGGGCTCTTCCTGTTTCCAGCATCTGTATTGATGCAGCCCAGCTGGCTTTGAAGCGGGTTTTGGGCCGACGGGAGCAGGGCTCGGTCTTGGGAAGGGCCGCAGTGAGAGATCAAAGGTCTGGTCTGAGGGGTGCTCCCACAGCCTCAGGCTCCAGGTGCCCAGGGACAACCCCAGGACACCCGGGAGAACTCTCCAGCTCCCAAGCAAAGCAGCATTGTGGGCCTGGTGCCCCTTTCATCTAGCTGGCTCCCATCTGGTCCCTTCCCTCCTGGCAATGCAAACCTTTCTCTTTCCATAGGGCCTTCCTTTAGATACTGAACGCTGCCTGCACTAACCTTTCTCCCACTACTTAGAAAGGAGAACTGGTGATTTTTACAAACATTTGCAAAAGAAAAAGCTGCTGTCATCCATGTCTATCCATGTCTGGAATTATGTATATGGAGTTGGGATAAACCCTACAGAGTCACATATTCAGATGACGGGAGGCAGCATCTTTCTTCATCGTTTACAGATCGCTTCCTTTCACATGAAGCGGGGCGGGCACACGACAGAGCGCCCAGCACGAAGGCGACTCTGGACCGCTGGCCCTGGAACACAGGCTGGAAGAGGACTTTCCGGGGTGACTGCTTTGCACACCCCACCCTCGCAGAGCTTGAGGTTTCCAGAACTGAGACCAGGGCCGGTGCGGGCGATCTAGCCCGTCCTGCTGGAACCATGCCTTTCCCCCACCCCCGGATGAACTCAGCTAAACTTCAGTTTAACCTCTCGGGGTTTCCTTCAGGAAACAGGCGTGGTATTATGCTAGGTAACTTGCCTGAGGGCAGGACCTAAACTCGCGGTGGCGATGGGATTCGAACCGGGGCACTCGAGTCACTCTGCGAAGATGCTGGTGTAGAGGACCCTCGGGTCTGCGACTAGGGAAACGGCTCCGCAGCGAGGCGGGAGGACGAGGAAGGAAACCGCGGGAGAGACACTCGGGGAGCGCGCGGGGCCTGGGGACGCAGGCGCGGGGGTAGGGGGCTGGGGTCACCGGAAGGCGAGCTCGGGGGAGGGGCGGGTCCGCGCAGGTGTGCCCCGCCCCCCAGCAGCAGAGCCCCGAGGGCCAAAGGAACCTCGTAGTCAGAGCCGCCCTTTGATCTGCTGACCTCCTCTCTGACCCGGGGGCGCTCGGCCTTTTAAAGGGCCTGGAAAAGGTGGGAGCCCAGGGACGCCCTCCACCCCGAGGTGGGACCCGCAGGACGGGCTGCCGCCTTACCCCGCGGCCCCGCCTGCCCGGCCTCGCCCTGCGCACCCGGCTTCGTGTCGCCCGGGGCCTGGACCGGAACCGGGCCCACCTCCGGGCGTCCCCGAGTCGCGGGTCTGGCCCTCTCCACCTGACCCAGCCCCAGATCAGGGGCTCATTGCCGAGGGCTTGCTAAGAGGTCGGGGAAGGCTGCAGGATTTAAATTCGTAACATTCCAACAATCCGGCAAGCTACGGGGCCTTCTATTTCTGGAAATTTCCTCCAAATACAGAAATATCTGCGTTACCCTCGGACCTTGGGCAGCCTCCCGGGACACCAAAGGCAAGGGACAGGCCTGGCGGTGCCCCGCTCAGCGTTTGGCGCCCGGGGGAGAACGTCCCCATCCCCCCCTGCAGGTTTTCTTCTGACCCAGGGAAGGAGAGCGTTTCCGGCCTTTCCGAGGCACGAATTCGAACTTCCTGGGTTACAAAGGGAAACAAATTTCTCCCCAAGAATTGGGGAACGTGGGGTGGGGGGCGGGAAGCTCATTGGAGTCCCTTTAATCACATTGGCGGAAAACAGCCCTCAACAGAGACTTCCCCAGAAGACTATATTTTTGCCAGAGGATTTAAATTAAATGTAATTTAATTGCAGGTGCACACAGTGGCCTCTACTTCAAGCTGTTATCGGAAACAAGGTATGTAGTGCGTGCGCCTGCGAAGCCAGCTTTTTCAGAATGCAGAGGCCCACAGGACCCCTCTCCAAACCATCGCTAACGGGGACCTACAGTTCTCTGTGAGTGAGTCCTGCGCCTCGATAATTTCTTATTTTAAGACTGAGAACGATGCTTCTCTGCTTTGGGACAGCCTGGCTTTCCCATCAACCAGGGGGATGTGTCTGGTCATCGAGGACCCACCTTCTAAGGTGTTCAGGCAGCCCTGGCCCCAGGTGCTTGGCCACACGTCCCCACCCTCGACACACACCCCCCATGGCAGGAGGAGAGGGTTGCAGAGTCCACGCCAGCAGCTCTGGCCCTGGGAGGTCAGACCTACGCAGACTGGCTCCACCCCAGCCTGAACCGTCACTGCTGACCCGAAGGCGGGGTGGCGGGGGGTGGGGGGTGGGGGGGGGTGAGGCTGACCCCACAGGGAAGAAGGACAAATACACGGAAGACGTTGCTTGGGGACGTTTTAATGCTTCAGTGTGTGAACTTTTTAGTGCGCTCTGACTCGAAATTATGGCTGGGTAGTAGCGCTAATGTCCAAATCCATGGTGGATAATGGCAGGAAGTTGTTGCTAATTGGTCTATTTAGTAGTTGCTGAGGTGGCAGCAGCTGAGGCTGCTGGCGGCAGAGAGAGAGAGAGAGAGAGAGAGAGAGAGAGAGAGAGACTGGATCTCCGCCTGACATGAGTTCCCAGAGCTGGGGGATATGCCTCAAGATGGGCACATGGTGTCTGGGTCAAGATCATCTCCTCAGCCTGGCCCCAGCCTCTGCCCGCAGGTGCACACTCAAGGCCCCAGGACGGATCTCAGACTTGGGGCGGCTTTGGGGGTGGGGTTGTATTTGCAAACAGGAGCCGGCTGGTTTGCCAGAAACGCCATCCCTGGGCTTCCTCCGCCTTTCGCAGGGCAGCCTCTCTCCCCATCACACCTCCACCCAGGTTTCCTAAGTGGGGTTGGGTGGGGTGTGGTCGGCTGGGCAGAAGGCAACTCCCTGCCCCACCCCACCATGTGAACAGGGACTGTTTTACCCACGAGGAACCTGGCGCCCCGAGAAGAGCTGGAGGTACGGTGGGGTGGGGGAGGGCGAGGCCGATTTTCGAGCCACACTCCTGCCCGGATGCCCAAGTGCTCATGGTATGGAGTGTTTCAGTGCACCTTCTAAGAGCCTCCTCCTAGTCATTGTAACTGTGGACATCATACCCATGCCCCCATCTTATAGACGGGCAAACTAAGGCTCTGAGAGATCAAGGCACTTTGCTCCAGAACCCACAGCAAAGAGGCCAGGCTCTGGCTTCAAGTCCTGCAGTCGGGCCTCACACCATAGCCCGGTCAGTCACGTTCCCTATTATATTATAATCTCTTCATTGGATGCACCTAGTAACACTTTTTCCCACTTGGCCTTTGACCCGGCCAGGCTCCCACCTGTGGAACCTAACAGTGGCAGGGAGGTGGCGTGTTTGCTGCTGAACAACAGAGGAGGGTCCGCCTCCCTTCCCCCGATGCCCGCTGGGCTGGGGCTTTTCTCCCCTTCCCTGCACTCAGCACCTCTCCGCCTCACCTCTGCGGAGACCAGCGGGGAGCGAGCGCCGGGGAACCGCTCCGCGCTCGCTCCCTTCCCCCAGTCTCCCGGGCCCTGTGCTGCGGGCAAGATAATTTGGCTAATGAACTCGTTAAAGGGCCCCTGGTGACCCGCCTGGCCTCCCCTCGGCCCATCTGGGAAATTCCATTGAAAGGCTGGATTGGGTCCTCGGCCCCGCCGCCGTCTGTCGCTGCAAGAGGCGCGCACCCGGTGACGCTGGGCCCCCTACATTAAAATAATTAGCCGGAGGAACAGGTGGCCCACTCGCATCTGGGCCGCGGGGCTGCCGCCGCCGCCGCCGCCGGGGGACGGAGAGGTCAGACCCGCCGCCCCGGGAGCCCGGGAGGGCGGAGAGGGGCCTTCCGGGCCGGCGGGCTGTCCCCCAGGCCCGGGGCCTCTGCGACCCAGCCGGCCGAGGCCTGAGCGGGAGGCCGGGGCCGCGCCCCCCAGGCGCAGGGGAGCGGCCGCCCCGGGCCGCCTGCGCCGCCGCCCGAGCCCCGAGCAAGGGATGCCGGGCACAACGGCGAACTCGCACCGCGCGGCCCCGAGGCTGGAGCAAATTCCTCGGCCGGGCCGCGCGCCAGGGCCCCGCGGGCGAGCGAGCCGGGCGCAGCGGGGGCGGCGCGCGTGGGGTGCACGGGCCTGGAGGTGCGCGTTGGGAGGGGCGCACGTGGGTGTGGGGAGGACTCCCGGATCTCGCTGCCCGCCCGGGAAGCGCCCTCCGGCTCCGGCCCTCACGGGGGCATTTCCAGGCCCGGTGGTTGCGAAGGAGGCGAGGAGGTCTCCGCTGTGCTGCTAAAAAGAGCGGCGCAGCCCAGGCGCTGCCAAGCCTACTGCCAAAAACACATATTATACTGCGACATTCTGTAAATGAGATAATGATACATGAACCCGGATGATAGATGTGACGTGCCTGGGGTGTCTTCTCTAAATTAGCTGCTCGCATCGACTGCTAATAATGGTGAGTTTATGAAAGCAATTTCTGTGCAAAATGCGAGAGGGTCTTCTCACTCTAATCAGCCTGCCTCGGTTAATGGATGAGGGGGTCAGGCTGAGAATTATTGACACGCCCGTGCCCTTAACCTGTTTCCCAATAAAGCTGATTAGTTTTTGTCAATTCATCAGCTAACCACTCTTGCTGGAACTGCATCAAAGCCTTATTTGCTCAGGGGAAATCAACAAGTCACAGATCAGCTCCATTAAGGGGCTGCAGATCCGGGACTGTCCTGGGGCCGAGAGACACCCCGACGGACCTCACACAGATCCCACCCCACCCCAGGCGCCCCGAGCGGCTGTCAGCGCGGGCTTCCCCCAAACTTGGAACACCCTACCGCGAATGAGCGTAGCAAAGTTGCTGGGTCTGAAGACTCCCTTCCTCTTCCTCTTCCTCTTCCTCTTCCTCTTCCTCTTCCTCTGAGGGCCGAGGAGAGGCCTCTGCAGCCCGGTGCGTTAGGTTCACTCTTCTGGGCGCTGGTGGTCCAGGTTCCCGCAGGATCACCTTGGAGGGGAGGGGAATGTCGCAGGCGGCACAGAGTTGAGGGCACGAGTGAGGGGTCGCTGCCACACAGCCCTCCTACCAGGGGACAGAAGGGAGAAGAGAGTGGACCCCGGATTCCGCGGGGTCGGCACGGGCCTGAGCGTAGACAACAGGCCGAAAGGCTTTCTTTGGGCGGGATTGCACCTGCACCCAGGTCTGACCCTGACCTTGCTTAGCGACCTCAGCAAGCGCACGGGAGAGGCCACCAGTTGCCAGGGAGTGCACCTGGGTCGGGGCTCTCGAGTTGTCGCCTTCACCTGCGCCCCAGGTGAGCTGCAAAGGAGGACCTCCAGGCCTTGGGCTCCCACAGAAAGTAGTGGCAGATGGGCTGCCCACTGGAGGTGACCTCAGCGCCCCGGCCCGCAGGTGGGGGAAGAAAAACGTGCGCTGTCCCTTTAAGCCCCACCGGCCACAGCCACCTCCCAGCCCCATCCCCCCTCAATTTAATTTCATTAAAACAGAGCATGAATATTTCTATTAAACCTAAAATGAAATATGAAGCCATTTAGACTCTGCCTGCACCAATCACCCAGATTTATGACTTTTATTCATCACATCAAGAGCTTGGAAAAATGAATTTTCTTCACCCAGGAAGGAAATAAAACCTCAGGCTTGGTCATTTCCAGAAAGCTGTTAATTTGACCATGTGGTAATTACTTTCACAATTAACTAAAATACAAATCAACTTGACAAATCGGACTAGTTTATATATTAATTAGCCTGCTTACATTTATTCATTATGAAAAGACAATTTAGGGGGACCTGCGGGGTCCGTTTTATTGCAATAAATTATTGTTAGGAAGTGGGTCTAATAAAATATCTTAATATTTGAGGATATTGTACATGCGGGGGTGGGAAGATGCTTTTTTGACAATTTCATTTTCCAATTAGTAATTGTGTTGTAATCTGTCTGCGAACCGGGGCCTCCCGGGCGGAGAGGCAGGCTTCTCGTGGCCTGCGGTTGTCGGGAGCGGTTGGGTCTGAGCTGTGGCCGGAGGAGAGTGAATTGCGCGGGGAGGGCCGGCGGGTCCGACGCAAACGTGGGGTTCCTGGCGGCACCAATCAGCCGCGCGGAACCCAGCGCGGTGCCGCGCTGCCCAGCCCTCCCCCTCGCGCCCGGGGCGTGGCGGCTGATTTAATAGAATGTCGATAGAATCCTTCGATGCCTTTTAGCTTGTGATCTTTATAAATGTCCCTCTATTAAATTAGAAAATGATTCTCTTCTCGTTTAATTGTATTCTTTCGTTTCTTATTTCCAATTAATTAGTCCTATCGACGTTGCAATATTTTAAGTGACTCGAGTCCGTTTCCAGTTAGAATATACGGGTCAGCACATGCAATTTTATACCAGACAGAACTATATAATGTGGGTTTTAACTACTCGTCCCTCATCTGTCTTGAACATCCGGCCGGAGTGGGGGCTGCTTGGCCGCCTGGCAGCTCCCCGGGTAGGTGGGCGTCGCTCGGGGTCGCGTCTGGGCCCCCGCAGACACCTCCGCAGCCCGGGGCCTTTCCTTGGACTCTCTCGATTTTCAATCTGCTCCCAGCCGGGTGGCCCCGCGGCGAGGAGCCTTCGGAGGAGCCCCGCGCCCCTCCTTGCTCCTTGCAGGGGGCCGCGGCGCCCAGCGAAGCCCCGCCGGCTCTGGGGGCGAGCCCTCCGGGCTCCTGTTCCGCGGCCGCCTCCCTCCTTGCGGCCTCAAAAGCCTTGCAGATCATTTTCAGAAACTGGCTTGGCCCCGTCTCCCTGTCCAGCCCCCCTCGGCCTCCTCAGGGGAGCAAACGCCCCTCGCTGAAGGCGGGCACACCCCCACCCGACCACCCGAAAGTTCAGCTTGACCGAGGAGGGACCCAATTTTCCTGAATTAATTGACGAATTAACGAATTCCTCCCGGGAACATTTGTGCTGGCGCCCCGACCCCTGTGCGGTGACTTGGGACCCAATGGCCTGTGTGTGCCCCCCGAGGCCCCCAGCTCTCCCCGGACCCCCGTCTCAAATGCCTGTAACACGTCGGGGGGGGACCCCCCCACCCGCCCAACCGGGATGAGGGGCCGAGGGGGGTGGGCAGAGCCCACACTCTTTCCGGCGCTGCTGGGTAGGAGGCTCCTCCCCTCCCCCAGTCCCGGCTCCTTGGGACACGCGTTTGCCCCGAGGGTCAGTGGCTTGGCCCCCATGGTGTCCCTGCAAGGTGGGACCTGGATGGCAGTCAGAACCCGGGTCCAAGGGACGCTGGTTAACTCCCTGCGGCTGCACCCCAGTCTGCACCAGTGTCCCGTCCCACTCCTCTGCCCTCACCCCTGCCTGGGCCCCTGCGGAGACCCTCCTGCCAGATCCTGCTCACCGGGCCGCAAGCCTCGGAGGGCGGGCAGGGCAGTTCCTTCCAGGTTCCTTGGAGGGGCTCCCGAGACGCCAGCCAGAGTCTGGGGAGCCCCTCGGCCCCTCTTCTCCCCGCCCTCCAAGGGGAACGAAGTGGTGAACCTATTAGGCACATTTCTAACCAACGGATCCTCCCCTCCCCACAACTCCCTGGACTGGGAAGTTCTCCGCTAGGCGCCCCGGGATCCTTCCCCAGAGCAAAGAGATCCCGGTTTTCTCCTCAAGGGCTGTGTGTCCTAAGAGTGGGGACAGGAGGGGCTTCCCTGATGGTCCAGTGGTTGGGACTCAGAGCTTCCACTGCTGGGGGCCCAGACTTGATCCCTGGTCAGGCGACTAAGATTCCACCGGCCGCGTGCACGGAGGGCCCGCGCCACTGTCCCAGCCCCTCAGGGCGGCCTCCTGCCACAGGCTCTGTTGAGGACCCCCTTCCGCAGAAACCTCGAGCCCCTCTCCTCCAAGCACAGAGGGGTCCCGATCTTTAGGTCTGCTCACTGAATGCAGGGGAGGGGTTTGGGGGGGAATTTTAACATTGTGTGTCTGGGCCTTAGAGGCCATGGGAAGCCAGATTCGAGAAGTTAGGGTCTTGCCCAGGGTCCTATGGCAGCACTGGGGCCTGTCTCCTGATCCCCAGCCATCATACTCCTTCCATAAGGCGCCCCTCTGCCGAGAAGAGCTGCTCGTGACACCTGCTCCCAGGGAAGGACAGTAGCTGGCAGGGTGTGGGCTTTACTGCAATGCATTTCTTGAGGAGAGAGGAGGACTTTAGGCCAGCTGAAGCTGGCAGCCCATTCCTTCCGTAGCTCTGGCTGGGATGTAGGGCGGGGGGACCCTGCGATCTGGATGAGGCTGGAAAATCTCCATCACAGCAGCAGATCAGCCTTTCCCAGGGGGTGTAAAGGGCAGGCTGTCTCCTTTTATTCACCCTGAATCCTTCTGCTGTGGGTAAAAGCAAATGTGCTCACCTTGTCTTTCTGGTTATTACCTGGGATTGTCTACTGACAAGTTAGAGGGAAAAACAGTCCTTGGCCACACGTAAGAGAGCACTGGGTGGCAAACTCTGCGGACATGTGCCTGGCCCCCTCATCCACCCTGGGGTCGGGGCCATGCCTGGGGCAAAGTGGATGGACTGCATTTTCATCTCTGTTGCTTAGTCTGAATGTGGTCAGAGCATAGCCAGAGTTAGGCCAGCCAGGAGCCCAGGGAGCACAGGTAAGCTCCCAAAGTGAGTTTTCTGCTAGACAAGTACGTGAGGACTCACTGAAACTGTACTCTGGAATACCTGCCCCCTGCCCAGACACATTTCCTGCTGCAGCCAGGGGGAGGAGTCCACACTGGCTACTTCACACGATCCAAGTCAGCAAGTACTTACTAAGCCACTTTGTACAACCAGCTTGATACTGAAGGATAAAGCAGTAACTTAAAATACCTTTCTGTGCTCAAGGAACTTAACTGCTTCTTAGGGGAGAGAAAAGCATGCGGAGATGAAACAATTAGAGACACCATCGAGGAACTTCCCTGGTGGCCCAGGGGTTAAGGCTCTGCACTTCCAATGCAGGGGGCTCGGGTTCGATCCCTGGCTGGGGAACTAAGATTCCTCATGGCGCGGCCAAAAAAAAAAAAACCCGAAACACGGATGAATCATGCACAGTGGGGGGACTCAGGGGGAAGCAGCACTTGGTGGAGGCAACCCTACAGTCTGTATGATGGGATGTATCGCAGAATGTCTTGCCTAGGGCCTTTGCAAAGGAAAGACCTCAGGCTGCATAGCAAACCTGTCGGAATCTTATTTTTTCTCTGCATCACCCAACAGAAGCATGACTAGTTCTGCTCTGGTTTCTCATTTTATTAACTATTTCCTTGGCAATTTGCTAATTTCCTTGGGTCTCAATTTCATCATCCATGAAAAAAGTATTTTGCCATCCGTCCTCACAGAGGATGGATGAGGATTGATAAAATCATCAAACAGAAGGGAATTTTTTTGAACACTTGTGGTTTTTTACTATGGTGGAAGTCCGGTGGAGAAGGGGTAATTTAAATTGCTGGACAATCTAGTATAGCTGCCATATGTGGTGTCATGCACATTTTTCAGGGAGGAGATGGAGCCTCCTGGGTACTTCTGTTCCTTTGCCCTCAAATCATGCATCCAGCAAGTGGCAGAGCCAGGATTTGAACCTAGACCTGTGTGGCCCAAAGCACAGATTCTCTGTGCTTACCCTTGTTCCTGTAACAGCTCTCGGTAGGAATGCCTCTGCAACAGACGTCTGCCTTCCGTCCTGGTGTCTCATAGCGGAGAATTTGCTATTGTGCACAGGGACAGTGTGACCACTCAGCAGGATAAAGCGTCACATTTCTGATGAAAAGCCAAGCACCATTGCTCTGTCAGCCACTCCAGAGGTGGAATTCGACCACCAGCCCACTGGAGCACCCCGCCAGACCTGGAGCACAGAGAGGACCAATGATGCAGACCAGTGACAACTTGCTGAGACAAGCAGCTGAGTGCCACGGCCACCCAAAGCAAATGAGCAGGTTACAAAGCTATGCCTTGGTGCTGGGAAGAATTTAGGCAGGAAGGGGAGAGACAGCAGCTGGAGAGACTTCAGGCTGTTCTCCATTTCACATATTAAATGCAGCAAAATTGTGCTTCCCTGGTGGTGCAGTGGTTAAGAATCCGCCTGCCAATGCAGGGGACACGGGTTTGGGCCCTGGTCCGGGAAGATCCCACATGCCGCGGAGCAACTAAGCCTGTGCGCCGCAACTACTGAGCCTGCGCTCTAGAGCCCACGAGCCACAACTACTGAAGCCCGCGTGCCTAGAGCCCGCGCACCGCAACAAGAGAAGCCACTGCAATGAGAAGACAGCGCACCGCAACGAAGAATAGCCCCTGCTCGCCGCAGCTAGAGAAAGCCTGTGCGCAGCAACGAAGATCCAACGCAGCCAAAAATTTAAAAATAAATTAAATAAATAAATGTATTTAAAAAGTGTAGCAAAATTAAATGAGGAAGTGGTTCCCAATACCGGTAGGTAAATATTAAACAGAAAGACAAAGATAAAAATTTAAAAGCCATGGGCTTCCCTGGTGGCGCAGTGGTTGGGAGTCCGCCTGCTGATGCAGGGGACGCGGGTTCGTGCCCCGGTCCGGGAAGATCCCACATGCCGCGGAGCGGCTGGGCCCGTGAGCCATGGCTGCTGAGCCTGCGCGTCCGGAGCCTGTGCTCCGCAACGGGAGAGGCCACAACAGTGAGAGGCCCGCGTACAGAAAAAAAAAAAAAAAAAAAAAAAAAAAAATTTAAAAGCCAAAATCAAAACCACAAAAATATGATCAACAAAATGAAAATCATAACCAATAGGGGGGAAAGAAAGATGTTTTTTAAGATCTTCGGAATTGCCTTCTCTGGCCACATCTCATAGTGACCCTGGGAAGGGGCCGGGTGGCTGCGGGGGCCAGCAGGTGGCTGCCCGTCCCCCCGCCCCGTCGGTGCAGCTTCCGAGGAGGCAGGTCCCTACAAGCTGTGGAGAGGTTGTGGCCCCTCAAGAGGGGCAAGCACCCGGGAATGGACTTGGGCAAGAGCTCGTAAAATCTGAGCCATGGACAGGCACCCGGCAGCTGGGCAGGAGCGGGGGGGTGGGATGGGGGGGGATTCAGGCCAAGGTAATTGTGGAATGCTGCTGAATGTGAGGTGACATGGGAGGCAAGGAGCTTTAGTGTTTGTCTGGGGGGCATTAAAATACCGTGAATCATTGACAAGAAACCAAACAGTGCTGGATCTATGTAACAATTTGAACACATATTGCTCCAAGTAAAATCCAATTAGAAGCCTTTCCCCAATTAGATTATGCAAACTCAGATTACACGGAGCACAAACAATGATGATCCCCGTTCGCCTGGCCCGACGGCAGCCCGCACCTATACCTCCAGAGCAGGCCTGTCTCAACACCCGGGTTGTGTCAACACTCTCCCTCTAGATAATAAATATGAGACACTGCACACACTGCTTTTAATTGCATCGATAAACTGGGATTAACCCCCACGGCAGGCTTCACTATTGCAATTAAATGTCCTCAAATAAATTGTTTCCTCAATAAGCAAATGGAAGCGACTGTGTTTGCCCTGAATAATAACGGGCGTAATATTTTACTGGCTAAAGTTAAGTATTAAGTGAGATCGTGTGCGGCCCTGATTTACTCCCTGAGATCGGAAAGTCATTTTTCATACGTCCTGTGCTGCTTCAGTACTGTATAAACAACTAATAATGCACTAAATCAACCCAGCACGACCTTGCATTTCACCTACAGCCTCCAGGCCTCAAAATCCTTGGCACCGAGGGTTCTTGAGAGCGAAGAGGACGGCCTCCCGGAAGGAGGCTGAGGGGCTGCTCCGGGGGTTTTGTCTTTGGCTTCTAGGGTTCAGACGCTGAGCACCCCGGGAAAACCCGCCGAGTCGTTCAACAGTCCTGTGGCGCTTTATGGACGTGTGTTCTCTTTGGCTTTGCTGGTGGAAGCAGAAGCAGCTGGAAGGGGGGCCGAGGTGCCAGGCATCGCGGCCTCTTCTCCCCTTCACGGGTCAGTGGCCCAGGAAATTGTTACGACCACGATTTCCCTTTGGTCACAGGAACGCTCACCTCAGTCTCGGTGTTTTGATGGAGGAGGGACAGGCAGATTTCAGTCTGTGTGTTGCCCTGTATTTCTAAAGCAGCAGGGAAGGGAGACGGTAGTTCGTGTTCTGGAAGATTGCGGATGAAAATCATATTAGTTCTGAAATAACGAGCATCTATTCTTCTAGAATAAAACTGGATCGTGTAATGTTCTTATTCTGTCTTAAGGTAGGCCAGCATTTCCCAGATGGTGAGTGGTGACTCGTTAGAACAGGGACTCCTAAAATGTACTGTTAGTTGTCCGTTTAATTTGGTCTTTTTTTTTTTTTTTTTTTTTTTGCGGTACGCGGGCCTCTCACTGTTGTGGCCTCTCCCGTTGCGGAGCACAGGCTCTGGACGCGCAGGCTCAGCGGCCACGGCTCACGGGCCCAGCCGCTCCGCGGCACGTGGGATCTTCCCGAACCGGGGCACGAACCCGCGTCCCCTGCATCGGCAGGCGGACTCTCAACCACTGCGCCACCAGGGAAGCCCTAATTTGGTCTTTTTGAGTGTATCTCTTGTTTCCCTCTGATTCCCTGACCAAATATCTAGTAATGAGAATTTGTAATCCAAGCATTTTGGTGTTCATTATAAATCTACTTTAATAGATTCATGTGCATATAACCTTTCTCTGATTTATTTAGTCTGTTTATGAAAAATTTTGCAACGGGCTTCCCTGGTGGCGCAGTGGTTGAGAGTCCGCCTGCCGATGCGGGGGACGCGGGTTCGTGCCCCGGTCCGGGAGGATCCCACGTGCCGCGGAGCGGCTGGGCCCGTGAGCCGTGGCCGCTTAGCCTGCGCGTCCGGAGCCTGTGCTCCGCAACGGGAGAGGCCGCGACATTGAGAGGCCCGCGTACCGCAAGGGAAAAAAAAAAAAAAGAAGAACTTTGCAACATGAAAGACCTCTCTCATTTTTCTCTATAAACCTTAGGCTTGCACACCAAACTGTATGTTAAAATAATGCGTTGCTTTTTAAAAAATCAGTTCAATACATATGGAACTTCTAGTCCACCCGAGAGAGAGAGAGAACACACACATGCAGTGCTGAGCTGGGGTAATTCCAGTTCCAGCCAGAGATTCTCACGACTTCAGTTAAGGCAGCCTCGTGGAGAGAAAATGCAGGACTTTTGTGAAGCTTCTTCTACATTGAAATCATCCGAAAGACACCGCCCTCCCCATGACTACCTCCTTTGATGCCTGGAGACCTGAGGATTCTAGGCTGGGATTTATTGATTTAGGTGAAGAGCAGTTCAGGATACACTTTATTATACACTCTCATCACATCAACGTCACCGTCAAACTAACCTTTTCAGTCTTCACCACGTCATTCTAAACGATTACTGGGCGACACTTATTTTTGGTTAGTGAATCTTTCCCACTTACATTACCACAAGGGGAAAATGCTTGCTTGGCTCCTACACAGACAAAAATTATGCATAGGAGTCATTGCATGCCTTAAATATAGCAAAATGACCTTCCTTTGAACGGATACCCTATAACTTAAGAGGTGAAGAGAGTTTGGTTTTCCCAATCTATTAAAAAACATTTTTAGATGATAAAGGATAACAGATGAAGAAGATAAAATATTTAACATGTAGGACCTCATTCAGAGCATGAATATATCTGTAGATAATTGTAAGCTCCTAGGAATACTTGATGGGAAATATATTGATAATACAATTTTTCTTTTAAAAGGGATTGTATTCATTGCAAATGTGGTTAAATAATTAAATTAATAAGAACTATTTGATTCAAGCACGGGCCTTTTGATGATATACAGGGCTAATAGTAACCGCCTTGCCAGCTAAAGAGGTTTTAAAAGACCGTTTGGACCTCTGTAGTTAGAGCACTGTCAACCCTTTATTAATGCATCAGCGACCTTTCTATTAAAATGCAGTTAAACGCAGTCTCTGAAAATATTACAGAAAAACAAATATAAAATAGTTCACAGCAAAATCCTTATTTTACTACTGTCAATAAAAAATTACTTTTAGAATTATAAAAATTTCCATAAAATATGGCTTTTTAAATTTTAGGAATCCGTTGCAAAATAGAGATAAAAATACCAAATCCGTGTTAAAGCACCTCAGAACGGGCCCTCACAAGCCAGTGACATGTAAGAAGCCGTTCAGAACATCTCAGAACACAGAGCTGTATTTTGCAGGTACCGGCTGCATTTGGGAGCTGGTGCGTGGGGCGCGGCCAGGTTTCTGGAAGAAGCTGGACTTTGGAGCAGGCCGTTCTGGTCACTGCGCTTTGTTACGTGACCCGGGGTGAGCTGCTTAGGCCTCCTCAGCCTCTGTTTCCTTATCTGATCTGTAAGGTGGGATAATAACATCTGTCGATCCTAATAAGGGTGTTGAGAACATGAGGAAAGTACACGCATGGAGGCTCTGGCATACAGTAGGTGCCTGATACGCATCGGTCCTCGGCCTCTCTGTGGGATATTTGATATTGACTCATTGTGGCAATGGTGGCGATGGCAGTCGTGTGGGGCTGTGTGCCTGTTGTGGACTGAATGTTCGTGTCCCCAGGATTCATCTTTTGAGGCCCTGACCGCCACCCCACCGCGATGCGATGGTATATGCGGGTGGGCCTTGGACAGCTGACGGGGTTTAGGTGGGGTCATGGGGGGCCTCATGAAGGCATTGGTGTCCTCCCCGGAGGAAGACAGAGCCCGCTCCCCACCAGTGGGGACACAGGGACGGAGCCCTCACCAGGGACAGCCGGGATCGGCCAATGTCTTGTTTTGTTGGGTTTTTTAATTTTTTTTTTTTTTTTTTTTTTGTCTGCTCCCTGTGGCACGTGGGATCCTAGTTCCCCGACCAGGGATCGAACCCAGGCCCTTGGCAGTGAAAGTGCAGCATCCTAACCACTGGACTGCCAGGGAATTGCCTTGGCCAATGTTTTGATCTTGACCTGCAGCCTCCAGAACTGTGAGCGAAGACATGTCTGTTCTTTAAAGCCGCCTCATCTGTGGTGTTTGGTTACAACAGCCTGAGCTGACTGAGAAAGTGCCTGCAAACTAAGGCTGAAAACCAGAAGCTGAACAGATGGTGATGACGGTCCAGCAGCCTGTGGGCTGCCTGAGTGCATCAGCTCGGGGAGGCTCGTGTTGCTGTGAGGTAGACTCTATTGCTGCCCATTTGACAGGTCAACAGACTGAGGCTCAGAGAGGTGTGGCAGCTGGGAAGTTGATTCGCGGTCGCAGTTAGTCCGACGGTCTTGCCTGTGCGTCTGGCCTGAGTTGTGGTTCCCTCCGAGCCTCACGGTGGTGGGTCAGTGGGCGGCTCTGTGGGTGCAGATGCCCTGGAGGGGTGTGGGGAGTCCGGCCTCACTGTCCTTGGCCCTGGCCACTCTGGAGGTGACAGGAGGGAATCCCAGGCCCCCCTTCTGATCAGTCCCTCTGGGTCTTTTCTAGTGAGTGAGTGGCTTGTGCCACCGGTGAGCTAGACCCTGGGGCCAGCCTTGGACCTTCAGAAGGCCTACCCGCTGGTCACTGCTTCTCACCCGTTCCAAGCTCAGGCCTTTCCCAGGCTCAGAAAGTCACAGAACACAGGGCAGGCCGTGGCCTCTCCTCTGAGTGAAGTGCCCAGGCCGCAGAGCTGGTGAGGGCCCAGCCAGGACAAGAATGCACTTGCATCTGACTCAAGCTTTTGTGAGCGCCGTCTTCTGTCTCCTGGGCAGGGAGACTGGGTGTCTGAGCCCTGCCCCAAGGACGGCTGACATTTAGTGGCGCCTCGCTCTGTGCCGAGCTCTATTTGAAGTGGTAACATGATGACAGCTCATCTCATAGGTTGCTCACAACATGAGAAGTTATTATTATTATCACCCCTATATTTCAGAATTGCAGACTGAACAAAGGAACTTGCCCATAGCAGCATTTGAAGTGGCAAAGCTGGGGTTCAAACCCAGGGTGTCTCTTATTACACTGTGATGAGTGTCTTTGGGTCTGATCCCAGGTGGGGATGGGCCTATATCTGGAATCCAAGGCAGAACTGCATCAGGCAGGCTGAGTACCAGCGATGTGGGTTACAGGTGAGGCCATGGCCCTCAGGGCCCACGGGGCTCCAGGTGGGTGCTAGGCTTGGGGCAGCGCAACCAGTTCCGGCTCGCAGTGACCAGGGTGGGGTTTCAAATGTCCTCTCGATGGTGTCACACTGGACTCAAGGCCTGACCAGGACCAGATCTCCAGTGAAACAGGCTCACGATACGTTAGCCAAGAGCAGGCACCTCAGGAGTTCTGAGCACCCCTCTCTGCTCCTCTGGGGCCCCTCTCGCCCAAGGCAATCCAGTTTCCTCCGTGCGGCTGTGGAGTGCAGTGCCCCGGCAGAGAGAAGTGGGTCTTGCAGAGCTGTGGCCGCAGAGAGGGAGAGCTGGGCAGGGAGCGGGGTGAAGGAAGGCTCGTGGAAGGTGCCGGAGTCAAGAGCCGGGAGCACAGCCGAGGAGGGGACGCCGGGGCCAGCCGTGTGGAGCACTGGGCTGTTCCCCACACCTTCCTGCCACCCGCCTCTGGGCAGAAACTGGGCCGCGGTGGTTCTGAAGCAGCCGGGAGCAGGGGGAGGCTTTTCTGGGCTCTGCTGAGAAGTTCAGGGCCCAGCATTCTGCCTTGGCCTTGACTATGTGTTTGCGCCGGGAGAACCCTCCTCTCCCAAGGTGACAAACCTTTATATATTTTGAAACAGCCAGAGAGGAGCTGTCCCAGTGTTGGTGTGTCAACGAGGACAGCGGTGCTATTCCACGGGACCCGTAAATCCGCGCACACGTCAGGGGTGTCCAGGGCCATTTCCATCTTTAGAGGACTTTCTGAACATTAAATGCAATTTATTTAAAAATGTTTTGTAAAAAATTAATTTCCCAAGAGGTTTCTGTATATTACTCTAATTGCTTTTCCTTGACTAATTTTTTAAGTAGCAGTTTTATGAAAAAAAAAAAAAAATCCAAGTATTTCTAGATGAGAAGTGTCTCGGTGGGAATAGGCTCTCGGAGAAGTTTGTAATCTTGATATCTGAGTTTATATATTACCCTCTATTGACACTACCTTTTGATTAATATTGTGTATAACATTCCTTAATGCATCAGCAGAATTAATTATGCAGAAACATTCAGGCAGACCGACATTATATTGATGAAATGACGTTTTATTGACAAAATGACAGTTTAATACTGCGCTTTCCTGAAGCTGTATATCCAATCGATTGCTTCCTTTCTGTGAGCAAACCCATCAGAATAAGAACGAGGTAAATCTGTCTGTCTTCTCCGAGTGCACTCAGCAGGTCCGCCTGGGGCGTTTGGGGCGTGCATGGGACAGCTCTGCACAACACTCTGGCTCTGGTGAACCTTTTGCACGAATACCGTAGCTTGTTCACTCCTGCTGTATTTATCAGGATGATATAATATTGCGTTTCTTTTAACAAAAATCTGCATTCACACCTTTTACTGGCTCAAGCCTGTCTTCCCCCATTTTATGGGTTGACTGGTGTCCCCCCCTCCAAATGCATATGTTGGAGTCCTAACCTCTAGTGCCTCAGAGTGTGACCTTATTTAGGGACGTGGGACTTTACTGATGACCATGTGAAGATGAGGTCGTCAGGGTGAGTCCTAATCCAATAGCACTGTTGTCCGTATAGAAAGGGGACATTTGGACCCTGCCATGAGCTCAGGGAGAACGTCGAGGGAGGATTGGAGTTGTGGCCCCAAGTCAAGGAACCCCGGGAGAGGCACCCAGAGCAGCCCCTCCGTAGCACCGTCCAGGGGAGCCTGGCCTGATCCAGACTCTGGCCTCCAGACTGGGAGACAATACACGATGTTGTCTCCGCCGTGCCCTTTCTGCTGGTTTGCTCTAGACGACCGCCACATCAGCCTCCAAAAGTGAGACGCATTCTCTGTTCTCTGAGCACAGAGGGACCCCGGAGCCTAGGCTTGTGCTGACGATGTGGTTGCCCAGGCTTCGTCACGGAGCCGGCCTCCTGGGACCTGGGTGGCTCCGGCTCGCGTGGGCCTAGGTGGTGGTTCAGTGCGGGTGGCGGGGGTCCGGGAGGGAAGCAACATAGCCCCCGAGGCTCGGGGATCCATCCTGGCCACGTCTCGGATCAGAGGTGGGGGAGACGGAAGCTGATGGAGGCTGGACCACGTCGTGGCCTCGGGCCCGGGCTTCTCAGGGTGTCTCCGGCCGCGCCCCAAAGGAAGCGTCTTTGTGGTCACGCAGTCCTGCCTCTGTGGCACCTCCTGCATGCCTGTGGCTGCTCAGTGCTTCTTCATTTAACCCTCACCCCACCCCCGGAGGCCAGCTGGGTAACGATGCGCCAGGAGCTGGGGCTGTGGGATGCGTCCAAGGGGGGGGGGCGCGGAGAGGGGCCCTCTCTGGAGAGGAAGTGGCGAGTTGTCGGGGGCAGTGGCGGGGCCCGGCAGGTGCATGCGGCGCCGAGGCTGCCTCGAGGGCAGTGAGCGTCTTCCCCATGTCTTGTTCCCCGGGGTCAGAAGCAGGTCAGTAGCTGCTACTCAGCTGAGCCACCCGGGAGCTGCCTGGCACCTGGTCTGACATGCTGGTTTCAAGCCATCTCGGAGCCGGTGGGAATCCACATCCCTCTTAAAGCACTATCTTAATTGACAATTTCAGCAGAGAGGTCTAAGAACGAATGAGGATCGTTACTTGGTACAGTTTCATCCGCTCTGCGGTGCCATGAACATTTATCAGAAGGGCCACAGAGTATTTATCACGGTTAGCGGGATCGCCAGTGTTCCTTTCGTCATTTCTCCATTATGCTGGTCGATGGCCGCGTTGGCAGGCCATCCCTGCCCTTGCCGTGGGTCCGGCTTCTCCCTGCTCCCGGCCGGCGCTGCGCTCAGGGGCACCTGCACCGGCAAGGCTGGTGGGCGGCTCCTCTATCAGTGACCCGGCCCCGCCCCGTCGGCTGGGGCCCCGCCCCGTCGGCTGGGGCCCCGCCCCCCACCCCCACCCCCTGCAGAGCCAGCTCTTCTGTCCTGGGCTGAGTGCTGGTCCTTGAAGAATCACTGGGCCAAGCTGGGACCTTGTCTCAGTATCAACTCAGCTGCAGGTAGTGGCTATTCCTGCTTGCGGGGAGAGCGCTCTTTAGGGACCATCTTTGCTGTGAAGGGAAATACCACCGTCCAGTGGCAGAAAAACCGTCGGCGAAGGTGCTGAGAGGCGGCCCGCAGCGCCTGCAGGTCAGCCTTGCTGGAGCAGCGTGCAGCTTGGCCAGTGGTGGCTGGGCTCAGATCGAGGGCCCACACTCTGCAGCTGGGAATTCCTGACCCAGCGCCGGGGCTTCTCAGAGCGTCAACGGCCAGTGGCCTCTGCCTTCCTCTGGGGCAGCTAAAGGCAGCATCTCACGGTTTTCTCTTTTCTCTAGTTACCAAAGATGTTGAACTTTTAAAAATGTACACATTATCGGCCCCTTGTGTTGGGTATACATACGTGGTGGAACCAGAACCGCAGTCAAGATGATGAATGCATATGTTCCCCCCTACCTTTCGCGTGCGTCTCTGTAAGCCTGATCCCCCGCTACCCTCCCCCCCATTCCCAAACAAATCCTCTGCTTTCTGTCGCTATAGATTATAGATCGTATAGAATATGGATTATATATACACTACGGAGTATGGACTCTGGACTCTTTGGTCTGGCTTCTTTCACTCAGCCTGATTATTTTGAGATTCAACCACGTTGTATCATTGTATCACTAGTTCACTCCCCCCCTTTTCCATTCTTTTTTAAAAATTGTGGAAAAAACCCACATTCTTAGGTAATATCTTTTGCCATTTCCCCCCATGAGCGGCTCAGCCTTTTCTTATTGACTTATAAAAGCTATTACGTATTGAAGGCCT
Source organism: Kogia breviceps (assembly GCF_026419965.1). Classification (NCBI taxonomy): domain Eukaryota; kingdom Metazoa; phylum Chordata; class Mammalia; order Artiodactyla; family Physeteridae; genus Kogia; species Kogia breviceps. The sequence goes on along the minus strand of NC_081318.1, from coordinate 1,688,455 downwards.
TACCCTTTAGTTATCACGTATGTTGCAAATATTTTCCCCAGATTTTAATTTATAATTTAATTTTGCTATTTAAAAATATACATCGGTACTTTAAGAATGGTCTTGTTTGCTGACAAAGCCTGGTACTCGTAACAAGGAGAAATAGAGCCAATTTCTCGGTCATCTAAGATGGCCTGGGACATTCTGGGCATCTCCTTCTCAGTGGGTATTTGTGTCTCGGGGAGAACACAGCCGAGTGCTTCCATCTGTGTGACTTTGGTAAAGCAGAGAAGCCCGTCAGGAGAAGGTGGTGAATGAACTCCGACGGGGAAGGATTCTTCCGGTAGTTCCAGCTGTGGTTTGTTTTGTCCAAATTGCCAGGTTTGCACAGTACATTTTCAACCTCCCAAGCAGCTTTGCACCTGTTTCCCGGCCCCCTTCCTTACACTGGCCCTGCCCATCTCCAAGCTGATTACGTGAACGTGTCCTGCTTTGCGTCTGCACGTTTGCAGCTGAGCAGACGAACGTGCTAACTGGTCTCACCTTAAACGGACGGTCGTGGACCTAACTGCCTGCATCACCCCCTCACGCCCAACTGCCCCCTCCTCGCGGCCTCTGGCAGCCACTGATCTATTCTCTGTCTGGATGGATTTGCCTCTTCTGGACACTTCACAGAAATGGAATCATCTACTGGGTGATCTTTGGGGACTGGCTTCTTTCACTCAGCATAATGTTTTCAAGGATCATCCATGCTGTAGCATGTGTCAGTACTTCCTTACTTTTAACTGCCAAATACTATTTCATCGTGTGGATAGACCTCATTTCATTTATTTATCCATCAGCTGATGGACTTTCGGGTTGTTTCCATCTTTTGGCTATTATGAAAAACATTGCTTTGACAATTCGTGTGCAAGTTTTTGTGTGGATGTATGTTTTCATTTCCCCTCGGTACATACTTAGGAGTGGAATTGCTGAGTCATGTGGTAACATGACATATTTTCAGGAATGTGTGTTGGCTAATTTACGTATTAATTAGACCGAGCCACAGGCGCCCAGACATTTGTTTGGACGCGACTCTGGACGTGTCTGTGAGGGCGTTTCTGGATGAGATGAACATTTGAATCTGTAGACCAAGTAAAGCAGATGGCTCCCCCGGGGGTGGGCCTCATCCAGTCATCAGGAGGCCTGGATGGAAGGAAAGGTTGAGTAAGAGGAACTCTGCTGCCTGATGCAATGAGCCAGGAAATTGGTCTTTTCCATTCTCGGACTCGGACTTAAACATCAGTTCTTCTTGGGACGGACACACACACACACACACACACACACACACACACACACACACACACCCTATTGGTTCTGTTCCTCTGAAGAACCCAGACTAATACAGGCCCTCATGATGGAACCAGTGCCTTTCTAGGAGGATGAAGAGACAGAGCTTCCCCGGCCCCGCCCCGCTCTCTCTCACCAGGAACCAAATGTGCCGACACCTTGATCTTAGACTTCCCACCCCCCAGCACCGTGAGAAGGAAATTCTGTTGTTTAAACCACCCAGTCAATGGTATTGTGTTTCAGCAGCCCTGCGGATGAATATAATAAATGTACGAGGGTCCCGCCACAGCCTTATAACACTTTGATTACCTGTCGTTTTATTATAGCCACCCTGGTGGTTGTGACACGGTCTCCCATTTTGGTTTTGATTTCATCTTCCTAACGGCTAGGGATGTTGAACGTCTTTTCATGTGCTTATTGGTCACTCGAATATCTTCACTGAAGAAATGTCTATTCAGATCCTTTGCTCGTTTTTAATGCGTGATTTGTCCTTTTATTATCGAACTGTGAGAGTTCTTTACATATTCCTGATACAGATGTATGATTTGCATATATTTTCTCCCACTTGGTGGGTTGTCTTTTCACTTTCTGGATGGAGTCCTTGGAAGCACGAAAGTGTTTCGTTTTGATAAAGTCCAATTTCTTTATTTTTCTTTTGCTACTTGTGCTTTTAGTGTCATAGCTAAGAGGGCTTTACCTAACCCGGGTCATGAAGATTTGCTACTATGTTTTCTTCTAGGAATTTTACAGTTTCACCTCTTAAATTTAGGTCTATGATCCATTATGAGTTAACTATTTTTTGTATGGTGTAAGGGGTCCAAATTCATCCTTTCGCGTGTGGATACCCAGTTATCCTAGGACCAGGTGTTGAAAAGGCAGTTATTCCCCCATTGAATTGTCTTGTCCTACTTGTTGAAAACCAGTTGACCATAGGTGTGAGGGTTCACTTCTGGATCTTCAGTTCTTTCCCATCAGTCTATATGTTCATCCTTTGCCTGTACCTCACTGTCTTGATCACCGTAGCTTTGTAGAGTGTTTTTAAATCGGCAAGCGTGAGTACTCCAACTTTGTTCTTCTTCTTCAAGGTTGTTTTGTTCGCTTGGGGCATCCCACACTATACTGAGCCTACACCCCTCAAGCTTCCCTGGAATCTTTCTCATCATGGAGGGTAGGGAGCTCCATACTGGTGAGTCCAGTCCATCTTCCTGGATCTCTGCACCAATGGACGCAGGTGATTCCTGCATCTTCCTTATGGCACTGTCTCTGTTTGGGATCCAGGATACCCTTGCTAGGTGTTTTCTGTCCTTCGCCTGCTGCTGCTTTTGTCTTCTTTTCCAATTCTTCCTCATTTCTCCAAGCTCTGAATATTGGAAAGTGCCAGGTCCAGCCCTCGAATCTCTTTTCTTCCCTATGTCAAGTCTCTCCTGGGGGACTTCATTCAGTCTCAAGGCTTTAAATATCATCTACATACTCATAACACCCAAATTTCTATCTCCAGCCTAGTTCTGTCTCTTGGATTTCAGACTCATGTGTCCACCTGCCACTGACCTCTCCGCTTGGGCATCCCATGGGCATTTCAAACTTAGCACATCAGAGGACCGAGCAGTGGTGTCCGTCCCAGGAAATGACCACCTCATCCTTCCTGTCCCTCATGCTGAAACCTCGGGGTCACTCTGGACCCCTCTTTCTCTCCTCTCCGGTCCCAGCTCCATCGTCCAGCGACCTCTGGGATCCAATGGGGGCGTCGCCCCCCACAGCACAGTTACCTCCTTCGTGTGAGCCACCATCGCCCCTTACCTGGAGTGGAGCAGGCCTCCTGCAAACCTCCCTGATCTGCCGAGTCCACGGGGCAGCCGTACTGGTCCCAGGAGTGTCAGCTCCCAGCTCAAACCTTCCAGTGAGCAAGAGCCAAGGTCCCGCCTTGGCCCAAAGGCCCCAGGCAACCTGCCCCTCTTCTCCTCCATCACCTGTCTCACCTCGTCTTCTTTACTCAGCGCGCCCCCCGGCCCCAGCACACCTGCCACCCACACTGGCGTGTTCCAGGATAGCCAGGCATGCCCTGTTTGGGGGTCTGCTCCCTTTCTGTTCCCCCTGACTGGAACCCACTTTACCCCGTTCTCCGTAAGCCTCCCCCGGCTCCGATCTTCTATTCAAATATCACCCCCTTAAGTGTCGTATTTAAAATTATAGTCTACCCTCACCTATCGGCACTTCCTAGCTTCCTTTACTACTTTATTTTTCCTCTGAGCCCCCAACCCTACATGACATACTTTAGCTTTTTTGTTTATCTTGTTCCTCGTTGTTTATTAGGATGTGTGCTCTTGAGAGCAAAGATTATACCTGTTAAGTTCTCTGCTATAGTCTTCAGGATCCAGACGATGGCTGGCACGTGGTAAAGGTTTAATAAATATCGGCTGAATAAAAGAAAAACTGTTTTTATTTGAAGGAATGAATGTGGTAGGCAGGATTGTGACCCCACCAAAGAAGCCCATGTCCTAATGCCTAGAGCCTGAGACTATGTGAAGTTACCTGGTGAAAGGTAATGAAGGATGCAGATGGAATTACGTCGCTAGGGAGCTGCCCCAGGAGAGGGGAGCACCCTGCGTGACCTGGGTGGCCCAGTGACGTCACCAAGAGTGACGAGGGTGAAGAAGAGGGTCAGAGGGACACGACCCGGGAGAAGGTCAGGGGTCAGCCGCACCGCTGGCCTGGAAGGTGGAAGGGCCCCGGGGCCAGGAATGAGGGCAGCCTCTAGAGCCGGAAGAGGCGAGGAATCCATTCTCCCTACAGCCACCGGAAGGAGCTCAGCCCTGCAGTTGGCTTAGCCGAGCCCAGTGACACCCCTGGGGGCCTTTTAACCTACAGAACCGGGATAAATCTGTGTTGTTTTCAGCCACTGAGTTTGTGGTGACCTGTTAGAGCAGCAAAAACGGGAGACCAGTGCAATGCATAAATGCACGAACCACGCAAGCAGGTTCCTAAGTCAACAGTTTCATCTCCCTGCAGTTCGAGCTTCAGCCTCAGAAAACTGCAGCCAGCCAGTCAAACATGTTTGCTGGTTCCTTCTTGTGCACCCAGAACTCTGTAGGATTTCAAGAAACAAACAAAAGGGGTATACAGTTTATGGCTGTAGAATACTCTAACAGATGCAAGAAACAAACTCCAGCAACAGCTGCAGGAGCATTGGCCCTCAGACCGCCCCTCTCGTGGCCGTGACATTGACTCTGGTCTTCGCACAGACCTTGGGGTCCTGGGTCCCCTGGACTCGGCGCGTGTGGCTTCCTAGCCCCACCGCATTCCTGACCCGGCACAGAGCCACAGTCCCGCTTACTCACCCACCAAGCTTCTGAAAATCTGTTTCCTCTTCCCAGAGTGAAGCTCTGCCACCACCAAAGAGCTTAAAAGGAACGTGCCACGTGTCACGTTTTGTGTCATAAAGAATGTGACAGGAACTCGAAGGGTCATTCCGAGGAGCAGATGGAAAAGCGTGAACGGGGGCCTCGCTGGCACATCGTAAAGGTGGAGCTGGCGAGGACGCATCACTGGAGACACTGAGGCTCAGGGGGTTAGACAGACGACAGCCACGCAACCACGGGTCGGCTCCTGGGGCCGCGGCAACAAAGCACCGCATTCGGGGTGGCCTAAGTCGACAGCATCTGTTCCCCCCCAGCTCCTGGGGCCAGAGTCCGAGATCCCAGCGCTGGCGGGCCAGCCTCCCCGAAGGCGCGGGGGAGGAGCCCTCCTGCCTCTTCCGTTGGGTGAAGCGTCAATCCTGGCAGCCCTCGGCTCACAGCGGCTTCATCCGCGCCTGCTCCACGGTCACGGCCGACGTCTCTCTGGGTGTCTGCATCTCCTCTTCCGGTAAGCACGCCCGTCCTGGTGGATTAGGGGTCACCCTGCTCCAGCTTGACCTCATCTTCACCGGTTCCGTCGGCAACAACGCTGCTTCCAAATAAGGTCAGACCCTGAGCTTCTGGGGTTAGGATTTCAACCTGCCTTTGGAGGCATAACTCCACCCCTGGCACCGACCGTAGGGAATTTTAACACATAAGTGTGTTGAAGAAGCAAGTATAATATGCGTGAAGCAAAGACCTGCGAGAGAGCTTGTAACAGGTGCTGGACGGGACAGTTGAGGTGCAAGAAGGGACGCGCTGTGTGGGACGGATGAGGTGAGAGAGGCCGGAGGATTTAGGAGGGACGGGGCTCGGGCCTTTGGGAAGGAGCTTTGTGCGTAAAGTCTGGAGGAGGGACGCCCGGGGCCCCCACGCGGCCTGCGGCAGACGCTCAGGCGCCCGGCTGTCCTGGGGCTCCGGCTGCTGGACGCCCATGGCCTGAGCCTCCCCCGAGGCAGGACAAACTGCGGTGCAGAGATCAGGACTGGCCCGTCTCCCCTGAAGCCGCCTGCTGGCTCGCCCGCCCCTTCCAGCCCTGCTCCAGCCCCTCCTCACTGGATTTCCCACGGAGCATCCCGCCATAGGGACAGTCTGAGCCACCTGGTTTGCAGAGGACAGGAAGAGAGACTAAACGCAGGTATTTCGTCTTTCAGATAGAATCAGCTCCAGCCACAGGATTGGTCAGGTCAGCAACGGAAAACCAGGCAAAGAACAAGGTCCTGGATGTGATCTAACATCTTAATTCTTTCCTCTTTCCTCATTGACGTAAGCATTTTCTGACTGCAGCGTGGAGAAGTGGCTGATAAATACGGGACAAGAGCAGCACAACGATGGCATCTCTGACGGATCTCACATGCCCGGGGCACCAGAAGGTCACCTGGGCAGAGACGCGGCTCCACTCCAGCCGTCAGCCCTGGGGCTGAGCGTCCTCAGATGTGAGCAGCGCGCCGCCTGGGAAGCCCGGCTGCCTGTAAAGCTGCATCAGCGTAAACATCCTCTAGGAAGCCGGCCGAGGCGGAGGGATTAGCATAATGAAGTGAGAGGGAATATTGACATTTTGTGTATCTGCAGCCTGGTAATGCTCTATGAAGAGAGAGATCTCAATGCTAATGGAAATGTAATTGATGTACAAGTGGGATTCTTACAGCGATTCAGAAGGCAAAGAGCTCGCCTGTAAAATAGATAAGAGTGGAGGAGGCAGCAGGAATCCCGAGGCACTAGTCCCAGCCGCACTTCTGGTGCCAAAAAACACTACTAAGTGAGTGATTGTTTTAATTCACACAGGTACCGCCGCTACTTACTGTGTTCTCCAGATCAGGCCTGCCCAGTGACGAGCAAATCACTAAGAGCCTCTCATAATTTCATTTCTTCTCCCTCAACACAGTGTCTGTGGCACAAGGTGACAATCCAGGGGGAGAAGGTCAGGAAGGGCACGTCAGCAGGCGTCCCAAATTCATGAACGGAAGTGCTGTGGTTTGACGCTTGCTGGGTATGGCTGCGGCTCAGGGCTTCTCCTGCTGGGGCCACAGCAGCCCCCAGCACAAGGGCCTTGGGGCCAGTGGTGACGCTTTTCACGCTGTTCTGAGGGGTGTAGAGGGCGGTGCTGGGTCCAGCTCTGGCAGGACTTCAGGCTCCTTAACCCGTTGGCTTCTGGAGGGATTCAGCCGGCGGAGGCACGGGTGGAATTCTGGAAAGCGGGGGAAGGGAGGGGCCAGGGCGTTTTCCCTCTTGGAGACCCAGGAGGCCTTGGTAGCTGGGGGTCTCCTGCATGGCCCCCACTGCCTCTGGAGCCTAGGAACCTGTCCCCCTTCTGTCCCTCTGCTTTAGGAACGCCGTGGCTTCATGGGTAGCTCCTCCACCTCTTGAGACCCAGTGCCCTGCATCGTCTCCCTTTGCTTTAATCCTTCGACTGTTTTCCTGGTTGGAACCTGGCTCCGTCCCCTCTTAGAGGTCTGGGACTCTGATCTTTTTTTTGCGGTACGCGGGGCCTCTCACCGCTGTGGCCTCTCCCGTTGCAGAGCACAGGCTCCGGACGCGCAGGCTCAGCGGCCATGGCTCATGGGCCCAGCCGCTCCGCGGCACGTGGGATCTTCCCGGACCGGGGCACGAACCCGTGTCCTCTGCATCGGCAGGCGGACTCTCAACCATTGCGCCACCAGGGAAGCCCTGGGCCTCTGATCTTTTGTGACGCAGTCTCTTTGGCTTGACGCGGAAGCAAGTCCAGGAACTTGCTTCTCAGAAGAAAGTTTTTAAGGGCATAATGCAAAATACAGGGGCTTAAGAAAGAGAACAATTGTATTGAAACATACTTATCAAAACATTTGAACAAATGTGTGAGAGTAACATGCACACCTCTTAATCAGTGCATTGAACGATAAGGCCCGTGGGCGCTGATGCTTCTGAAGGAATGACATGTGTAAACAACATTGTGAGATCTCTGCCAAAGTGTGGTGCGTACTGAGAGGTCTGCAATCATGTGATATAAGAAGTGTCTGCATTGTGCTGGTGACAGAGACATAGGGCGAGCTCAGTTAACGGTGGTTTGTTGCCACATTCATAACTAAAGGGCATTGGGGCTTCCCTGGTGGCGCAGTGGTTAAGAGTCTGCCTGACAATGCAGGGGACATGGGTTCGATCCCTGGTCCGGGAAGATTCCACATGCCGTGGCGCAACTAAGCCCGTGCGCCGCAACTACTGAGCCTGTGTTCTAGAGCCCGTGAGCCACAACTACTGAGCCCGTGTGCCACAACTACTGAAGCCCGTGTGCCCTAGAGCCCGTGCTCCAAGACAAGAGAAGCCACTGCAGTGAGAAGCCCTCGCACCACAATGAAGAGTAGCCCCCGCTCGCCGCAACTAGAGAAAGGCCGCTCGCAGAAATGAAGACCCAATGTGGCCAAAATAAATAAATAAATAAAATTAAACGGCATGCTAAATGTTAGTTGGAGGTTAGTGAAAATAAAGGTATATTTCCCATCCTAGTACAGGGACTCCTGAATTTTATCCACAGACCTTTTTTATTTTTACTTTTTATTGGAGTAGAGTTGATTTACAATGTGGTATTAGTTTCAGGTGTGCAGCAAAGTGAATCAGTTATGCATGTACACATATCCGCTCTCTTTTAGATTCTTGTCCCATATAGGTCGTTACAGAGTATTGAGTACAGTTCCCTGTGCTCTGCAGTAGGTCCTTGTTAGTTACCTATTTTATATACAGTAGTGTGTATCCGTCTATCGAAATCTCCCAGGTTATCCCTCCACCCCTTCCCCCACTGGTAACCATAAGTTTGTTTTCTACATCTGTGACTCTATTTCTGTTTTGCAGATAAGTTCATTTGTACCATTTTTTCAGATCCCATACGTAAGCAATATTATACGATATTTGTCCTTTTCTGTCTGAGTTACTTCACTCAGTATGACAATCTCTAGGTCCATCCATGTTGCTGCAAATGGTCCACAGACCTCTTGGAGGGTCTGTGAAATCTCAATTCACTGCCCTGCCTAGATGAGACAATCGGCCTTGGAGTTTCAGGTTGAGACTCACTGCCCTTCCCCCAACTGGCCATGTCATTGTTACCCAGGTTTCTGAGTGACCATTGCTGTCCCTTTCCCCCAGATGTCTGGCCCCACTGTGGCTTAGCCCTGCTGTGACCCCGTGGAGGGCGGAAGTGTGCTGGTCTCCAAGGCTGGGTGCCCTCGGCAGGCACCTGCCTGGATACAGCAGAAACCCACCTTCCAAGACCGCCTTTGGATTAGAAAGCCTGATTTCACTTCCAAAGCCCTTCCGGCCTCTCCTCTTCACGGAGTGGGAATCAGAGCAGATTGGGCTCTCAGAGCAGAACTCCACCTTTAATATTTTAGGGAAATGATAGAAGAATATATTTTCTCATGGGAGACAGTTTCCTGGCCCCAAACAAGCCATTAATTCGGGGGCGGCTCAAGCAGCCTCCTTTCATAATGGAGTCACGTGCGTGCGTCTCTCTGGCCTCAGCAGCGTCCCCAGCTGGGTCAGACAGATGCTTTCTCAGGCATCCCAGGGGTAAAGGCCAGGCGCGGAGGCCACAGCCTCCAGTACAGTGGGGGAGACCACCGCACCCCGTCCTAGGGTCAAGGGGCTGGAATGCTCCTCCATGGAAAGACCAAAATAAATTCAGGCAGACTGCTGGGGAAAGGCAGAAAGTAAAATCAGTGAAACCAGCTGTTCAACTAAATTGTCTTTTTCTTCCCCCTTTAATTGAATTGACTGGCCGGGTAAAAAATTATCAGTGTGACTTGTTATGTGGATCCTACATTCACTGTATGACTCGTGGGGTCATGGGGTCCCTCCCTGTAGGTGGTAACTTACTACACACCCTGCGTTATTAGTGTCCCAGGGCTGCTGGAACAAAGCACCACAAACGGTGGCTTCGGCAGTGGAAGTTTACTGCGCCGCCATTGGAGGCTGGAGGCCTGAGACCAAGGCGCTGGCAGGGTGGGTTCCTGCTGAGGCCGTGAGGGAGAATCGGTCCCAGGCCTCACCCCAGCTCTGCTGGTTTCTGCCACCTTTGGCGTCCCTGGGCTCCTAGGAGCATCACCCCCATCTTCACGGGGGGTTTCCCGTGTGCACCTATCTCTGTGTCCAGATTTCCCCTTTTATGAGGACAGTCCTAGGGGATTAGGGTCCACCATAATGACTATATCTTAACTTGATCATATCTGCGAAGACCCTATTTTCTTTCTTTTTTTTTTTTTTTTTTGATGTGGGCCTTTTCTTTTTAAAAGTCTTTATTGAATTTTGTTACAATATTGCTTCTGTTTTATGTTTTGGGGGTTTTTTTTCTGGCCCTGAGACATGTGGGATCTTAGCTCCCCAGCCAGGGGTTGAACCCACACCCCCCCTGCATTGGAAGGCGAAGTCTTTGGGACCACCAGGGAAATCCCAAAGACCCTATTTTCAAGTGAGGCTGCCTTCTCAGGTACAGGGGTAGGACTCCAACAGGTGAATTGGGGGGGGGGATGTAATTCAACTGATAAAACACATGATGTCGTGAAATTGGAAGCTTCTCAAAGCAGGAACCCGGTCTCTCACTCTCTCTTATTTCTCAGATACGTGGTGGTATCACTAAAACCGGGTGAGCCAAATTCACACAGGCCTCAGGCCCAAGCTCAGGTCAGCCCAGGATGGGAAGAGGGGAGCCGACAGAAAACGACTCAGCTGGAGCTGGGTTCCTCTCCGCGTGTGCTCATGTCTGGCTGCTTTTCTCCTTGGGGGAGTTCCCTCCGCGGGCTGGGGGCGGGGGCAGTAAACCAGCAGCGCCGAAACTGCCAGCAGGTCGGGCACACCGTTTATCACTGCATTGGCTGATTAATACCGTCCGCTGATGTTCAGACGGGTTGCACTGCCGCCATAGCAGCAGAGGTTTCTGCTCCATATGGAAAGGGGCCGACCCGGGACTCGGCATCTCCGCCTCTGTGGAGCACACCTAGGGTGGCCCTTCGGTGGAGGCTACGGGAGAAGCCGATGGGGGTGGACTCTTCCATCTCTCACTGTGAGCTTTGGGGGACAAGCGTAGGCAGAGGTGTGATGGAGCAGAAAGAACCCGGGAAGCCGGAAAAGCGCCTCCTGGGCTCAGCTCCGCTCCCGCGTCTGTGGCCTGTCCTTTACCCACCTGGGGCCCCAGCGTCCCCATCTGTCCAAGGTAGGCCCTGAGCTCACTGGGGCTCCTCCGTGATCTCCCACCTGTGCGGGGGTACCACGCCGTTCTGATCCGTTGGCGGTGTCGGCCCAGCCCAGGACTCCCAATGCATTTGCCTTAACAAGGGGTTGTCCGGTTACATGGGACAGACACGCCTCAACCTAGCTGGACTAGATGGGCTTTGCTGGAAGGAGACCCAGGCCACCCCACGGATGCCCAAAGCGGAAGCAGGACAGCTGGGCCGAATGAATCGCAGAATCGGGCTGTCCAAGACAAGGCTCCTCCCTGGCACGTGGGGACGCACGCACGCACGTACGCACGCACACACACACGCAGGCGCACATGCCTTCGGCCGCCTCAGCCCTGACCGGTCGGGCTCTCTTGACCTTCCGCTCGAGCACCCACCGCTGCTGCTGACCCCTGGTCTCTTAGTTAAAATTCTCTGGAAAGAGAGGAGAAATTGACGGACTTTCAGCCAGCGTGAGTTGCTTCTCCCTGGGTTAGGTGTTGGCCCTTGGTGTAATCAGCTGTGGAAGGAATTTAGAAGAGAGGAAATTTCAAAGGCAAGGATGGAGGCCGGGGCCGGGGCAGATTCTCCAGGATGGGGTGTGGACAGGGGTTTCTATTTCTTTTATTTTTAATTAATTTTTATTGGAGGATAGTTGATTCACATGTCGTGTTAGTTTCTGCTGTACAGCGAAGTGATACATGTATTCCCTCTTTTTTAGAGTGGGTGCATGTATCCACTCTGTTTTTCTGTTGCAATGCTCAAGAAATGTGTATTGACTGACTGAACAAACAAAGCCCATGGCAGTGGCCTGGGTGATTGCAGTGCACGCTGCTGTGGTTTGCTGCCACCACCCAAGTCCATGCTGCTGGCAGGGGTCCCCCATGCTGAGTCATGGGGGGGGGAGGGCTCCCCCTCCCCCGGGGAAGCCGGTGGGATCCAGTCCCCTGTCTTCCCAGCCCCGGTGCCTGGACCAGTCTGTCATGTTCCCACACACTTGTTGAGCCTTGACGTGGTGGCACAGTGCTGAAGGCACAGGTCAGGCACGTTCACGGAACGGTGTCGTGAAGGCCAGGGGAGCTCCCGCCAGCCCGTCCCTGCTCCTGACCTCTGCTGCCTGTGTCCCTTTTGCTTCCTGCTGTTTTCTCCTTCTCTTCGTCCCATGAACTCTCTGATGTATTTCCAATAAATTCCTTTTTTGCTTAAGTTAAAGCTCCTGTAGCCAAGACCCCTGAATAATTGGCATCTAGTTTTGAATACATGGTTGTTGAGCAAGTGAGTGACGTAATGGTGGCCATGGGTTGCAGAAGAAAGTTTGCTGTGGTTTCAAGGTGCACCGATTGCCCTTGACGGCTGTTCCCCGAGCCCTGTGGGTGCCCTGGGAACCACGCAGCCTGCTGTCTTTGTAGGTCAAGGGCAGGGCGTGCTCAGGACCACCTCTTGTGGTCAGCAGCCCCACACGCTGCTTTTACCTGTCCCCACCTGTCCCACACAGTCCACGATTAGGCCACATAACTTAAATATTTATCGAGCGCGTATCTTATGCCGAGCAAAGATGAGGAGCCCTTGACCCGAGATGCCACTAAACCAGGGCAGTGATGAATATCCCCATAAAGGCGTCTTGCACGTATTTACAAGGACGATTACAGAGGAATTCTTGGGTCAGAGGGTATGTTCATTTGAAATTTGGAGAGATGATGCTAAATTGCCCACCCCGAGACTGCGTCAGTCCAGCCGCGCACCCAGCTTCCCACTCCCACCCCCCACTGCGTCTTTGCCGGTCAGCTGGGTGGGAAATCGTGTTCCGGTGGAGTCCTCGTTTGCATTGATGTTCTTATCAGCAGTGAGGAAGGAGATCTTTCCATACATATAAAACCGTTTGCATTGCCTCAGGCAAGTTATAAACCACTTGCTCCTCGGCTTCTTCACGTGAAATAGTGATGATCACGAGAACCCCGGGTTGCCGGGAGGGGTTCGCCAGGTGTGGTCTGTAACAGCTGCTCCATGCGTCTCCTGATACCCAGTGGTCTACCCAGGGCGCCAGATTCGACTGCATGAAACAGTCACAGAAAAAAAAAGCAGGAAGTTATAGAACTTTGTCAAATATGCTCAAAAATTTAAATTTTTGCTACATATGTCCCACACAATGTTGAAAACCCAACCCCTCTTGGTCAAACAAATCCCGGTCCACTGCAGTGAGCCAAGGCCCGTTTGCTCCCAGGACACCAAGGCTGTTGGTGGACTAACTGGCCCTTCGCCAGGAGGTCCTCTGGTGTTTGGAAAGGAAGGCCCTTCCGCCCTCGGGGACCCCGTGGTTGCTTCCTTCTTTCGCGGTTCCCACCTGGGCACCGTCACCACCCCTGCCTCCCCCTGGCCCAGGGGAGCACTCCCGGGGGGTCCCTGCCTCCCAGGCAGCAACGTTCAGAACGCCACGGTCCCTCTGCAGAGCACCCCCAAGGCCTGCTCACTCCTGGAACCGGCTTTCTTTCTTCCTTTGAGCTCTCCCAATCCAGCTGAAGCTCCCCCGGGATGCCCAGGGATTTTATGTAAAACAAAGGAGCCCGCGCCTCCTCCACGCCTCATCACTGGTGGCTCTCCCTCCAGGGTTTCCCTCCCCACCCTCTAAGTACAACTGCCCACATCTCCAGTGTGCTAGCAGGAGCTGGTTGAGGTTGAAATTGTGGACAGGGCGTTAAAGCCATTCTTAAGGTAATTAAGGTGAAAGTATTAGAAACAAACCCACAAAAGTTGCTTCTGAATAAAAGGGGGATCTTTGTGCGCCGAACAATCCAGGTCGGTTCTCTCCGATGCTGGCATCGGTCGGACTCCAGGTCTCTTCTCACTTCTCTGTGCAGGCCTCCTGGGCAAATCCTGTGAAGGTGCCCGACTGGATGCAGGGAAGCCAGCATGAGCGCTTACCCCTCCTGGGCACTAGTCTGTCCTTGCTCGGCGCTACCGGCGAAGCGTGGCTGGGCCCCGATGGGCTGCCCCAGGGCTCAGAAGGATTATTAGGTGGCGCCCGCTCTCTGTTATAAGGTGCTTCCCGTTCCAGTTGATGCTGTTTGCACGCAACCTAGCGCCTTTGATCCAAGGTTGTTTACACCAATAACTCCCTGAACCATGGCTCAGCTCCAGGAGCTCGGGGACCCAGATCTAGTTCTAGAACCATCGACTCTAAGTTGTTTAAGAAGCTTGTGTACATTAAAACGGCCATAAATCATGGTAATGAATCCACCAGCATGGAGGGAAATTCATTACACAACGGGGAAAGAACCCCCGTCCCCCTAGCGCATACGTCTTTATTATGGTAAGATTTCTTGGGACCAACCGTTCAGCAAGGAGGGTTTATAAACATATCATTTCAACCCTTGGAAGGATTTCAGCATAATTTGCTGGGGCTTCTTAAGCGAGGTGAAAGCGTCTGCAAGTCTCTGCAGAGTAATAAAAACTGGGAGACGTGGCTGTTTGTGTGCATATGAATTCGCAGCATCTGAGATGTTTCCTACTTTCCAAACGAAGGAGGTCTGCCTTGGGCCCAGCCCGCGTGGCAGGGCCGGAGAATGTCTGGCAAAGGCACAGGCCACTCGGAGGCGGGCGTGGGCCTGCCAGGCTTCCCAAGGTCGGCTGTCTTTCTGAAAGTCTGGCATTTGGAAGTGAAAGTGCTGATCCATTTAAGCACAGACCCCATCTGATTTCCATTTGCAAATGAACAGGAATGATTTCTTCCACCTACCCTTGGTGGTTAACCCTTGGCGATCGAGGACACCGCGCAAACAAATGCGCCTGCCCTGGTTTCAGTTTCACCAGTTGGACCCTTCAGAAATGTCACAGCTCAGGCTTCTGGGTCGAGAGGGAACAGGCCTAGGTAACTGCGGGTGCTTCACCTTGAGCTTGGGGTCTGGGCTGCTTCTGGTCTCCAGTCTCTTCCTTTCAAGTCCCAGTCCTCCTGCGGGCTGTCTCCGCTGGGCGACGGCCAGGGAACGCTGCTTCGGGGACTTATGTGAAGGACGCTGCTGGCTGGCTGGCTGGCATTGCTCGTCGTGGGGTTATTTGGACGTTTATTCCGGGATCAGGACACCTCTCCGAAGGGACCGCTGTGAAGGGTCATCTCACTGGGCTACTTGGGCATTCTGTGTCCCCTGCCCCAGAGGCCGTCAGGACACTTCCCTCTGTGTGTCTCAGGTCCTGTTCTCCCAGGAGGTGCCCCTTGAGCTGCCCCTCAGGTCCCTCAGGGCGGGATCCCTCCGCCTCCTGAGACAGCAGCCGAGAAACTCAGGGACAAATTCCCTGTGATAGAGAAAAGGAAATCCACTTCCGGGTCCACATGGTTCACACACCGAATAAACTTGACCTTGGGAAGTCCATGAACAATATTCAATCTGGAGCAAGCATTTCATCTTCACCTGTGTCCCCCAAGGGGCGTGGGGAGGGCCTAGGACAGAATGCGGTCGGTGGGAGTGGCTTAGAGAAAAGGAAGGCATCTGGCAATGAAAAACCTCGGATCTTGAATTTTTTTCTACAAGAGACGCTGGCTTCCTCCTCCTTCCTCTCTGGCTGCTCCTGCTACAGCTCCCAGGCCCATGCAAATCCATCGTCCCAGAGGCCACCCTCCGTCTACACGTCCCATCCGCCACCCAGATGCAGAGCCTTCCACCTAAGCAGCTCCTGGTCCACGCCTTCACCAGTCCTTAGCTCAACTCCACGGCGCCCTGCCAACTTTCGCGTGTCTATTAAACGTTGAGTTTTCTCAGGGTTCAGGCCCATGTCTCTTCTCACGCTAAATTGTCTTCCTGTATGACCGATCTCATTGCCTGGTTCCAACTCCCAGGGCTGCATCTTAACCCTCCACCTCTGCTTAGAGCTCCAGACAGAAATATTCAACTGCCGGTTTGAGGTCTCCACTTGGATGCCTCCTAGGCAACTCAAATTCAAATGCCTAGGACTGGACTCTCCTCCTCACGCCACGTCTGCAGCGTCAGTCCCGGGTGCGTGAGCCGGGCACGCGGGAGCCCCCGCGGCCCTCCGCGTCCTCAGCCTACACAGCGGACCCACCACCAGGACGCCTAGGGCCTCCCACCTAAATAGCTTCTGAATCGCCTTCTCTGCGGCCCTCTCTTCCTCGTCTGAAACTTCATCTGTACCTACCTCAACTTCTGCAATAGCTTGCTGCTCTCTCCGCGTTTATTTTGGCCTTCTCGAACCCGTTTTCCACGTTGAAGCCAAAGTGGCATTTCGGACCTTCAGAAAATGTCTTCAGCAGCTGCCGTGCGCGTGGAGTCAAGTCTAACACCCGTCGTGTGGTCAGTAACGCCCTGCATGATTTGTCTGCTTTTCTGGCCTTGCTTATGCCACTTTCTTGCTCACATTCTTTCCAGAGCACAATTTGAATCTTCTGGCATTCCAATGTCCCTCACTGGTGGGTTTTTTTACAGCTTATTATGCTGACCTGAATGGGAATGGGTGAAAAAGACAGGCAACACCAGCTGCCGACAAGGTGGTAGAGAGACAGCTGGAACGCTCCTGTGTTGCTGACAGGAATAGAAGTTGGTTCAACCACTTTGAAATACTGTTTAACAGTATCTACTAAAGCGGATCATACAGCCTGTGATCACTATTTCTACTTCTCCGTATGCACACAAAATGCAAACCCAATCAACCCAAAGAGGCAAACAGGAATGTTCATGGCAGCAAAATTTGTAATGACCCCTAACTGGAAATAACCCAAATCCATCAACCACAGAATGGACAAATAATTGGTGATGTATTCATTCAATGAAAAACTAGACGGCCATGAAAATCAAACTGTTGCTGTAGATAACAACGTGGATGGATGGCTCACGTATACTTCAGTTAAGAGTTTTCTTTAAAAGATAATGGGCTACTGTATTGGGCTTCCCTGGTGGCGCAGTGGTTAAGAATCCTCCTGCCGATGCAGGAGACACGGGTTCGAGCCCCGGTCCGGGAAGATCCCACGTGCCGCGGAGCCACTGAGCCCATGCGCCACAACTACTGAGCCTGCGCTCTAGAGCCTGCGAGCCACAACTACTGCAGCCCGCGTGCTACAACTGCTGAAGCCCGTGCGCCCAGAGCCCGTGCTCCACAACAAAAGAAGCCACTACAATGAGAAGCTCCTGTAACGAACTAGAGAAAAGCCACAAAAAAACCAATTCAGCCCAAAATAAATAAAAAAAAAAAAAAAAAAAAGAAAGGAAAGATAATGTGCTACTGTATAGCACAGGGAACTCTGCTCAATATTCTGTAAAAACTTAAATGGGAAAAGAATTTGAAAAAGAATAGATACATGTCTATGTACAACTGAATCACTTTGTTGTACAGTGGAGACTAAGACAGCATTGCTGGGTTTTTTTTGCGGTACGCGGGCCTCTCGTTGCTGCGGCCTCTCCCACCGCGGAGCACAGGCTCCGGACGCGCAGGCGCAGCGGACACGGCTCACGGGCCCAGCCGCTCCGCGGCACGTGGGATCTTCCCGGACCGGGGCGCGAACCCGCGTCCCCTGCATCGGCAGGCGGACTCTCAACCGCTGCGCCACCAGGGAAGCCCCACAACGTTGTTAATCAACTCTACTCCAGTATAAAATTTAAAAAATTAAAAAATTATATATGTGAATCTAATCTGGAAAAAAAGAAAAGCTAATGTGCTATATGCTAATCAAGACAATCTAGAGATTCATGTCCTTCAGTTCCGGGAAATGTACTGGTATTAATTTTTTTGGTAATTCCCTCTTTTTTGTTTTATCTCCTCTCCTTTTCTGGAATTCCTGTTAGTCTAATGTTTGACTTTTGGGGGTTGATCCTCCAATTTTTTTTTTAATGCTACTCCATCTCTTTGTCTTTTTATTCTTTTTTCTGAGAGACTTCTTCAAATTCCTTTACCAAACTTTCTAAATTTTTTATTATTCCTTATACTTTCAATATCAAAGAGCACTTTCTTACTTGTAAGTTGTTCCCCCTTTAAAATAACCTTCTATTCTATTGCTTCATGAATCCAATATCTTCTCTTCTCGGAGGATATTAATTACAATAGGTTTCTTTTTTTGGTTTTTCTTCTGCTCTTTATATTATCTTTGCTTCTTATAGTTTCTTTCATTTTTCTTTATCTTTGTCTTCATACTGGAGGCTTTCCCCTAATGTCTTCTGATATTTGGCCATCAGCTCACATTTGAGAATAAGGCACTAAAAAATTATTCAGAGCTCTGAGCATGTGGTAGATTAAATATAGCCGTAAATTCCTTCTACTCCTCCCATTGAGTTACCTCCTGAGAGTTCTAAGGCCAGATCGTAAACAGCCCTGTGGCTTCTGCCCCAGCTTCTTGGAATTTTTGCTCATGGAGCTCAGCTGCCATGCTGTCTGGAAGCCCAAGCAGTCCCTCGGGAGGGCCCGCGTGGAGAGGAACGGCAGCCTGGACTGGGCCCCCAGCTGACAGCCGTGGGACTGAGCCATTCTGGAAGCTGACCCTTCAGCTCCAGTCCGTTGTGTGAAGGAGAAATGAACTGTCCACACTGAGTTCTGCTGGATTGTGGATTTGTGAGCAAAACAAATGACTGTTGTTTTAAGCCACTAGGTTTTGTAGCGGGGGGGGGGGGGTTGTTACCCAGCATAGACAACAGCTTGTGCACATAGGCAGGGCGTTTCAACTGTGTACTCACTCTGGGGTGGTCAGGTGGCAAACTGGCCTCTTGGTTAGGGAATCCCTAGATACTACTACCACCTCACGCCTGGCAGCCAACGTGGGAGATCCCTGAGGGCTCACCCACTCTCCCCTTCTGCCCGCACGCGGTGTCCTTGTGTAAAAAGCCTCTTTCATTCAGTCTCTCCAGAGAAGAAACCTCCAGTCGCCTGGAGGGAGCGGGGGTTGCCAGTGGGGGGAGGGGACATGCAGGTCTCATGGTGATGTGTATACATTTTCAAACAATCCTATGTTTGATGTAGAGGCAGTGAACAAGCACGTGAAGAGTTGGTCATCAGAGACATGGAAATGGAAACTGCAGTGAGATATCACTACACACCTATGAAAATAAAAAATTGTGATAACACCAAATGCTGCCAGGGGTGCAGAAGAACTGGATCATTCATACATTACTGGTGAGGATGTACAGTGCTCCAACCACTGTGGAACACAGTTTGGCCATTCCTTTAAAAGTTAAAAAGGGACTTCTCCTGCAAGCCAGCAATTACGCATATATTCCAGAGAAATAAAAACTTATTTTCATATCGAAACCTGTATGCACATATTCATAGCAGCTTTATTTCTAATAGCCCCCAAACTGGAAACTACCCACATGCCCTTCAGGACATGAATGGCTAAACAGATGGGGTATAGCCATTCCATCCAATGGGATTCACCCACAAATCGGAACCAGCTCTGAAGCATGCAACAACTTGGAGGAACCTTCAGGAAATTATGCTGCCTGTAAGGAAACATACCGCATAAGTAAGATAACATAACTATCAGATTCGTGGTCCCTGGGGTTAGGGATGAGGGAGAGAGGGCGGCTGTGGCATAAAGGGGTCTTGTGGTGATGACTCAGTTAAATAGCTTGATTGTGGTGATTACATGAAGCTACACGTGTGATAAATCACACAGACATATGCACACACACACAAACACACACACACACGAATTTTTGTCTCTGGTTTTGACAGTGCACTGCAGTGATGGAAGATGCTCACACGGGGTGCCAGGGTGCTGGTGAAGGGTGCACGGGCCCTTCCTGTGCATTTCTTTGCAACTTCCTGTGGATCTATAATTAATGCTAAATAAAAAGTTTTCTAAAATATAGACTGGGCCCGTGGACAGTGATAAATAAACAGTAACTAAAAGAAAGTTGTGGACAGCCTTGCATATTCAGTCAAAGGCTTTCCCCCGCGCCCAATCTTTATGCTCCTCACACTACGCTTTCCCATTTCCTGGAAAGAGCAGTGCTCTTGCCCATCTGCGGCAGAGGCTGCTAGACCTCTCCCAGTATCCGTTTCTCTTTCTTCTCTGGCAACAGAATCCCTGACTCTTAGCTGGGTATATATCCACCCAGAATAAAGATGGTCTTTTTAGCATCCCCCTGCCTCTAGGTGCTTGTGTGACTAGGTTCTGGACAGTGCTTTGTAAGCAGAAGTGGTGTCCGGAATGGACACTTAATGGAAGCGATGGGCCCTTTGCCTCTACCTCTTTCCTGGAATATAGACATGATGGCTGGAGCTCAAGCATCCTCTTGAACCAAGAGGTGGAGGCCACCATTATTCTGGACTTTCTATCCCTGGCAGTCAAACTCACTGATACACCATCTCAAGGCTTCTGCACACACCAGCCCCAGCACAGAACTCCTCTCTCTGTTCTGTTTCTGCTCAAATCATGCCTCTTCATTTTTCAGATTTTAGCTTAAATTCTGCTTCCTCCAGGAAACCTTCCCTGGGTCCAAACTAAGGTGAGTCCTAAGCCCTTCTGGGGTGTTTTCCCTGTTCCTCGTAATTTCCATTCACTGAGAACTACCATCTCCCTAAAAACAAGGTCCCAGAGGAGGACCCCAGAGGCACATCTGTGCATCACTGCTGACTTAGCGGGGGTGAGGCCCTGACCCAACCTGGGCCGTGCGGACTCTCTGCTCTGGGGCTTGGGGACTGGGACTCAGCAGCTGTCAGTCCTCATGGGTTGAGCCTTGAGCCTGGACTGTCTTGGTGCTGTTACAGGAACTGAATGGCAGAGAGAAGAGAGGAAGCCAACCCGGAGAAGGAAGCAGACACAGGATGTCTGGCGGCCAGGGTGTTTCTCTGCCTGGTTTCGTCCCTGCCAGGATGGGGCTGTCTCTCCACGGTTAACTCAAACACCCCTACACATTTATTATCATCATACCAAATCCTACCTTGCTTTATTTTGCAGATACACACGGCATAACATTTACCATCGGAACCATTGTTACGGGCACAGCTCAGTGGCATTAAGTCCATTCACACTGCGGTGCAGCCATCACCGCCATCCATCTCCATGGCGCTTTTCATCTAGCAAAACTGACACTCTATCACCCTTTTAACTAGCTCCAGTTGGTGGGACTGGGTGAGGTGTGTGTACCTCCTGGAGGGTTTAGCTGTGTGTGCGAGAAGCTTCGGCGGAAGGCCAGCTTGGACGGGGCCGGGTGGGTCGTGAGGTAGAGGCTGAGCTGGAGTCCACTGCCCTGGTGATGCGAAGACGCCGCATGTTCTGAGCAGCAGGTGACAAGCGTAAGGCTTGGGAAGTCTGAGCCTTGGCAGCGGTGATTAGTGCGGCCTGGGGAGGAATATTAAAGGAAAGGAGACGAGTTCAGTAACTCCGCAAGTATTTATAGAGCTCCTGCTATCCGCCAGGCCCTGTGCTTGGCCCTGGAAATACAGCGAGGGATAGAACAGACAAGGTCTCTGCCGTCATGAAATTTATATTCTACTTGGGAAAGACATGTAACGTACAAGTTGATAAATGAACAAGAGAACTTCAGATAGCAAATTTCTTAACGGAATCAAACACGAGGATAAGGTAAATAGTGACGGGGGAGGGGGAGGTCTACTTTAGATGGGTAACTAACCAAGACTTTGAATTAGGGTGAAGGGATGGAAGTGGTAACTAGGACAGAGTTTAACCCAGGAAGGAGTCAAATCTTTCCAGTTAAATTCCACAAACGGTTAGGCAGCTACTAGCATCAAAACTTAGCTGTGTCTATACTAGCTTAGAGCCTGGTAGCTTTGTGCCTGGACGGAGTTAGGGGACTGAACTGAGGCGAGAGGTTAGGGGACACGCAAAGGGCTGGGGAATAAGAAAGCGACAGAGCCATTGAAAGAAACCTGAATGTCTGGAGGAGCGTTGGTTTGGGGGAAAGTTGATCCATTCGGTTTGGGACTTGGCGGTTTGGGGGTGTGAATGTGACGCTCGAGTGGAGCTGGTCAGCCGAGCCAGAGGTCAAGCCTGAAAAAGCCCGTTCCAGGAGCATCCTCAGCTCCTTCCTCTCCCTTCACCTCCTTGGGGCCCGCGTCTCCGCGGCAGCCGGCTTGTCCCTTTCCCCTCGCGGCGTGAGGCACACAGGACGTGCTTCAAAGATGTTTGCTTCAAATGCGATGGAATTGTATCTGAGACGTGCAAAAAGACGGGAGTGTCAAGTTGCTGAAATTAGGAGTTGGCAGCGTTTTAATACTTTTTTCCCGGACTGTCAGGAAAAGGCGGCTGCTGTGTTCCCAAACGCCCACGTGCCGGGGCGTCTTGGCACCGCATTCCTTGGCGTGCTGCTGTCTCCTAACAGGTGAGAGAGCACATGGCATCGTGAAGGGCAGCTGGGGCTTTAAGGAGGGGTGCGTCGGCGAGCGTCGGGGCCCCAGCAGTCCTGAGCAGCTGGCATCTTCCTTCTAGGGCCATCTTTTTTTGTTTTGCTTTTTTTTTTTTTTTTTTGCGGTACGCGGGCCTCTCACTGCTGTGGCCTCTCCCGTTGCGGAGCACAGGCTCCGGACGCGCAGGCTCAGCGGCCATGGCTCACGGGCCCAGCCACCCCGTGGCATGTGGGATCCTCCCGGACCGGGGCACGAACCCGTGTCCCCTGCATCGGCAGGCGGACTCTCGACCACTGCGCCACCAGGGAAGCCCTAGGGCCATCTTTTGGTTTCGGGTTACACTCCACTTCCCTCCCCAAACTCACCACCCTCCCTATTAATTAATAATGACCTGGTGACCCTGAGATGGCTAGGTAATGAGCTTGGTGTCAGGGAAAGTCTTTACTGAGGAAATTGAGGTTTAGAGACTGCAAGTCACTTCTTCAGGGTCACACAGTGGATTAGTGGCGGCAGATGGTAGAGAAGGCCTTTTTAAAAAAAAAAAAAAAAAAAAAATCACACCTCTGTGCTTCCAAATTTGAGACAGTCAGTTCTGAGCAGCTCTGGGGTGTCTAAGCGCCTGCGCTGCTCGGCCGTCCCAGAATGAATCCCCTTCCTCCCTCCTCTGTGCCCTTCAGACAAGATTTACTGAAGTCAAGTGAACCTTGGTTCAACCTCGTTCCCAGGTTCTAAGTGGTCGTTTCATTTAAGACATTTAACTAAAAGCCCTTTCCATGGAACCAACTCCTGCAGGCATGCTGCCAGCAATTAATGAAAGATGATAAAATAATAAAAGAAGTAATACATTAACTATATTATCCTTGCACATTTGGGCAGTCCTTCTCATTATATCCTCTGTATGGACATTCTCCAGCAGCATGTGAAGAGCTCCGTTATTGCTGTGCTGTGACATTAACGGGGCCACTTAAATGCTAATGCTCTCCTCTGCTCTCCGCCTCCACTGGTGGGCTGGGAGGGTACATTACATCCGTACCTTTCTCTCTTTGCTTGGAGAGCGAGCTGAAAGAGTGCTGGGAATGACAGATTTCACTTCTGGACTCTCAGCCTCTGAAAGAGATTGGTTTGCTAATTAAGAGAGATGATGCAATTGGCTTCCATCTCTAATTTGCTTAAAGAACAATTTGGTCTAGAAGCTAAGCGTCCCTGTGGAGACATAATTTCCAGGTCACAGTCCGTGGTGGGCATGACAGATCTTTCATACCCTGCGTGGAAGACCTGTGGGGACACACTGCTTGCTGGGTGTCCATGCGTCGCCTCTACTTAACTGTCCTCCCACCTTCCACCCAAGATTTTACCAGACTCCTTAATACCAGTCAGATACTTACACTTAAGGCCCAGGTCCTTCCTTACAAAAAGAACGCCGAGTTCGGAGCGGAGGGGGGTGGGGGAATGTGCCCAACTAAAACACTAGCGCTCCAAAACCTCTCTTGACGCCGTGGTGGCCATGTGACACAGTTCTGACCAATGGGATGTGAGGAGAAGTAGGCAGGAGCCTCCTGGGAAAGTTTATGTGACCACGTGGCATAGTTCTGACCAATGAGATGTAAGGAGATGTATGGGTATGATTTCTGGGAAAGCAAAGGTGATCATGTAACGCAGTTCTGACCTATGAGATGTAAGGAGAAGTGTGGAGGAGCCTCCTGGGAAAGTTTACGTGACCCTATGACACAGTTCTGACCAATGGGATGTGAATAGAAGTATGGAGGCGACCCATGGAAAAGTTCAGGTGACCATGTGACACAGTACTGACCAATAAGATGCAGGAGATGTAAGGGCGTGATTTCTGGGCACGTTCAGCTAGCGGGACACTGGAAGTACTCCTTCCTTCCTTCTTTCTCGGTACTATGCCTTTTGTTCTCTTCCCTTCCCTTCTTTCTGCCCGGCAGGAGGGCAGATGCACTCTGGACAGGCAAACTGCACCTTGAAAGCATTGGGTGGTAAGTCTGAGTCTGGAAGTTCTCACGCTTGGCAGGCTGGAGCAGAGACGCAAAAAGCCCGGGTCTCTGGCAGTAGTTTGAGCTGCCGCACCTGCGTGGGTCACCTACCTCGGGACTTCTTACAGTGTGAGACAGAGTCCCCAGGCATGGGAGCCACTGTTGGACTGGATTCTTGCTTGCAGCTGGCCGCCTTCCTGGCTAACGCAGGATCTCATCAGGGTGAGCTGGGCTGGGTGAACACTGGTCGCCCTAGGAGCTTGGATAAGGCTGAGTGCCCCTGGCCGGCTCCAGCCTCCTCTCCGCTGTGAACTTGACTCTCGCGGCCTCCAGTCCTCCTGCCGTGGTCGCCCTTGCTGCCGAACTTGCCTGGCAATAACTGACCTCTTGAGTCCTTGGTCGTGACTTCTGCTGGGGGCCTCTGTCCTTCCCCAGCATCTCGCATGCCCTCCTCCGCCTCAGCTTCCAGTCCTGACTGTAAGGGAGCACCGGCCCCCAACCTCTGCCTCCACCAGAAGCTGAGCTGCCTGAAGGCAGCCTGTGCATCAAGCGGCCGCTGAGGGAAAGAGAAAGAGACCTCGGAGAACACCCAGTGCGCGCCCTTATGCCCAAGCTGCGCCACCGACCGCGGAGCATGTTCTGCAACCTGCCTGCGTCTTCTCTCCTCGGAACCTTCAGTCTAGGAACTTGGCTTGCTCTTCTGACCGAATCAAAAGAAAGGAGTGAGCCTTAAAAAAGCAGAGTGCGGGGCTTCCCTGGTGGCGCAGTGGTTGAGAGTCCGCCCCGATGCAGGGGATGCGGGTTCGCGCCCCGGTCTGGGAAGATCCCACGTGCCGCGGAGCGGCTGGGCCCGTGAGCCATGGCCGCTGAGCCTGCGCGTCCGGAGCCTGTGCTCCGCAACGGGAGAGGCCACAACAGTGAGAGGCCCACGTACCGCAAAAAAAAAAGAAGAAAAAAAAAAAAAAAAGCAGAGTGCGGTGCTGGAGGGGTGGGAGGTGGGGGACGGGGACGGCCTATTGGACCCTGACGACTGCAGCTTCACTTGGGGTGTCAGACAAACGCTGTGAGAATGGGAGAGTCTCTGTTAGCTGTAGCACACACATAAAATGGTCTCTTGCCACATTATTTTCCACCTGTTTTTATCAAGATCTCCATTTTTCCCTGCAATGAGTCACCTTCTCTTTGCCTAATCGCACTTCAGGTTCTGGGAGCCTGAATGCCCGGCCGGCGCTTCCAAGACGACAGCGGCTCCTTTCCTTCCATCCCCCGGGGAAGGTTTCCCCTCAGGGAGTCTTCTTCTTGCTGATAAAGTGTGGAAGTGGGTCTGGGCTGCAGTGGGAAATACAGGACCGAGATGCTCGGGGAACAGGCCAAGTTCAGCAGCCTGAGAAGTCAGTCAGTCACTGCCCGGCAGCCTCGGGAACAAGAGTGGCCAGTGACAGGAAGGGAGTCTAGGAACCGGGGAAGAGAGCGAGGTCTTTTCCAAACCTCAAGTGAGACCCTGCCCTTCGGTGCCTCACATGACCTTCGGGACGCCCCCGCCCGTCTGCTGAGAATCAAGGTGACTGTGGGCTCCTGGCGTCCAGAGCAGACCTCCTGGCTCTGGCCCCTCGCCGTGACCCACGGGGCGCCGTGTGACCTCGGCTGCACAGCTGGTGTGTGGTCGTCCTGGCCTTGGATCTGGCTCTGACTGCAGTGAACAGCACGAGAGCTGTTCAGAGGGGCCGTCTAAACGGACACAGGGAGCCCCACAGAAAATCCCTTGTTTGTGGACAGCCGTTGAGGGCTTTGACAGCTAGGGTAGCTTCAATGCTCATGGCAAAGAGGTTTTTGCAAATGCAAGAGAATAAACCGCTTAGGGCAAACATTCGTAAATCGCCACTAAGAAAAAAGTCCTCCTTTTCCTAATGCCTAAGCCCAATTTTTCAGTGACATCACCGGTAAAACGATGGCCTACATTTCCTATATTAAAATTTTGTGGATGATTATTCTTATGTATTCTTTTTTTTAATTCCTTTTCATTTTGATCTTGGAAGAAATCCTCATAACCTTCCAATTTAGAGATTTCATATTATTCACTATGGAAATCAAAAAGCTTTGCCAGATATTGGAACTGAAATGTCAATTAACTGTCAATTCGACACATTGATCAATTGGCACAATGTTAATCTTTGAATCAGCGGTAATAAATTACTTGGTTTGTAATCTTGACCTTCAGAGCGCTAAAACTCTTCAAATTGCCACTGTTTCTGCAGGAAATTGACTGATGAAGCTACATTCCTCCCATAATTTTTGTTCCTCCTAAAATTCCTACCTAATTGAGAATCACAGGCGGGCCTGCAAAGCAACTTTGACGAAGCGCTTCCAGCCGTGCCCAGACAGCAGGTGGAAACGGAAGCAAACTGGGCCACCGCGCTGGCTGGGAAGGGGGCACGTTTCAGCTGAGGATTTTTTGCAAAAGCCCAATCACTTTACTATGACTTAGAATTAGTTTAACAGGTGCCCGATTTACCACAAGATGTGTAGCTAAACCACTGGGAAAGTATTCTCTTTTCTCTCTCCTTTTTTTTTCATTTATGAGGTAGAGCACAGAGTAAGTCGTGACTGATTTCTGCTGTTTTTTTTTAACCTGGTTTTCCAGTGTTTGGGTTTCACATTCACAAATCCTAGAGTCTCCTTGAGCAAAAGCGTTATGGCTTTAAATAAATGCATTCAGCCTGACCCCAAATGGCGTGTAAATGTTAACATTTCTGTAATCCGGAAAGCGTTGGGAAGACTGCCTTTGACTTTTCTTGCTAAACCTAGACTTGGATGTCTGTGCAGACTCAGGGTGAAGTTGCAGAGGGTCGGCATGCGTCTGGCTGTTCTGTTTTCAGCCCTCCATTCCTCCCTCGGACCTCCACCCTTCTCTCTTACCTGGGAAGCTGCAACAGATAACTCAAGTGTGGATCTGCCACCTTTCAGGGCTGCTTGAGAATTAACCATCCTCCTGAAGACCCCGCCGAAGTCGTTCTCTTGATGCCCTGGGGCCCCACGGGCAGTCCTGGGCCCTCTGAGTGCTGTCTTCCTTGGTGCTTGTTCACGGCTCTCTTGAGAGGAAGCCGTGCTCCTCTGAGTGGCCGTGGGCACCGTCTGGCCGAGGTCCGGTCTCGAAAGCTCTTTCTCTCGTCTGCCTGGTGGTCACGGGACGTCGCTGCACCAACGTGTGCCCGATGTCCGCACACCTCGGTCTCGTTTCCTCGTGCCTGTCGCTGTCTTTCTGTCTCTGGGAAGCCACTTGCATCAGTAAAACGAGACGCATGTCACTTACCTCTCAGTATGGCTTTGAAAATTAGTGTATGCAAAAATGTTTAGGAAATGTAGTGTTGTATGTATAAATTAGGCAGTGTTGTTACTTTTCTGACGTTTCTGGGCATTCTGGCAGAATTCACGGCTTTTCTGGGAACCCCAGACCACAGGGCCATCAGGTCCGAGGTCGTCCTGACGCTAGCGTTGTGGGCCCCCCGGTCCCCAGATGGGTCGGCGGGGTGCTGTGGACTTGGCCGGCCCCCAGACACGATGAGATGAACCGTCAGGCTGCTTATGTGTCCCTTCCCGGGCCGGACCATGGGGGTCTTGACTGCAGCCTTCCCTGCTCTGGGAAGCAAGTATTCATCCGACGTGAGGTTCCAGGCAGGCCGTCGGTGAGGGACTGGGCCTGGCTGAGCTGCGTGGGGGTGGGAGAGCGCACGTCCCACAAAAACGCATTTGCACAAAACACTCCTCAGTGTAGACGCCACCTACGTCACGTTCTTCCCTGAGACGCTGGGAAGAGCACACATCACATCCAGAGGAAACGAGTGGGTCGCTGCAGACCTGGGGAGACCCAGCCTGGCCTTCCCCAGCGACTGAGGCATGAAAACCTCCGAGGGGGCTGTTCTCGTGTAAAAGGGACCAAGCGAGCAATATCCAACTACCGTGTGTGAACCTTGAGTAGAGCAGAACTTCTACAATTCAGTTTCAAATGATGTTTAGGGGACCACTGGGGAAATTTGAACATTACACGATATGATGGAACTGCCTCCTGTCTTTGGTATGATAATCAGATTGTGGTTATGTAACTTCCTTAGGAGATGAGGGATTTAGGAGTGAAGAGTCATGTTTGCAATTTGCTTTCAAACGTTTCAGCTAAAAGCGTGTATATGCACAACCACATACTTGCATATACCCACGTCTACACGTGTAGGCGCACCTCGTTTTATCACTCTTGGCTTGTTTGTGCTTCACAGATGCTGTCTTTTGTACAAATTGAAGGTCTGTGGCAACCCCGCAGCCAGCAAGCCTGTTGGCACCATTTTACTTGCAGCATTTTCTCACTTTGTGTCTCTGTCGTATTTTGGTCATTCTCACAATTTTTGAAACTCTTCATTATTATTATATTTGCTGTGGTGATTTGTGATCAGTGATCTGTGATGTAGTTGTTTTGTGCACCATGAGCTGAGCCCGTATAAGACGGAAAACTGAATCCATCAGTCCTTTCTGCGTTCTGACTGCTCCACCGACTGGCCCTTCCCCCGTCTCTCTCCCCCTCCTCTGGCCACAACCTGTTTCCTGAGACACAACAGTATCATAATTAGGCTAATTAATAACCCTACAATGGCCTCTAAGTGTTCAAGTGAAAGGAAGCGCGATGAAACACTGTACAGATCAAAGGGAACACATTTGTGGCCTGGATTTAGCCTACCATCTGCCTATAGCAAATTTTGGAACCAGAAGTTCCTTTAAATGTATATTCCAATTCTCTTGCGTCTTTTAAGCTGCTGTAAGCTTAAACATATGCATATTTAAGAATAACTAGAGAAATAGTACTTACAAGTTGCTCTAGCTTTTTCCTTCTTTTTTCAGATTCCCTGGGGGACCTTAAATTACTGGAAGAAAGGACTTGCTAAGTACGAAGAATACTTTCTAAAGTTATGGAATTGAACTGACTAGAGAACTGAGCTGTGACTACAGATAGGGAAATCGCTCGGGATTCTCGTCATTGATCAGAGGCCTGTAACTTCGCAAGGACAGGGCTTGTTAATCTTCTGCATCCTGCTGGCCTGTTTCATTGACTATGAGTGATTAGTTCCCGGGTCTGGTGACAAAGGGAAAGTATGGCTCTTTCTCTCTGTCACTCCCGGGTGTTGGATGTTGGCTGGTGTTGGGGACTATTGGGAGGGTGTTTGGACCCTAACTTTTGTGGGGTTAAATACTCTCCTGGGCTTTCCCCTTGCCAGACGTGCTCTTTTGTGGTCCAGTATGATGCAAGCCTGAAGAATGTCCCAGAACATTCTGGAACATTTTCAGTTTGATTCTGCCCTTGGTGTCTGGGAGGCTCTTCATCATTACTCTGATTCGACAGAAAAAAGAAACATTTCAATTCCTGCTAATTCTCAGGAGCCTGGTCTTTAATTTGCTGTGCTGTCTAAGATATCCTTGCTGAGGTGTTAATGGATGCAATTGTGTTTTCACCTCACCGGGAGAACACCTGGTGATAAGGCGTAGGTAGGGCCTGGCCGGAGCAGATCTGGATGCTTCAGGACGAGGGCGTCCACGGCCGGCCGGGGGTCGATCAGCTCTCCTGTCTGCGTCCTCTGAGCTGGTTCTCTTTGGGTCCCCGGTTTGGTACCTGGCACCGCGCGGGCCCTCGGGGGAAGTGACTGTTGCTTCTCCAGCTTCAAACCCTATAAAGGGAGGGTTGAGAGGAGGCTGAGTCCGGGCGTGTGAGCCGGGCTGCAGGAAGGCAAGCAGGGCCCGGGGCCTGGGGCACAGCCGCGTCACAGACGCGAAAGGCCAGGCTGCAGTCACTCGGCTAACAGGTCTCCTTCTGGAGCCTGTGAGGCCAGCCCTGTTGCATCCCCTTCTGACCCAATGCCTGGGAGGGAAGCCAGCAGCCCGGCCGAGAGAGCAGGGGACGCAGCTGCACCCCGTCTGCCATAGCCCTGCTATCCTCGGAGTGAACTGGTCTCCTAAGCTGCAGTTTCCTAACCAAAGACAGAATGTTAAGCCCCCAGGCACGCTGGTCGAGGAGCGGGAGGACACAGAAGAGTTGGGTCACAGAAGCTGCTGGAGAGGCGGGGGAAGCGATGGCCAAGCGTGTGGTGTGCGGGCCAGCCTGATGGCTCCTGCGCTCCCTTCTCCGCTAGCCCAGCTCCCCCGAGCTTATGCTCGGGAAAGCGGTAGAAAGAAGGAGAGGGGTGCGCACTCCCTGTGCTGGCTGCCTGCTGGTACCTCGGTCCCCGGGCACCCTGCAGTCACGCCTACACCCCATCCGCCCCCAGACCAGGGATGTGCCCAGCAGCCAGCAGCGTACAGGGCGACACCCCCCCCCCCCCAACGGCGGAGAATGATTATTTGCTCCAAAGCATCACTAGCGCCGAGGGTGAGAAGTCTCAGTGTCCTGTTTAATCTGAGGGGACCCCGTCCCTGAGGAGTTTTGTATCTTAACTAAGACCTTGGAGAGACTGCTGCCTGGGTTCCAGGCCTGTCCCTCTAACTAAGGGCATCACAGGCCTCCGCGTGGTTGACGGGGACAGAGGGAGGGGAGAGCGAGATGCCCCCCTCGGCCCTGAACTGTCAGCACAGCTGAGAACCCTGAGGGTTCCGATGCAAACCCTCTTTCTTTAGTCACGGCATCTTCCGTCTGAAGGATGCAATAATTCCTTGAATTCATTTCTCCTTTTTCTACGTAGACAATTGTGGAAATGCTGTTTTCTTTGAAAGCATTCTTTGGCTGTCTCTCTCGCTCGACTCTATCTACCTTCATACCTACATACAGAGGAAATAATAAACAGTAAATTGTGTTGACTAAATTTGCACTGTTAGCAGGTGGCTTTCCAGTTCCAGGATAAGAAAGTGAACATGTAGAGGCAGAAGTCTGCTGAGGTTTATGTTTTTCTTGTTCAGCTCCCCCCTCCCTGAATCGACGTCTAATCACAGTAGGGGGTGTCCACACTGTGTGACCTCCTGAATGACCCAGGGGCGCCCTTAGCTTGTGAGAGGCAGCGTCTGCCTGTGACAGAGGTCACAGCATGGATTTCAAGATCCTCCACCAGATCAGCCCTGCTGGTTTTGGAGAAAAACCAGGAGACATTAGCACAGAGCCACGGCCTGAACCCTTGGGTGTCCCAGCGTGAGTCACTTGTCCGGGTGATGGCTCTCGCAATCAGGGCTCCCCTGACAATATTTACACCCTCGTTTGGCAGACCCGCTCCAGGAGCAGGGGACAGATGGTGCGCCCGGCCTCCAGTGCACGACGTGACCCCACAGGCGGCTGCAGTTCCTTCCACGGACGCCAACTGAGCTGTTTAACACCCAGATCGGTTACACGAACAGGAGGGGGACTGTTAGATGGAAAGGATGCTCCTTTTCAGAATGAGGGCTTTTAATTCTCAGCTCTGCGTCTCCCCTGGCTGGGTAATTGGATTCACGCCCTCGGAGCCCCCTTCTGGACTGAAACCATTGTCCTTGGGTTTGGAGGGGGAGTTTCCAAGGGCCCGTGAAAAGGAGCGCAGGGGAAGACAAATTACCCATTTGTTTGAGAGGGAAAGGGCTACAAATCAATATTGGGGAGCGAGGGGGAAGCGGGGAGCAAAGGTCGGGGGTAGGAATGAGGGAAAGATAGGGGAGGCCACAGCCAAAGGAATAGGACAGGAAGCACTTAAAACGAAATCCCACTTTTTACACCTAAAAATACAAAGCTGTCAATTTTCGTTAAGGATGAAGCAAACGAAATCTAGATGGTGCCAAATAATTAACGACTTTTAATAACCCCAATGAATTTGGGTTTCATCAAAACCGTGTTGCCTATCACCAGTGAGCACCGGCGAGGATGGGGGGTGTTAAGGGGGGCCCAACACCTGTGTGGAAACGGGCACTGCTGACAGCTTTCCCAGGTACATCAATTACAGTTAAAGCGGCGTGAGATGCCGAAATGGACTTCTTTAGCACTCTGAGGCAGAGGCCGCTGCGTTTTAAATCAAAGCCATTAACGGTAACTGCTGAGCTTTGTGACCCTGCAGGTAGCGCACAAACGGATTCGTCCCTGTTGATTAAGGATCTTGATTTATTCCACATGGGGTGCCCCAAATCACACTGATACGGGGCCGTCAGACCGCTGTGTTCCAGACAGTTCAGGGGCTGGTCATGGAACACGGCTGCGGGCCCGGGCCGGTACTGACTGAAAGCAGACGCACAGGTGAAGGGCCCTCAACACCGTCCAGCCGTCTGGGGGCCTGCGACGGCAGAGGCTGCTCTCCTCGCGCCAGCCTGGCGGAACGGTGCTTGGCACCTTTTCTGACTGTTCCAGGCGGCAGGCTTTTCGATTCCTGGGTTTTGACCCGGGCCCAGGGGGCGCTGTTGGGAGAGGAGGGGAGAAGGGCTTCCCGCTGGTCGAGGCACGTCTGTGCCGGCACGGGGCCGGGGACGGACCCCGAGGGCCGCCGCAAGCCCACCGGGCACTGGGGGGCGGCGGGCCTTCGTCCTCTGGTGGGAGCGGAGTCAGAGCGTCTGGGAAGAGCGTCCGCAGCCCCTGGCCCTGGCCCTCTCTTGGGGGGCCCACCGGAGGGGAGGGGTGGGTCCAGGAGACGAGGAGCGCGGGCTGCCGCGCCCAGACAGGCGGCGACGGGCTTCGGACGACGACAGGGAACCGGAAGTGCCGCCCGCAAGCCCCGGTGACCCGTGCTCTGCCAGATCCGGTTCCGGAAAGCACCGCGATGTGGGCGCGCGCAGGCGCCGTGCCCGGGAAGGTGAGCAGAGCCTGTGAGAGGCCGCGGGGCTGGGGCAGGGTGCGGCCACGCCGACGGGGCGGGCGGGCCACGGCAGCCAGTCAGGGAGCAGGAAGGCGGACGAGGAGAGCGCGGGGCTGAGGAGACGGTGTCACGAGGGAGTCCCGACAGGAAGCCGGGAGGCACGCGCGTTGAGTTCCAACGCCTGTGGGGCAGGCGGGCGGGCAGCCGGGCCTGGAGCTCAGAGCAGCCGTGGACAGACGGCAAAGGGTTGGATGGAGCTCCGGGGCCGTGATGAACAGGGTGGGGGGCGAGGGCCGGTCCCCCTTTGGCCTTGCCCCCCTGTCCCCAGCGCCGTCCTTCCCCACCTCACCTCTCAGGCTGGCCGTGCTTGATGCTTTGTGTGTCCTTGAATGAGACCGTGAGCTTCTTCAGGACAGGCTGTCCCTCAGTGTAGCGCACAGTAGGTGCTCAAAAAACGCTCTGCTCAGCGAACCGAGCGGCACTGTTTCTGGTCTCAGAGAGCCTTCCGGTTCTGTGGGCGCCCACACTGCTGGGGTGTTCCCGCAGCCAGTCGCGCCTGGGGTCCCTCAGCGGCTCCCGCCGGGGGGAGGGAGAGGCAGCCCTCACCTGTGCTCAGGCGCCACCAGGTAGCTCCTCTGCCCTGATGATACTGCATTCTGCCCCCTCGATCCTCTCAGAAAACTTCTCCTTCTACAATATGACCGTCTAACAAATGTTTTACGTAAGAAATAACACTTGTGGCTGGTGGAGTCCTGACCCCCAAAGAGGCCCATGTTTTAATCGCCGGAACCTGTGAGCACAGCACCTTGCTGGGCAAAGGCAACTTTTGCAGGTGTTACCACGTGAAGGATGCTGACGTGGGGGATTGTCCTGGATTATCTGGGCGGCTCCTCGTAAGAGGGAGGCAGGAGGGTCAGCCAGAGGAGAAGACGCGATGGGTAAGCCAAGGTGGGAGTGATGGGATGGCCAGAAATAGCAACTCTGCCTCTAGAAGCCAGAAAAGAGGAGAAGCCGGAGGCCTCGCTAAGTCTCAGGAGGAATCAGAAAACACTGCTGTTCTGAGCAGCTGAATTTGTGCTCTTTGCTGCAGCCGCCACAGGCAACTAACACACACCCAAACGGTCACCTCCTACAAGTGCAAGCGCAAGCCTTCCTTGCTGCGTAAGAGTGAAGTTTAACAGAGTCCAGAAGAGCTGCCCACAGCAAAGGAAGCCATAAACAAGACGAAAAGACAACCCTCAGCATGGGAGAAAATATGTGCAAATGAAGCAACTGACAAAGGATCAATCTCCAAAATTTACAAGCAGCTCACTCAGCTCAATGTCACAAAAACAAACAACCCAATCCAAAAATGGGCAGAAGACCTGCATAGACATTTCTCCAAAGAAGATACACAGATGGCCAACCAACACATGGAAGGATGCTCAACATCACTGATCATTGGAGAAATGCAGATCACAACCACAATGAGCTATCACCTCACACCGGTCAGAATGGCCACCATCAAACAATCTGCAAGCAGTAAATGCTGGCGAGGGTGTGGAGAAAGGGGAACCCTCTTGCACTGCTGGTGGGAATGTAAATTGATACAGCCACTATGGAGAACTGTATGGAGGTTCCTTAAAAAACTACAAATAGAACTACCATACGACCCAGCAATCCCACTACTGGGCATATACCCTGAGAAAACCATCATTCAAAAAGACACATGCACCCCAACGTTCATAGCAGCACTATTTACAATAGCCAGGTCATGGAAGCAACTTAAATGTCCATCAACAGAGGAACGTATAAAGAAGATGTGGCACATATATACAGTGGAATATCACTCAGCCATAAAAAGAAATGAAACTGAGTTATTTGTAGTGAGGTGGATGGACCTAGAGACTGTCATACAGAGTGAAGTCAGTCAGAAAAATACCGTATGCTAACACATATGTATGGAATGTAAAAAAAAAAAAAAAAGGTTCTGAAGAACCTAGGGGCAGGACAGGGATAAAGATGCAGACGTAGAGAATGGACTTGAGGACACGGGGAGGGGAAAGGGTAAGCTGGGACGAAGTGAGAGAGTGGCATGGACATATATACACTACCAAATGTAAAATAGATAGCTAGTGGGAAGCAGCCGCATAGCACAGGGAGATCAGCTCGGTGCTTTGTGACCACCTAGAGGGCTGGGATAGGGAGGGTGGGAGGGAGCGAGACACAAGAGGGAAGAGATATGGGGACATATGTATATGTATAACTGATTCACTTTGTTGTAAAGCAGAAACTAACACACTATTGTAAAACAGTTATACTCCAATAAAGATGTTAAAAAAAAAGAAAGAACTAGCATATGACCCAGCAATCCCACTACTGGGCATATACCCTGAGAAAACCATAATTCAAAAAAACACATGCACCACAATGTTCATTGCAGCTCTATTTACAATAGCCAGACGTGGAAGCAACCTAAGTGTCCGTCAACAGAGGAATGGATAAAGATGTGGTACATATATACAAAGGAATATTAGCCATAAAAAGGAACAAAATTGTGTCATTTGCAGAAATGTGGATGGACGTGGATGTACTGTCATACAGCATGAAGTAAGTCAGAAACAGAAAAACAAATATCGCATATTAACACATATATGTGGAATCTAGAAAAATGGTATAGATGATTTTATTTGCAAAGCAGAAATAGAGACACAGCCATAGAGAACAAATGTATGGATTCGGAGGGGGAATGGGGGGCTGGGAGGAATTGGGAGATAAGGACTGGCACATACACAGTATTGATACTATGTATAAAATAGACAACTAATGAGAACGTACTGTATAGCACAGGGAACTCTACTTAATACCCTGCGGTGACCTAAATGGGAAGGAAGTCCAAAAAAGAGGGGATATATGTATATGTATAGATGATTCATTTTGCTCCAATAAATTAATTAAAAAATCTAATAATAGTCTAAACTTCAGGTCCAAATTTGAACTCATATTTCCCCAAACCTGATTCTTTCAAAGTGTTTTCCATCACAGTAATTTGTACTTCCTTCCTGTTGCTCAAGCCAAAAACTTGGAATTGTCCTTGAAAGTCTTTCTTTCACATCCATACCATCTAGATATCCTGGACCATAGCACTGCTTACCATGCCTCCTGCTTCCACCCTGCTGCCATTTTCATCCCTTTAGTGAATTACCATAGAAGCCTCCTAAGTGGTCTCCTCCCATCTCTTCTTTGTCTCTCTTCAGGCTAGTCTCCAAGCAATAGCTGGAGTGGTTCTGTTAAACCATAAGTCAGGTCACGCCACTCCTCTGCTCAAACGTGTCCAGTTTCACTCAAGGTCAAAGCCCATGTTTTTATATGGGCCTAAGGGGCTCTATATGATCTGGACATCCCACCTCCATTACATCAGACTGCACCTCCTATCACCCTCCCCCCTGGCTCCTTCTGTTACAGCTGCCTGGCCTCTGTGCTCTTCCTAGAAATTGACAGACATACAGAGTTTGCAATTGTTCCTCTTATACCCATCTATCTGCATGGTTCCTCACTTCTTTCAGACTGTTACTCAAAAGGCCCCATCCTCTAAGGCTTTCTCTGATAGTCTCTGACCCTCCACCTCCTCTTCATTTTCAGCACTTTTGAGTGTTTAACTGTGCATTTTCATTATATGTCTTGTTTATCCTCTGTATTCTCTTCACCACAGTATAAGCTTATGATTGCAGTGATTTTTAACTGTTTTTCTCTTTGCTGTATTTCCAGTTTTGGAACACTCTCAGCTATATACTGGACACACAGAAACATATAGTGAATAAATGAATGATTGTTTTTCTTTTATCAAAAAAAAAAAAAAAAAAAAAAAAGAAGATCTGCCCAGAATCCCTGGGATGTGATGAGCTTGATGCTCAGGGAGCAGAGACCCCAGCTGGGCCCCGTGGCCCGTAGCCCTCTTGCTTCCTGTGGCACGTGACCCTCTTGCTTGGGTTTGTTCAGCCTCTCGACACAGCACCGACGTTCTCAGGAGGCCCCAACTGGCTTCTGTGGTTTATTCATTTATTACCCTAAGACTGTGTGAAGCAACAGACAAGCCAGTCTGAGATTGCCTAATGCATTAATAACCGATCAAGTAGTCAAAATAATTGAGCCGTTTTGGCAACATAGGCGGGACATTCTCTGCTTTTGGATTTTGACGTTCTATACTTTTTCCTTTCATTTCAAAACACCCTTACCATGCATTCATCCTCACTCGACCACATAATCTGATGTTCATACTTGCTTTTAAGTCAAAGAGGGTTAAAAATGTATTTTCATCTTGAGAATGTTTTCCACCTTGTGTTTCAAGACTCCGATTTCCTTGGGAAGGCTCCAGGGCTTCACAAACTCAGGCTTAGAGCCCTGTCAGGTACAACAGATGTATGGCTATTGTACAGGGCGACTGTCACCATGCACCTGATTTATTGGCTGTAACGTGTGGCTCGTTCTGGACGTGAGCGAGGCGCCCATACGAGGCTCTGCTGCTCCTGATCAAGATAATATGAAAAAATCTGCAATATGTGCTGCTTCAGGGATAAAATACTGTTCAAATGGCTCTAAGGTAGGTCTGAACAAATTCCTAGCAGCGTGTAAAAAAGCAACGAGGTGAAACTTGCTTTAGCAGCAGACGCATTCCGCGTCCCAGAGAGCAGGGATGTGTCAAAATGTGTCAGGGATGGCAGTTCTAGAGCAAAAAGCTGCGCAAGGTAGTTATTTTGGTTTATGAATTGCTTGTCCAGAAGCAGAGAACCCCGGCAGTAGCCTTGTGTCTCGGCCCGGGCACAGAACTAGTAACTGTAAACATTAGCTTTGTCTTGGTTTCATTTCATCGCACAGGCTGAGTATATTTTATGGGCTTTTGTGAAAGACGTGATTTATGCTTTGAGACTCCTGGAAAAGCTCACGGCTTTTAAAAATAATTTCTGAAAATGAATTTCTTTTTAGGGTCAGTGACTTTAGCTCAGGAAGACGCAGGCCTTGTCAGCAACAGGGATTTGGATGTTTTCCTCTTCCTTCGAAATCATTTATTCTTTTGAAATCTTTAGAAATGTATTAGCTATGTAAAACATGCACATCTTCTTATCGTTTACGTATTTGTACTCCGGTCGCCCAGGGGTTATCTTAGCGCCTTAGCTGTGTCAGATGTGGGTTGATTGAATTTCAGGGAGCCTGCAAGTATTTCCCCAGATGGAAGCAGCAGGCTGAGCTGGAGATCCAGAACGAGGGCCTCCCAGGTGTTTTGACATAGGTATACGTTGTGAAAAGATCGACATACCCATCACCGCACATAGTTACCATTTTGTGTGACTAGAGTGTGACAACACTTAAGATCTATCCTCTTAGAGAGTTTCAAGGATACAGTAGCTTGGGCTTCCCTGGTGGCGCAGTGGTTGAGAATCCGCCTGCCAATGCAGGAGACATGGGTTCGTGCCCTGGTCTGGGAAGATCCCACATGCCGCGGAGCAACTAAGCCCGTGAGCCATGGCCGCTGCGCCTGCGCGTCCGGAGCCTGTGCTCCGCAACGGGAGAGGCCACAGCAGTGAGAGGCCCGCATACCGCAAAAAAAAAAAAAAAAAGGATACAGTAGCGTATTGGGTCTCCAGAACTTATCCTTCCTGCGTAACTGAGACTGTGGACCCGACAAACATCTCTCTAGCTCCCCCTCGCCCCCAGTCCCTGACAACCGTATGCCCCTCTCTGCTTCCCTGCGTTTGACTATTTTAGATTCCACATCTAAGTGAGATCATGCAGTATTTGTCCTTCTGTGACTAGATTTGGTTTTTTCGCATAATGTCCTCCAGCTCTGTCTATGTTGTTGCTAATAACAAGATTTCCTTCCTTTTGGAGGCTAGATAATGTTCTATTGTGTATATGCACCACATCTTCTTTATCTGTTTATCCACAGAAGAACATTTAGGTTTTGCTCCCATGTCTTGGCTGTTGTGAAAGATGCTGCAGTCAACATGAAGGTACAGATATCTCTTTGAAATTCTGATTTTAAATCCTTTGGATAAATACCCGGAAGTGTGATTGCTGGATCATAAGGCAGCTCCATTTTGAATTTTTTGAGGAACCTCCATACTGTTTTCCACAGCGGCTGCACCAATTTACATTTCTACCAACAGTGTACAAGGGTTCCCTTTTCTTCACATCCTTGCAAACATTCATAATCTTTTGCTTTTTTGGTAATAGCCATTCTGAGAGGTGTGAGGTGATAATCTCGTTGTGGTTTTTATTTATTTATTTTGGGCTGCATTGGGTCTTCGTTGCTGCGCGCGGCCTTTCTCTAGTTGCGGCGAGCGGGGGCTACTCTTCGTTGTGGTGCGCGGGCTTCTCACTGCGGTGGCTTCTCTTGTTGCGGAGCACGGGATCTAGGCGCGCGGGCTTCAGTAGTTGTGGCTCACGGGCTCTAGAGTGCAGGCTCAGTAATTGTGGCTCACGGGCTTAGTCGCTCCACGGCACGTGGGATCTTCCCAGACCAGGGCTCGAACCCGCGTTCCCTGTGCTGGCAGGCGGATTCTTAACCACTGCGCCCCCAGGGAAGCCCCTCATTGTGGTTTTGATTTGCATTTCCCTGATGATTAGTGATGTTGACCATCTTTTCATGTACCTGTTGGCTATTTCTATGCCTTCTTTAGAAAGAAAAATGTCTACTCAGGTCCTGTGTCTGTTTTTTAATCTGGTTATTTACTTGTTGCTGTTGAGTTGTCTGGGCTCCTTGTATATCTTGGAGAGTAACCCCTCATCAGCTATGTGGTCTGCACATAGTTTCCCCCAAGCCGTAGGTTGCCTTTTCATTGTGTTGACGGTTTCCTTGGCTCTGAAGACGTTTTTAGGTTGATGCCACCCACTTGTCTATGTTTGCTGGCCAGCTCTTCCTCCCTCCAGCACACACCCACTAAGCAGGATTTCTGAGGGTCTCTCTCTCTCTTTTTTTTTTAACATCTTTATTGGAGTATAATTGCTTTACAATGGTGTGTTCATTTCTGCTGTATAACGAAGTGAATCAGTTATACGTGTACACATGTTCCCATTTCTCTTCCCTCTTGCATCTCCCTCCCACCCTCCCTATCCCAGCCCTCTAGGTGGTCACAGAGCACCGAGCTGACCTCCCTGTGCTATGTGGCTGCTTCCCACTAGCTCGCTATTTTAAACTTGGTAGCGTGTATATGTCCACGCCACGCTCTCACTTCGTTCTGAGGATCTCTTGAAAGCAGTTGGGCTCTGGTTTCACTCTGTCCACTTCTTTCTTTGAAAGGATCCCTGCCCCCCTAGCAGTAGAGTCTAAAAGGATTCAGGGCCAATAAGCTCTTCAGCTCAGAATGCCATGGACCTTGCCGTTGGCCAACCCCAGGGTAGGAGGGAGGAGAGGAGGGAATAAAAGGGGAGGGAGGGCAAGGAGTTGCCCCAGAGACTCTGGGTCTGTATAAGGACTGGTCAGCCGCCAGCTCCCAGCCCCCAGAGTTAGGCAACTACTCCCATTCATCCAGGGGCTCAGAGTTTTATTATCTGGAGAAATTGAACCAGGGAGACTCCAGATTGGCAACCAGGTGTATGCGAGGAAGAAATAAGGTGCAGTTAGGACCAGCCAGTTAGGACCCAGGCAGTTAGGACCAAGCTACCAGCCTTCCCCACTCCCTGCTGCTCCAGAAAGGTGCGTCCGGCACTGTACCCTTGGGGCAGGAGCCCAGAGCGTCCTACTCCGGAGACACTGAACTACACAGAAAAAGATGTACAGATCTTGACCTCTGGGGGTTTCTGATTAAAGAACACAAATGCCACCAAATATGGAAGCAGTTTTCTAGGGACGAGCCCACCTTTGATAAACCATCTTCCCTTCACTCACTGAACTGCCAAAAGGTTTTTTAGTGGCTTATTCAGTTGAATGGACAACGAAGAACATTATGGGATGCTTCTAACATGATAGAAAGAGGTAAAAACAAGTGAAACGCTAAAAGGACCTCAAGAAGAAACAGAGACAATGGAAGGAGTGGAAGAAAATTACCAAAGAAATGACAAGCTCTTCACAGTAATGAGATAAAGTACTACAGCTTTAAGGTACAGGAAAGGGATTTCCCTTGTGGTCCAGTGGGTAAGAAAGACTCCATGCTCCCAATGCAGGGGGCCCGGGTTCGATCTCTGGTCAGGGAACTAGACCCTGCACGCATGCCACAACTAAGAGTCCATATGCCGCAACTAAGAAGTCCGCTTGCTGCAACTAAACATGCTGCAGTGAAGATCCCACGTGCCTCAACTAAGACCTGGTGCAGCCAAGATAAATAAATAAATAAATAAATAAATAATTTAAAAATCCATTAAAAGAATAAAAAAGCACAGGAAAACTATAAATAAAAGTCAGAGAACAGGAAAGAGAATAATGAACAAGCAGATAAGAGAAAAGTTGGAAGAATTCGCCCAGAGAGTCTGCAGACACAGAGAGGTGCTCAGAGAGAGACTAGTAAAGAGGGGCACCTGGGAGCCCAGTCTCAGACTCTGCCTCAGAAATACAAAGACAAGGAGTGAATAATCAAAGAAATAAGTAAGGAAGTTTCGCAGAACTGAAAGATTCAGACAAGTTTTGAGACTGAAAGGGGCCCTTTCAATGCCCTTACCTGGTGTGAATTTCAGAATGTTAGGGGTGAAGGTCCTAAACGATTCCAGAGAGAAAAAAACCCACAAAGTTGGGACTTCCCTGGCAGTCCAGTGGTTAAGACTTCGCCTTCCAATGCAGGGGGTGTGGGTTTGATCCTTGGTGGGAGAGCTAAGATCCCACATGCTTCGGGGCCAAAAAACCAGAACATAAAACAGGAGCAATATTGTAACAAATTCAATAAAGACTTTAAAAATGGTCCACATCAAAAAAAAAAAATCTTAAAAAACACACACACACCACAGAGTTGTGCGCAAGGGATTGAGGTCAGAGGCTCCTCAAATCGTCAAAACCGTCGTGGAATCAGTGTCCCGCATCCAACCAAACTATTATGTTAGTCACGAGTGAGTGTCGAAAAAGACATTCACAGACATTGACGACCTCACAAAAGCTAGTTCTCTTGTATTCTTCTTTATCAAGCCATCGGCAGATGCTTCCCACCCGATGAGGGGTGAGCCAGGCCAGAGGAGATCACAATCTTTCCGGAGAAATGGCTGTGAAGCCCCCAAAGAGGTGTGGCTTATGGGCGTGGCTATATCAATAGCTCCTTGGGAACAATGGGATGTATTTTCTAGGGCCGTTGGAGGTGAGGACACATTTCAAAGAAAAAGGAGTGTATAAAACCGTAGACAGGGGCTTCCCCGGTGGCACAGCGGTTGAGAGTCCGCCTGCCGATGCAGGGGACACGGGTTCGTGCCCCGGTCCGGGAAGATCCCACGTGCCGCGGGGCGGCTGGGCCCGTGAGCCATGGCCGCTGAGCCTGCGCGTCCGGAGCCTGCGCTCCGCAACGGGAGAGGCCACGGCAGTGAGAGGCCACGGCAGTGAGAGGCCGGCGTACCACAAAAACCGTAGATAGTTATTAACTCTAGGGAAAAAAGTGACCTAAGAAAGGAAATATATATAATCATAGTATAGATTTATTGCGCTGTCCAAATGATAGCTGTGAGACGAGAATGGCTATTTAAATTTTAATTAATTAGGATGAAACAAAATTCAGTTCCTCATCTGCATCAGTCAGAAAAACTGATCGCCACCTATGTCTAGTATTAGACAGCTCGGATATAGGACATTTCCATCAACTTAGGAAGTTCTGTGGGACAGCGCTAGCATGGAACTTTGGATCAGCAGAGACAAGTATTTATCATAATGATGAAAACACTAAGCATAGATGGAATATAAAGTTGTGCTGTATCTGTCTGGGGAAGATGGAGGAGAGCAAAGGGTACTGGAGAGCTGAAATCCTCATCTGTAATCCTCATCGTAATGTCATGTCGTCACAACGTCAGCGTGTTGAAGGCTGAATCGGGAGCTCACTGCATATGCTCCTGACACAGAACCAGAATCGAAAACTAAAAGAACTGAAAGTAGCCACCCCTGGGATGGGCGGTTGAGGGGGCGGTAGTGACCTAATTTAAAAGAAATACAAAAAGCTGTACATATTTAATGCATAATGTCCCCCAGGTTTGTTCGGGGAGACACTGACTGAAAGCACCCACCCTGGCCAGGCACCACAGTAACCACTTGCACGAGTGATCTTTCCACAGGAGGTCCTAGTAAGGAACGCGGAACTAACAAGCCACGGCCAGCCGGAAGAATTCCGGAAACGCCAGAAGGAGAGAGGAGACTCCAGCCCATATGTCCTACCAACCTCCCAGAATCCTCCTCGCCAGAACCCATCTCTCTGGCTGAGAGGTGTGCGTGCCTCTGAGTGACTGGCCAGAGACACCCTAGGAAGTAATCCCATCACCCTAAAACCCAAGACTGTGAGCCACGTGGCAGACCAGGTCCTCCCGGGTTCCCTCACTCGCTGCTTTCTCAACAAAGGCTCCGGCTTTGTCAGCACGTGCGTCTCCTCGGACGTTCACTTCCAAGTGTTAGACAAGAGCCCGCTCTTGGGCCCTGGAAGGGGGTCCCCCTTCCTGTAACAGGTTCATCCATGATGTCACAAATGACAGTATTTCCTTATTTTTAAAGGCTGAAAAACATCCCATCATATATACGTATGTATATAAATACGTACATATGATATATACAACTATATATTTTTTGTCTATTCATTCATTGAAAAATGAATGTGAATAGCGCCCTCAATGAACTTGGGAGTGCAGATAGCTCTTGGAGATCCTGATTTCATTTCCTTTGGGTAAATTCCTAGAAGTGGCATTGCTGGATCATTTGGTGGTTCTATTTTTAAGTTTTTGAGGCACCTCCATACTGCTCTCCACAGCAGCTGCACCAATGTACATTCCCACCAACAGTGCACAAGGGTTCCCTTTTCTCTACATCCTCACCAGCACTTATGGTTTTTTTTGGCTTGTTTTGATAATAGCGGGTCTAACAGGTATGAGATAATATCTCATTGTGGTTTTGATTTGAATTCCCCTGGTGATTAAGTAATGTTGGGCGCCTTTTCATGCATCTGTAGAGGCCATTTTTTAAAAAAATTTATTTTGGCTACATGGGATCTTAGTTGCGGTACGTGTGCGGGATTCTCTTTAGCTGTGGCGCGCGGGCTCCAGAGCACATTTGAGGCACACAGCCTCTGTAGTTGAGGTGCATATGGGCTCAGTAATCGCGGTGCTCGG
The DNA here is from genome assembly GCF_026419965.1 of Kogia breviceps. NCBI lineage: Eukaryota > Metazoa > Chordata > Mammalia > Artiodactyla > Physeteridae > Kogia > Kogia breviceps. Next base: position 1,644,257 of record NC_081318.1, on the reverse strand, counting down.
GCTTAGTTGCCCTGCAGCACGTGGGATCTTAGTTTCCCCGACCAGGGATCGAACCCGCATCCCCTGCATTGGAAGGCAGATTCTTTACCACTGGACCGCCAGAGAAGTTGCTGTAGGCCATTTGTATGTCTTCTTTGGAGAAATGAGTATTCAGTTCCTTTGCCTTTTTTTTTTTAATACAGCAGTGTCAATTATATTTATCATGTTGTGCATTACATCCCTGGTACTTGTTTATTTTGTAACTGGAAGTTTGTACCTTTGGACGGCCTGTATCCAGTTTCCCCTCCCCCACCCCCATCTCTGTAACCACAAATCCGATCTCATTTTCTATGACTTTGTTTGTTTATTTTTGAAGTATAATTGATCTACGAGACTATGTTAGTTCCTGGTATACAACATAGCGATTCAGTATTTCCTTACATTTCAAAATGATGCCCATGAGAAGTCGAGTTATGATGTGTCACCGTACAACGTTACATAGTTATTGACTATACTCCCCACGCTGTACATTTCACCCCTGAGAATTAAGTAGTTATTCTTCATTTCTTTGGTGTGATAACAGGACTGTGGCTAATGGTTTAGGAAAAAGAAATCAGTCCTTTTTGCCTTTTAGTGACGCATCCTGAAATGTTTGTGGATGAAACGATACAGTGTTTGGGGTTAGCTTCAAAATAATGGCCTGGGGGCTTCCCTGGTGGCGCAGTGGTTGGGAGTCCACCTGCCGATGCAGGGGACACAGGTTCGTGCCCCGGTCCGGGAAGATCCCACGTGCCGCGGAGCGGCTGGGCCCGTGAGCCGTGGCCGCTGAGCCTGCGCGTCCGGAGCCTGCGCTCCGCAACGGGAGAGGCCACAACAGTGAGAGGCCCACTTACCGCAAAAAAAAATAAAAAATAAAAAAAATAATAATAATGGCCTGGGAGGAGGTGGGGAAGGGGAAAGCAGGTGGCTGCAGTGGAAGCAACATCAGCCATGAGGTGATAATTGTTGAAACTGAGTAACTGGTACATAAGGGTTTATGATATTTGTCTTTCTACTTTTGCATATGTTTAAAACTTTCTCCAGTAAGAAGCATTAAAAATTTCCATGATGTCACCTGGGCAGATAAAACGGTAATTCACTGCCACTTATTTCCAGATCAGTGGCTAAGACTAGGGATCTAGGAAATCGGGATACAGGACAGATGCCCTTGACAGAGAGGACTTACTGGCATTTTGTGAAGAGAAGCAGACCTCTGGCCAGGGCAATACGGTCCCGCGGCCCTGGGCAGGCAGCCTGCTCAGCCAGTTCTTGGTGTGCTTTGCTAAATGTCCTCCCAGTCCTGAAATGCAAGGAAAAAGGCTCGCTTTGAAACATGATTGAGATAATTTCAGGATAATAAACAAAAGCATCATGATATTAATGTAAAGAATGAGAATTGGAATTTGCACCCATTTGGGTAATTTTCTTGACTTCTCTGGGTTCAAATTTTCCAATCTGTAAAATGAGAGAGTTGGACAAGATCCATGGCTATCAATCTTTGCTCGATTTAATATTGATCTATTTAATATCTGTATGTCAGTCTTTGCTCCTCAGAAGAAAAACATAAAATATTTTAAAGTAATCACATTTCCTCAGGAAAAATACAATCATAAACCTACTTACCAAATTTAATTTGAAAGATGAGCCACAGGTGCATTAAGGAAGCTTGCTTTCTAGTGGGACAGTCATGGCTCTGCATTCATTTATTATTATACTCTGTTTTTTTGTGCAGAAATGACTGTAAAACCCAGATTCCAGGATATGATTAGCTTGTCATTTGAAAATTTCAAGTTTAAATCTCTATTGCACATCAATTCTATATGTTTTTCTTATTACAAAGTCTCAGGACTCATGCTCATAAATAGAATGTGAATCAGTCACAGCTCCAGTTTCAAGAGGAAAACATCTGTGCATCCGAGGCCTTGCATTGCTTTTCTCCACTGAGCCAGTCTTTTTTTCTTTTTCTTTTTCTTTTTTTTGGGCTGCATTGGTTCTTCATCGTTGCGCGCGGGCTTTAGTTGCGGTGAGCGGGGGCTACTCTACTTTGCGGTGCACGGGCTTCTCGTTGCGGTGGCTTCTCTTGTTGCGGAGCACAGGCTCTAGGTGTGCGGGCTCAGTAGTTGTGGCTTGCGGGCCCTAGAGCGGAGGCTCAGTAGTTGTGGTGCATGGGCTTAGTTGCTCCGCGGCACGTGGGATCTTCCCGGACCAGGGCTTGAACCCATGTCCCCTGAAGTGGCAGGCGGACTCTTAACCACTGCGCCACCAGGGAAGTCCCTGAGCCACAGTCTTGCAATTATTCTCTGAGAAACTATCTTGGGTGGAAAAGCAGCCAAATCAGCCTTTGTTTTCTCACGCACTAGATTTCATGTTTTCTTTGTGTTGCTATGATTTTGCCATAACAGAGAAGTTTGTCTTCACAGTTTAGTTTTAGTCAGCTCCTAGCTGTGTGCCCAAAGGTTGAAAATAGGGACTCAAACATGCGTGTACACCAGTGATCAGAGCATTGTTCACAGTATCCGGAACAAGGAAACAACCCAGGTGTCCCCCAACAGATGAATGGACAAACTAAATGAGGTGCATCCATACAAGAGATTATGATTCAGCCCTAAAAAGGAAGGAAATTCTGACACCTGCTACAGCTGGGATAAACCTTGAGGACATTATGCTCAGGGAAATAAGCCAGATACAGCAGGACAAATACTATATGATTCCACTTACGTGAGGACCTATAGTGATCAACTTCATACAGACAGGAAGTAGGTTCCCAGGGCTGGGAGAGGGGATGGGGAGTTAGTGTATAATGGGGACAGAGTTTCAGTTTGTTAAGATGAAAAAGTTCTAGAGATGGATGGTAGGGAAGGTTGCACAACAACGTAAATGTACTTAAAAGCTACTGAGCCGTACACTTTAAAATGGCTAAAATGGTCAATCTTATGGGTCTTTTACCACAATAAACAATCATGAATAAAAATAAAATTACGCTTAGCTCATTCATTGGACTCTAGCACTTCTTGATTGGAGGGTGTGTGGAAGATTCTGGAAGGGGGACTGGACATTTTTCTGTGGCCATTTTTAGACAACAGCCTGCCACCTTTGCATTAACTTCTGTTTGTAACATTGATAGACAGTAGCTCCCTCACAGTAGAAATACACCGAGTATAACATTCAATAATTTGTTGCTCAGAACAGTCTTGCTTTTAATTTAGACTATAACAGCGGGCCGGGAGAACAGCTGACAGAATCGCATCCTTTGAAGGACACTCGTCTACTGGCTGAGAATGTGTTGGCTTCATTGAGTAGGATCCTGGCTGAATTAGCTAACCAGACAGTGGAGAGCATGGCCTGCATTTTTGGGACGTGCAGAGGTGAGGAAGGCTCCGTGAGCCTGAAAGAGATGGAGGCCTGTCGACTCCGAGGCAGAGGTCAGCATGTGCCCAGGACAGGCCTGGAGGGGGCTGGGGGGAGACAGGGAGGGGCTGCTGCAGGGCAGGAGGCACAGGGACAGCCTGGGGTTGGGCCCCACGGAGAGGCTCCACCTCAGCAGAGAGGGAGCGGGTGGGAGGACGTCCCCGATGGAACCAACAGCAGGTACAAAACCACCTGCCGTCCTGACACCTTCTGTGTGGGGTCCCAAGAACACGGAGTTGCCAGGTTTGAAAGAGGTTCCAGGACATCTTCTCCCTGAAGTGCAAAGCCCCAGTGGATGTCTGTGAGGAAGGTTTTTTCCTTCATGCTTCTCCGCATGTGTTCCTGTAAACCCTCCATGTGATGGGAAGGGAGCAGGATGCTCTTCTGCAACAGCCCGAGAGGAAGGGTTAGTCACTTGAGCAGAGCTTCTCTACTTGTGCTCCAAACCAAAGAGGACACCGGCTCTCAAGCTATGATGGTATAGTTTCTTTTATTCTAGACCCGGACAGTATGTTAAGAGAAAAAACTGGGCTCAAAATATGGCACATGTGGCCATGTTTCAGTTATGTGAGCAAGGCCGACAGGGAAGGGATGGAGGATAAGACAGGCAGCAAAACAAGACAGGACGCAGGAACACAGACTCCCCTGTGTGCCGGAGCCTCATTAGTCTTTCAAAAGTAACTTTTTCTGATAAAGTGAGATTGAAGAGTCACAACAGCTAAGTGTAATGCCTGATCTTCAACTGGATTCTGAACCAGGGAGAGAAGAACGCTGCAACTTATTCTCAAATGGCTCAGAAGATAATCACAGAGAATGATAGACAAGTGAGTGAATCGGGGTGAATGGTAAAGAGGACTTCTTTGTGCTATGCTTGCAACTTTCCTATAAGTTTGAAAATTTTCAAATAACTTAAAAAAGTTAAAATTAATCCAACCCACTCTGAGACACATTATGTCCACGTGCCCACTCCAGCTGGTGTGGAAATCTTGGGTGGCTTTGCAGGTGTGACAGGTGAGCTTTCACTGACCCATCACTGTTCGTTGATCAGAGTCACTTATGACCAGTGGGACTGGGGGTGAGTTGAGAAGAACAGGCACTTTAGAAGCTGTTGAGTTATGAAATTTTCATTCATAAAAGAACAGGCTTTGGGCCCTGAGTGTCAACATGGCCCTGCGGTGAAGCATGTCACAGTGCAGGCTTGGAGGCACGACTGTGTCTTGTTCAGACCCTCCAGTTAGGAGGGCTCTGTGGGCACTCAGCCCCCTTCTCAGTCACCGCCTGTTTCGAGCCAGGTGGACATCTTTAGAACAGAGCGGAGCACGGATGTGCAGTGTTCCAACCCCAGCACATCCCTCCGGAAGTCTCTGGAAATGACTAGAAATTGGTGCTGGCACTATCTCTGGAGACTTGTATATCGGGGTCTGAGGACTATATATGGCACTGCCAACATCCAGCTTGGGTGCTTCTCCTGATGTCAGACCCACAATCCTGGCCTGATTAACACCCCACAGACACAGATTTGTGTTAGTAAATTATTGCCAACTAACAAATTGTCCAACACTTAGTGGCTTAAAACAATAAGCATTTAGTGTCTCAGCATCTGTGGATTAGAAACTTGGGAGGGGCTTAGCTGGCTGAGTCTCCCTCAAGGTCTCCTGGGAGCTTGCAGTCAAGATATGGGTTGGGGGAGGGAAGGATTGGGAGTTTGGGATTCACAGATGTAAGCTTTTATATATAGGGTGGATAAACAACAAGGTCCTACTGTAGAGCACAGGAAACTATGTTCAATATCCTATGATAAACCATAATAGAAAAGAATATTAAAAAAAGAATGTGTCCATATGTATAACTGAATCACTTTGCTGTACAGCAGTAAATGACATAACATTATAAATAACTATACTTCAATTAAAACAATAAGTTGTGGAAACAGAAAAAGATGGGAGCAGCCTCACTAAAGGCTCTACTTCCAAGACAGCACCTGGTCCAGCTTGTCAGCGTGAGAACTGAGTCCTCTGTAACCTGATGCTCTGACATCTGGGGCCTCGATGACCCTGCAGGGACTGCCTGCCCCAGGTAGCCAGTTCCTAGAGAGAGTAAACCTTTGTCCACTTGTGAGCGCACTTCACAAGTGCAAAGCAGCCACTGTAGGGCCCACAGCCCTGTCATCACCTCCTCTATCAGGCTCTCACACACCAGGCCACTCTCCACCTGCCCCAATCACTCAGGACCAGGTCCCAGCAATGAGGGGCGGCCCCTGTGCCCCAGAGCAGCTGAATTTATTCACACCAGCCAGTCCTGCACCTGTCGCCGCTGCCCCACAGGCCTTGCCCCGCAGAAACCACAGGCCTTGCCCCACACCCCCCCCAGACCTCCCGACTTGTCCTGGTGCTTCCCCTGTGGCCCTCCTGTTGTGGGGCACGCCCCCTCCTCTTGGGATCTAGCCTGACTGTCCATCTCCCGAAGACACTCACTGCGTGTTGTTGCAGACCTCGGCGAGGGCCCGGCTGGAGGCCTCACCCGCTTAGATCTTGTTCAGATTGCGGTTGATCGTGTGGCCGGGTGGCACGTGGAGAGCTTTGAACAAGGTGTCAGTGTTTCTGGCTTTTCTTTCAGGCTCATCACGCCTTAGAATCTTGGCTCTCAAATGAGCTCTTTGTATCAGAAGAGATTTACTACCCTAAGTATACCTGTATCTCAATTTAATGAAAATGTTAAGGACGCTTTGATGGTCCTGCGCCAGTGTAATTTTAAATAAAATGTCTTCGTTCTTTGGCAGCACACGCAGCCCTGATATTTTACTGTCGGGAGGCACTTAAGCGGAGTGCTCTTTACAATATTGTCTTTACAACATTGGCTTGTTTTACTGCACTTTTTTTTCCCCCGAGTAAACAAAAAAAAAAGTTTTATGGAAATCTTTGAGGCGAAGTCTCATTTATGTTGCTAGAAATTAAACCCGGGCTGACTGTAGATTATAAAGTGATGTGCTTTAGGGGAAACACCAGGCTTTGGAGTGACACAGGAGCTCTGGATTTGAATCCTAGCTGTGCGCTGACCAGCTGTCAAATTGCTAACCCTCTTCCTGTGTCCACTCTCTGCATCGGTCAAGCGTGGGGAATGACATTTGCGTCACAGGGCTGCGGTGAGAAGTAAGGGAGTAAAAGCCTGGGTAGCACAGAGTGTAATACCTGATAGAAAGTGAATGCTCAGTAAATAGTAGCTCTCCTTTTCCACCACTGCGTTGGTATGCTCCAGCACTTCATTATTTTAGGTGACTTTGAACAGAAGTGTAATTATATCTTTCCAAAACGTAGTTCGTTTGGAGATTTAATACTTGAGCTGAGCTTCGGGAAGAGGAACTCTCCTTGGCTATCCTGGCGGCTCGTGTCTTTGTAAGGCCATCTGGAGCTTTTGCAATTTGGCCTCCTGCTTCCCGCACAGGGACTGGCTGCCAAGCACACTCTTAATTGTCTAACCTTTTAAAATGATTAAAATGATGATGCTGATAATGCATAAAAATAGTATCAGTAGAATGTTAACAGCATATTAATACTCGGTATTTCGATATTGTTTGCTGTTAAAAAAATGTTTTTGGCCTGTGAACTTAGCAAAATGCTACAGACATTTCGTGGGAATAACAATGGTCAGAAACGTCTCAGCTTATTCAACGTGTTTGTGTCACCAAAGCAAAGGCCTCGAGAGCCACGTGGGCCAGGCCTGTGCCTTCCGGCCAGGGAGTGTTTGGCCCACTTGGCAGATGAATTTGGTGAAGGTCACTGATTGACCCAAAGTCACGGAGTTAGATAGGGCAGGGCTGGGGCCCAAACCTGTCTCTGAGCAGTGCTTGACCACGAGAACACACTCTTCTTCTTTTACATTTTATTGAAGTAGAGTTGAGTTACAATGCTGTGTTCATTTCTGCTATACAGCAAAGTGATTGTTATACATACATACACATGTGTATGGACATCGTTTTTCATATCCTTTTCCATATGGTTTATCACAGGATAGTGAATACAGTTCCCTGTGCTCTACAGTAGGACCTTGTTGTTTATCCATCCTATATATAAAAGCTTACATCTGTGAATCCCAAACTCCCAATCCTTCCGTCCACCCTGCCCTTGGCAACCACAAGTCTGCTTTCTATGCCTGTGAGTCTCTTTCTGTTTTGTAGACATGTTCATTTGTGTCGTATTTTAGATTCCACATATAAGTAATATCATATGGTATTTGTCTTCTGTGAGAACACATCTTAAACTTCATGTTCCTTTGAGTGCTGAGAGCAAGCACGGGTATCTGTGAATATTGCTTAACCTGCCATGGATGGTAGGAATACGGTTTTACTGAAGAATAACAGAGCATGTCTGTAGTGTACCTGGAAATGATGAGGACGCAGGCCATTTTGTATTGGACACAGTCCAGCTTTTAGTAAAAAAAAAAAAAAAAATTAGTCCTTCATTGTAAAGAGCTTTATGACAAAAAGAAGAAAAGGTAACCACCGATGAATGCAAGCCTGTGCGTGTGGAATCAGCTTTTTGGCGCTTCTCTCTCCACAGCACCTGCCTCCTGCGCCACTGCGTCCCGCCTGCCTCGGCTGGTCCTGCGCCCCTGTGCCCCCGCGCCCCCAGGTCCACGCTCGGCCGGGACTCCTCTCTCCATGAGGTCCTGGTTTCTACATTAGGTTATAAGCGCACCTCTGAGGCCTGCGAGCACAGCACAGGCCTCCGGCACAGGGTCCTCCCCCGGGTGGGGCGCTGGCGGGGCCTCGGCACGTGCCCCTGGGCTTCGGAGCGCCACGCTGAGCCCGGGCCCGGTGGGGCTGCGTCGCTCACAGCCTGCAGGGCAGCTGCATCTCACAGCTGTGCGGCCGGCTCTTTGCCGCCGCAGGGGAAGACGGTGCTTGTCGGGGGCCAGGCGAAGTGTTGGCCTGACCTGGCGACTGCCACCGGTGGTGGGTTTGCCCCCGTGGGAAGGCCGCGTGTCCCAGACCGTGCTGGGGCCGGCAGCAGGTGAGACCCTCCGGGGAAGCCTGGCCCGGCAGGGCAGCTTAACCCCCCAGCCGGGGTTCTTGGGAGGAGGGCCGTCCAGCAGCGGCTGCCGCGTGGCCTCCACTTCAGCGCGAGGCGAGGACTGTGTTGCGTGGAGGAGGACGGACAGAGGGAAGGGCTCCCGGTGATCCCATGGCGACTCCCGCAGAAGCCTCGGCTCAGGAATCTCAGCTGGACCCAATGTAGGGGAGCAAGAACCTTCCCTAGGCGAGGGGCCACAGGCCAAGGGCCGTCACGGCTTGCAACGGCTCCCGAGCCCCCCTGCGGCCGATGTCACGGGCAGAGCTGACACTCAGTGGGCGTCCAGCACCAGAGACACAGGGCTCAGTAGGGGAGAGATACGGGGTCTTGGATCTGGGGGCCGGGAGAGAAAGGTACTCCAGCCAGCCTGTTGACTGGGCCTGCCCCAAGCAGATTTGCAAAGTTTGCAAGACGGAAGGCAGAAGTGTCCCGGGTACCACTTTCTGAAAGGGAGAGTTTGCCCAGGTAAAACACCCCATCTCTCTGGATGGCGTGAGATTACACTCCTGATAGGAGCTGAGAGCTCCCGGCTTGGACTGTGGACGTCCATCTTTGTGAACCTCAAGCCTCCTCCGCCCTCCTCTTAAATGCCATTGAACCCCTGCTGTTGTCTCTGGTCTGTTACCTTGATTCGCACTCACCTCACAGTACTTTCTGGTTTCCCTTTGGATTTCTTCTTTGACCCAGGGGCTATTAAGAAGTTAATTTCCACCTTGGTAAGTTTCCCAATTTTTCCGCTTCCATGGGTTTCTGACTTCGTTCCATTGTGGCTGGAGAACCCCTTGGTACGAGTTCTGTCTTTCTGTTGCAGGGCCCGGCATGGACTCCATGTGCCCCTGGGCGGAGTGGTTGCTCCGATGCGGGAGCTGGGCCCCAGAGTCTGTGAGGTCAGTCTGAGAGTGGCCTTTGAATCTTCTTTCCTTTCTGATCTTCTGTCTAGCTGTTCTAGCCAGTATTCAGAATGGGTATTTGAAGTCTACAGCTATTATTGTCAAATTGTTAGTTTCTCCCTTCATTTCCGTCAGTTTTTGCACTTTGTTTCCTTTGGACTTTTTCACCTTTGGACTTTAATCTTGCAAAGTGATTTAATATTTGTCCTCTAACATCCCCTGGAATATGATAATGGAAGAGGAGTGTATGTTCAAATTTAGGGCGTTTTACTGTTGCCATTTTATTAATGAAGGTTATGGACTGTGTCTCCTCCGCCCAGATTCATATGCTGAATCCTAACCCCCAATGTGATGGTGTTAGGAGGTGGGGCTTTTGGGAGGTGATGAGGTCACGAGGTGGAGCCCTCGTGAATGAGATGAGGGTCCTTATAAAAGAGACCCCAAGAGCTCCCTTGTCCCATCCCCGAAGTGAGGACACAGAGGTAGGGCACTAGCTATGAACCAGGAAGTGAGTTCTCACCTGACACCAAATCTGCCAGGCCTTGATCTGGAACTTCCAGCCTCCAGACCGGGAAATAAATTTCTGTTGTCTATAAGCCACCCAGTCTGTGACATTCTGTCAAAGCAGCCTGAACTAAGACAATAAAGCTTCTTTTTCTGAAAGAAATTGATCATCAAAATTATTATACACATAGAAAGTATATTAAACATATATCAACATTTTTAAGAATAATACAAAGCAAACACCCCTGGAAAGACCATGCAGGCTGAGAAACAATGCTGCCAGTAACTGTTTTTTATTTATTCATTTTTTGCCAGTAACTTTGACTCTTCCCTCCAGGGTCTTCTCCCATCAGTAACTACTATTCCCCCATTTTGTGACAAAATTTTCTGTATATTGCTTTATAGTTTTATTCCTTGGAATTTTCTTGGTGTTTTATTATTGGAGAATCTAAATGGGATCACTTAATCACATTGCATGAGTTCTAGTGAATTGTACTGGACAGTGTGTCGGGCATGATTTGGGACGGTAAAAGGAAGGAGTGAATTTCCAGCCTTGGGTGTACAGTGGCCTTGGTGTTTGTTAATTTAATGAATATTCTCTTGGGACCCACTCCAGAGTTTCCGGAGGCAACAGTTACATGGCTCACCAGAAGCCCCAGGATAATCTCAAAGGAGAGGGGGTGTATCCTCTGGGGACATCAAGGAACAGACCCATCAAAGGTAAGCCTGCTGCCCTGCAACTCAGCCACTGATGCCTTAGGGTGTCTTTCCTGCAGGAAGAACTCATTCCTGTGTGTGAGAGAATGTGCTTGCAGCAAAATTTGTAACCTCGACAAAATGGTGTTAACCTAAGTGCCAAACAACAGGGGAATGGTGAGATAATAAATGACAGCCCATCCTTCAGGAGGGACATAGCCCTGTAGACACCTTGATTTTAGCCCAGTGAGACTTCTGACCTGCAGAGCTGTAAGATAGTAAATTTGTGTTGTTTAAGCCACTAAGATTGTGCTGATGCGTTACAGCAATGATAGGAAACTAAGACAGATAGATATGTTCTTAGCCAATTTAGAAAATTTGAAAAATACCCAGCAGATGGAGGCAGCACACCTTAATTACCAACAAAGCTGATATTGGAGAACTAGTTAAATGGGCTTTCCTGCTCCTCACTCCTGGCCTGGACCTTGGAAGACTTCATCTGGGGCAAAATCTGAGACCTCAGAGTAGTCACTTACTGAGGGCACATACTGGATATTACCAATATTTTAAATCTTTGCTCATCTGACAGGTTTAAAAAAGTGATGATTTGTAAAATCTGTAAAATTTAAAAATTGGTAAAATTTGTATATTTTTGATGAATCAAGGATTTCTTTTTTTTTTTTTTTTTTTTTTTTTTTTTTTTTGCAGTACGCGGGCCTCTCACTGTTGTGGCCTCTCCCGTTGTGGAGCACAGGCTCTGGACGCACAGGCTTAGCGGCCATGGCTCACAGGCCCAGCCGCTCTGCGGCATGTGGGATCTTCCCAGACTGGGGCACGAACCCATGTCCCCTGCATCGGCAGGCAGACTCTCAACCACTGCGCCACCAGGGAAGCCCAAGGATTTCTTGATGTATCAGAGTAGCTTATGTGTTAACTGGAAAACTGCACTAATCACTGGTTTTCAAAGTTTTTTGATCCTGACGACTGTGACCTAATTCTCATATATATATATGAGAATATATATATAGTATGTGTGATACTCATATATATATATAGTGTGTCTGTGTGTGTGTGTGTGTACATGCAGGATTTTTCAAACTGAGATTGAAACCTGTTAGTGGGTTGTGAAATGTATTTAGTGGTTTGCAGCTGGTAAAAAAAAAAAGACAACAGAGTAAAAAAAATAGTGCATCCCACATAATAATGAAAAACATTAGTTTTTAAGATTTTTATTTCAGTCGTGTGTATATGAAATATATGTATGCATACGATATATATTTACGTATATGTGTACGCGATATATATTTCTCTGTGTATATGTGATATAGATGTATGTATATATGTGTATATTCTATATATTTGTGTATATATTGATGTGCATGTGACATTTGTTAACTGTATGTATGCATACATGGTATACTTTTATACATGTGCATATATGTGATATACATTTGTATCTGTGTGTATGATATATATGTGTATATATTGAAATATGTGTGTATGAAGTTCACACATAACTGGGTCACAACGTTAAATGATGCACTCTCTACGGGCATTAAGTAGTAAAGCTGATATTTTTCCCCTCAGATCAGTCAAGTTTGGTATCATCGAAAGCGTGGAGCCCGCTTCCCAGAAAAGTGCACAAACAACATCCTAGTCCCACTTCGGGGCGCAAGCGCCCACCGACCCCTGCAGCCGCCCTCGGTGCACTTTGAACACGGGATTCATCCGCACCAATCGGGACGCACGCCCCCTCCTGCCCCCCCCCCGCCCCCCTCCCCCCGGGGCACCAGCGCCCCTGCGCCACTTGCGGTCCCCCCTCCCCGGACACCTGCGCCCCACCTACGCGCCCCGGCCCCGCCCCTCATCCCTCCCGCCGCAGAGCCTGGCACCGCCGCTTCTTCCCACGCTCCGACGCGCCGTCGATGCGGGCGCGCGCACGCGGGCGGGGCGCCGGGAGCCGCGCCGCGGCGTCGGTATCGGGCGCGCGCACGCCTGCGGGGCGGCGCACGGCAGCGGCGGCGGCGGCCATTTTTCCTCCCGGCAGCTGCTCCGGGTGCAAGTGCGGGGTCCGCGGTCCTGCGGGCGCTCGGGCTCGGCCGGAGCGGCGGGGAGGCGTGGATGAGGGGGGAGGTGGCCGAGGGCTGCCCCCAGTGTCGCCGCCCCTCCCCCCCAGGGCAGTCCGGGCGGGCAGAGCGCCGGCGGGCGCGGGCTCGGGGTCACTTCCTGGCGCGGCCTCGTCCTCGTCGTTCCCTCCCGCCAGGACCCTCCCCCGGTCGCTGTCCCCCGCCGGGGCCCCTCCCCCGGGGCCCGCCCGCGCTCTCAGTGTCGGGCCCTCCCAGATGGGATAGGCTGTGAAGATGTTTAGTTTCGAAGGGGATTTCAAAACCAGGCCCAAGGTGTCCCTGGGAGGCGCGAGCCGGAAGGTAAGAGCGGCCTGCGTGCGGCAGCGCCGCGGGGCTGGGCGGGGTCGGCCGCGGACTCCGGGCTGGAAGGCAGGCGGGGGGCCGGCTCGGGTCCGGGAGGGATCCATCCTGGCGGAGGGACGCGCGGGGGGCGGGCTGCGGGGTCACCTGCTCCGACGGCTCAAAGCGGGTCTGGAAGGAAAGCTGATGGGGAAAAAGCGCTCTGTGGACCGGAATCGCCCAGAAGCTGCAAGGATGCTGAGGGTGGACGGCCTTTTATACTTAGGTAGTGAAAAACTCGGGGCAAAGGACACAGTGTTTCTTTCAGAAATGAACTTTAGATACTTGACTGATGGTGATTGCTTTTAGAGTACTACTTGGGGTCTCGTCTGTTGTAGAAAGTAAGTAGAATGTATTTGTTCATGACAACAGTCTCTGAAGTTGAGGCGGAACTCCTCATCATAGGCCACGTGTTTGAATCCAAGGCCATGGAAGTCGTCCTTTACCAGCTTTTTGGAAACATTTCTGGAGAAACTCTAGCACATTTTTTCTGTTACAACTGGTCGTATGATTATTCTTAGGATAACAGTTTAGAATAAGGGCGTACGAACTAGTTAGAGTGCTATCCTCTCTGATGACTGGCATATACTGATTCGGTGGAATTGCTGACAAGTAGTTCAGCGTCAGTGTTGCTTCATTTGCTTGCTTTTTACCACTTCTCCATTGGATCCCTTCCCTGCCTGTTTTAGTTTTATCAGACTAAAAATAAAGGGTGGTCGCCCTTGCTTAGAGTGTTGGAAAAGTTCAAGTGAGTATAATTAGCGGATTGTTCACTAAATAATTTTCTAAAGTGTTCTTTCAGTGGTTCGTCTATTCTTTCTTCTGTATTAGTGTGTCCTGTATGTTACACTGAATGACGGGGTTGGCGCATGACTCTGCGCGTATGCTCAAGTCCATGTAAGACTATCCGTTTTTAATTGTACTATGGGGGTATGTGTATGATGGTTTCTGAGGGTAGAGGAGGGGAACCCAGCAGGGGTTTGGGAAGGAAGTGTGCTGATAATTCACAAGCTTTGGGTTTTGCGTGATGGTGATGAGTTGGAGGCTGCAGAACTAGGTGCTGTGTAGGTGCTGTGCAGGGCTGGCGTGGGTCACATTCCGTGGCTTGGGTATTCATGAAAATTCCAAGTGAGATCAAAGGGCTTATGCATTGGAAGGGGCCTTGGAGAGCCTCTGGGCCAGATCTAGTTTACAGGTGGGATAAAGAACTGTTGAGTGACTGCACAGCCACATAGCAAGCTGGGGGCAGGTCACCACCTTAGAATCCATGTCACCTCACTTATGTAGGACCTTGTGACTTCTGTTACAGGCAGGATGCCCTGGCAGGTCCTGCTAGGGTGTTGATCCTGTTTTCTCACCAAGTAACACGTCTCTTCTTTAATCCCCTTGATCAGAATCTCAAGGGGATATTGCACGTCTTGCTTTTCAGCTGTGCGAAACAATTTTTTCCCCCTTTTTACCCTCCTTTTCATTGAGGTTTAGACTTAACATACAGTCGGGGTCACAGACTTTAAGTGTCTGTGTCTTAGGCCATGTGCCCTAGAAGCCTGAGGAGGAAGTCCTTGTGCAGGTGAAATTGAGGAGGGAAGAGGAGAGGGCAGGGGACGAGGGGTTTTTTCAGTTGGAGTTTATCTTTAGCCGGATCCCACTGACAACTCTGGAGCATGGCTGGCGTCACAGAGTTGTACCTTCTTGAGGTGAGGGGGCTGGCATTTTGTATCCACATATCATTTAGTCGTTGTCTGCAGGCTGCCCCTGGGGTGGGTGGGAGTGTAATTCTCCAGTGAGGGTGGCAGTAAGGAGCCCACCGCAGTCACTCTGCAGTGGCTGGGGGTTGGGTGCATTGGCCTGGCACCGAATCTGGGCAGGGAATTAAATGTAGCTTCTGTTGGAAGGATTTTTCCATATGAACACACCCGTGGGCCCACCACTCCCATCAAATAACGTGCCCAGCACTCCAGAGGCCCCCATCTACACCTTTCCATTCTAAGCCTTGCTACCCAAAGGTAACTACTCTTCCGACCTTTAGTACCGCAGATCAGTTCTGCCTGTTGAACTTCTTGTGCGTAGAGGCCCCTCTTTTTGGACTGGCCTCTGTGGCTCAGCATTTGGTCTGAGAGGTGGGATCCATCATCTTATTTTGGTTGCATTGTCTGAACGTACATAGCACAGTTGATCCGTATTTGTTGTACGTGTCTCTGGGTGGACACATGCTCTCACGTGGGGCTCACACGTTGCATGTGGGTTTAGCTCCAGTGCACTCTGCCTCGTTCTGAGCGTTTCAGTGGCTCCGCTTCCTTGCCAGCACTTAGCGTTGTCAGTCATTGTAATTTGGCAGTTCCCGTTGGTTTGTAGTTTCATTGCAGTTTTAATTTTGTTTCGTAACAACTAATGATGTTGCGCACCCACATATGCTTATTTTCCTTAATTCTCTTTGGCTGCAACGTAAGTCCTTTGCCTCATTTAAAAGGCAAAAACTTAAAATGATATTTCCCCCATGTCTTAAATTATTGTTTGAAATTTTCCCTTCTGAAGTTTAGTGGAAACTGAATAGTTGCCACTTTTTGAATAAACACATCTCCCCCCCCACCAAATTAAATGAATATTTAAAATGTTTGTTTGTAAAGGTTGTTTGAAGGATCTGAAACATTGTAAGGAAAAGTTCATGCCCTCATTGTAATCTTGTTGGGGAGGTAAGACTTACACAGTTAAACATTAAATAACAATAGAGAGCAATTACCACATTCTGGGTTTCCCTTGGGCTGATTCAGGAAAGAATAGAGTTGGTTGGGGCTCTTTAGTCTTGAAGGATGCGTGGAATTAGGGTAGCTGGGAAGCAAGGGTATTCCAGGTGGGTGGAAAGGTATACATTGAGTAGGTATATACTGGATTGGGTAGGTATATACTGAGTCTAAGTCACATAGGTTTCCACTTTTTAATATTTCTGAAGTCAGGATACATGGTGGCATGACATAGTTTATTGGCAGTATTTTTTTTCTAGTCTTGGTAGTGCATAGAAGAATATCTTAATGGTCATTTGATTACAAGTATAGAAATCCACTGTTATTAGCATCTTGCCTTAATGTGGTTCATGAACCAATAGCAATACATTAAGATTCATTCTTTGTGTTGTGCTTTAAGTGGGTTTTGACAAATGTATAATGACATGTATCGGCCATTACAGCATCATAGAGAATAGTTGCCCTAAAAATCCACTGTGCTTTACCTATTCATTTTCTCCCTTATCCCTCACACACTGCCGCCCCCCTGCCCCCAGTCTCTGGCCACCACTCATCTTTTTACTGTCTCCATAGTTTTGCCTTTCTAGAATGTCATGTAGTTGGAATCATACGGTGTGTAGCCTTTTCAGATTTGCTTCTTTCACTTAGCAGCATACACTTAAGGTTCCTCCATGATTTTTCATAGCTTGCTAGCTTGTTTTTTTATCTTATTTTTTATTAACAGACTATTTTTGTAGAGCAGTTTAAGTCTTAACAGAAAAAACTGATGGGAAAGTAGAGAGTTCTCACTCCATCTTCCTAGCACATTGTTTTCTCTATTATTTCCATCTTGTCATAATGTGATACGTTTGTTACAATTGATGGACCAATACTGATACCTTATTAAGTCAGTTTATATCAGGGTTCAATCCAGGTGTTGTACGTTCTGTGAGTTTTGATCTTTTGAGACTGGCTTCTTTAACTTAGGAATATGCTTTTAAGGTTGTTCCAGGTCTTTCCTGGCCTTTTCTTTCCCCACACCCCCTCCAAATTGCTGAATACTATTCCATTGTCTGGATGGGACGTCGTTTATTTGTCCCTTCACCTGCTGAAGGAGATCTTGGTTGCTTCCAAGTTTTAGCAATTATGAATAAAGCTGCCATAAACATCCACACGCCGGTTTTGTGTGTGGACATAGTTTTCAGCTCCTTTTTGTGAATATCAAGGAGCGTGATTGCTAGATCGTATGGTAAGATTATGTGTAGTTTTGTAGTTAACTGCCAAACTGTCTTCCGAAGTGGCTGCACCACTTTGCGTTCCCACCAGCAGTGGCGAGAGCTCCTGTTGCTCCACATCCTCGTCAGCATTTGGTGGTGTCAGTGTTTAAATTTTGGCCGTTCCAGTAGGTATGTAGTGGTATCTCATTGTTTTAAGTTGCATTTCCCTGTTGACATGTGAGGTGGGCATCTTTTCATATGTGCTTATTTACCATTTGTGTATCTTTGTTAAGATGTCTGTTCAGGTCTTTATCCCATTTTTTAATTGGGTTGTTTGTTTTCTTACTGTTGAGTTTTAGCAGTTCCTTATACACATTTTCAGTGTATTTGTATATATTTTGCAGATATAAACTCTTTTCAGAGAGGCCTTTTGCATATATCTTCTCCCAGTTTTGAGCTTGTCTTTTCATTCTCTTAACAGTCTTTTGCAGAGCAGAAGTTTTAAATTCGAATGAAGTCCAGTTTTATCAGTTTTTTCTTTCATGAATTGTGCTTCTTATGTCGTATCTAAAAAGTCATTACCAAACACAATGTCACCTGGCTTTTCTCCTGTGTTAACTTCTAGTAGTATTATAGTTTTGTATTGTACATTTAGGTCTGTGATCCATTTTGGGTTAATTTTTGTGAAAGGTGTTAAGGTCTGTGTCTATATTTTTTTATTTTTTCTTTCTGTTTTGGCATGTGGATATCTAGTTGTTCCAACATATTTGTTGAAAAGCTGTCCTTTCTTCATTGAATTGCCTTTGCTCCTTTGTCAGTAGATCAATTGGCTGTATTTTTGTATGTCGATTTCTGGGCTTGCTATTCTGGTCCGTTCATCTATTTGTCTGTTCTGGATTTTTTTGTTTTGCTTTGTTTTTGCCAGTGCCATACTGTCTTGATTTCTGGAGCTTTATGGTAAGTCTCAAAGTCAGCTAGTGTCAGTCGTCCAACCTTGTTCACATTTTTCTTCAGCATTGTGTTGGCTTTTTTGGGTCTTTTGCCTTTCCATATCAACCTTAGAGGCAGTTTGTTGATATTCACAAAATAACTTTTATATATATATATATATATATATATTTTTAAGCCACTGTATTTTAGGTGTATTTGTTGCATTTGTTTTTATTGAAATATAGTTGATGGTACAATATTACATAAGTTACAGGTGTACAATAGTAATTTACAGTTTTTAAAGGTCATACTCATAGTTATTATAGAATATTGGGTATGTTCTCTGTGTTTTACGAACTTATTGGGATTTTGATTGGGAATGTGTTGAATCTGTAGATCAACAAGTTAAGAAGAATTGATCTTGACAATATTGAGTCTTCCTATTCAACATGGACTGTCTCTCCATTTGTGCAGTTCTTTGACTTTATTCATCAGACTATTGTAAATTGCCTTATATATACCAAAGTATTTCTTTTTTGGGGGGTGATAATGTAAACAATACTGTGTTTTTAATTTCCAGTTCCAAATGTTCATTGTTGGTTTACAAGAAGGCAATTTTGTTTTGTATTTACGTTTTTACCAATTTCTCCCTATTTCCCCCACCCCTATCCACCCAGCCCCTGGCAGCTACTTTTTTACTTTTTTATTATTATTATTTTTTTTGGCAGTACGCCGGCCTCTCACTGTTGTGGCCTCTCCCATTGCGGAGCACAGGCTCTGGACGCGCAGGCTCAGCGGCCATGGCTCACGGGCCTAGCCGCTCCGCGGCACGTGGGATCTTCCCGGACCGGGGCACGAACCCGCATCCCCTGCATTGGCAGGCGGACTCTCAGCCACTGTGCCACCAGGGAAGCCCCTACTCTTTTTTTTGACTTTGACTTTTTTTTGTTTGACTTTTTTTTGTTTTTAAGATTCCATGTATAAGTGATACCTACAGTATTTGTCTTTCTGTGGCTTATTTCACTTAGCTTAAGGGCCTCAAGGTCCATCCATATTTCTACACATGGTAGAATTTCCTTCTTTCTCTTGGCTGAATAATATTCTGTTGTGTGTATGCACCACATCTTTATCTGTTCGTCTGTTTGATGACACTTAGGTCTTTGTATCTTTATTATTTTGAATAATGCTGCAGTGAATATAGTGGTGCAGATATGTTTTCAAAACCTGTTTTCATTTCTGTTGGATAGCTACCAAGAAGTGGGATTGCTGGACCATAAGGTAGTTCTATTTTTAATTTTTGGAGGAACCTTCATATTGTTTCCATAGTGGAAATCTTATTTATTTATTATTATTATTATTTTTTAAATTTCAAATTCCAGTTGTTCATTGATGGAATGTGGAACAGCAGTTGACTTTTGTATGTTAATCTTGTATCCTGCAGTATTGCTCTAATCGCTTGTTAGTTCCAGGAGTTTTTTGTTAATTCTTTGGGATTTTCTACAGAGACGATCATGTCATCTGGGACCAAAGACAGTTTTATTTCTTCCCAATCTGTATAGCTTTTGTATCCTTTTCTTGCTTTATTGCATTAGCTAGAGCTAATGATGTCAAAAAGGAGTGGTAAGAGAAAATATCCTTGCTTTGTTCCTGATCTTAATGGGAAGGTTTCTAGTTTCTCACCATTAAGTATGATGTTAGCTGTAGGTATTTTGTGGTGGTTCTTTATCAAGTTGAGGAAGTTCCTATCTATTTCTAGTGTGTTGAGAATTTTTGTCATGAATGGGTGTTGGGTTTTTTAAATTTAATTTTTATTTTCCTTTTTGGCCACACGGCGTGGCATGTGGGATCTTAGTTCCCCAACCAGGGATCAAACCTGTGCTCTCTGCAGTGGAAGCACGGAGCCCTAACCACTAGACTGCCAGGGAATTAATTACCTGGGTGTTGGATTTTGTCAAGTGCTTTTTATTGTATGATCATATACTTTTCCTTAGTCTGTTGATGTGATGGATTATACCAAGTGTTTTTTTGTTTTTTTTTGTTTTTTTTGTGTTTTTTTGCAGTACGCGGGCCTCTCACTGTTGTGGCCTCTCCCATTGCGGAGCACAGGCTCCGGACGCGCAGGCTCGGCGGCCATGGCTCACGGGCCCAGCCGCTCCGCGGCGCGTGGGATCTTCCCGGACCAGGGCACGAACCCGCGTCCCCTGCATCGGCAGGCGGACTCTCAACCACTGCGCCACCAGGGAAGCCCACACCAAGTGTTTTTTGAATGCTGAACCAGCCCTTGCATACCTAGCATAAATCCCACATGGTTATGATGTATAATTCTTTTTATACGTTGTTGCATTCAATTTGGTAGTATTTTGTTTGGGGGATTTTTGCATCTGTGTTCCGGAGAGAGTAGCTTTTATTTCTCGTGATGTCTTTTTCTGGTTTTTGTATTAGGGTACTGCTGGCCTCGCAGAATGAGTTTCACTGTAGAGCCTACCAAAACCAGCTACTGTAATTTTAATTTCCCCTTTCAATAAGTCTAGAATACTCTTAGGATTGTAAGCACTCTGATTGGTTAGTTTTATATAACTGCCCTCTGTTGTGTAATTGGAGGTCTTACCTAAAATATTTTAACCTAAAAAAAAAAGTCCCGTGCTATTTCGTTTTGAAAAGCTGGCAGTTGATATACATGTTGTCATACTCCTCTGTGTATGTTGCAGTGGAAGGTAAACCTTTTTACACGTCTGACATCAAGTAAAGTAGAAACATTTTCTAAAATCAGATTTTAAGATTGACTGTCAGAACTGGTATTATTACCTTCCTGTTTTATCTAGCAGCCCCACCTCTGTTCTCTTGAATATGATTTTCCATACTCTTCACATACGAGACCAGAACTCTGTAGTTCTCTGTAGCATATAAGGTCAGGAATTCTTGATCTGGTTCCTAGGGAAACCAAGCAGAATGGAAGGGCTGAGACTTTGTCTAATTGTCTTTGGACTTCTAATCAGGGTCTAGGGTGAGGCAAGCAAGGCAGGTAGGGCACAAAATTTAAGGAGGCTGTGACTCGAGATGCATAGGTGCAGGGCTTACGGTGGCCCTCGGGTTCATGGCCCTGAGAGTGAGTGCCTCCTTAAATTTTGTGCTCAGGCACCTACCTGGCTTGCCTTCCCTAGTCCTGTCTGGCTTTTGCACACTCCAGTGTGTGCTGATTTTCTTGAGTTACAGAGTTAGTTGCCAACTAGGTCTCTTAACTAAGGTAATAAACAGGTCATCTCATAGGACTGTAGAAGAGCCCTCAAAAGAGGTTATTGCAAAAGCAGTAAAGAGTTTCCCTCTGTCTCTTTCCCTTTTTTCTTATAACTTTAAAGAATGCGGGCACCTAGGAGTTTGGGAGTTAAGCATTTTATTCTTTGACCATGACCCTTATTTTATACCCCTTGTTCTCCGGCCTCGGCCTAGGCTGCTTGTGAGCACGAAGGCAGGAGCAGGAGCTTCCTTCTGGTCGAGTGTCTCCGGAGTCCGTCACCTTCAGTGGTGACCAAGTTAAAGTTGGAGATGCCTGCTGGGGGGTGTGGGTGGCAGCGTAACTCGGCAAGCCTTCCTGGGGGATGGTTTAACAGCATGCATCGGGAGTCGTAAACAGGTCCGACCCCTCTAAATCCAGTACGTCTACTTCTAGAAATTTATTCTAAGAAACTAATTTGACAGGTGCATGGGATAGATGCATGAGAAAGAAAAGATGATGTTTGTGGCATTACTTATAGTATTGAAAAATTCAAAATAAATGTCTAACAATAGGAAATTTGTTAAATGGTGTGACAGTGCGGTGGGGTACTATACAACTGTTTGAAGTGGTCATGATCTATATTTGTTAATATTTATCATTTATCGATGTCTACTCATGTATTAAACTGTGTCATTGTTAGTGGAGATAAGTAGGTTGGAAAACAGTAGTGCAGTCTGCATTTAAGTTATGTTAATCTGAACAGTCGTGGTCTCTGCTTTACCAGTGTCTTAATTGCCGACGAACAGAGGTCTAGTTCTCCGTGCATCATAGTGGCTTAAAGCAGCCCATTTTTGTTCTCTCCGCTCTGTGGGGCCGGCATCCCAGAGCAGCGTGCAGGGTGGTTCTGGCCTAGGGTCTCTGGAGGCTCAGGCATCGGAAGCCGTGCCCGGTGCTGGGGGAGCCACTGTGGGGCTGACTCATGCCTGTGCCTGGAGGCCAGTGATGGGTCCTGGCGGGAGGTGTCAGCTCCTGCCACTCGGGCATCACCTTAGGTCTGCTTGAGTGTCCTCCTGACCTGGCAACTGGCTTCCCCGGAGCCCGTGACGCAGGAGAGCGGGGAGAATGAGGCAAAGCCTGTTACGAGGGAGTCCTGAACGTCATACGTTGTCACTTTTGTCCTATTTTGTCAATCCAGTCCGCACTCAAGGTGAGAGGAATCAAACTCCACCAGTTTGGAAATGTAACAAGGAAAGAAGTGGGTAAGCTAGGAACAGCTTAGAAAACTGGTGAAATAGAGAACTGACTTAAAATTCCCTTCTCCCAGGCAAGGCTCCCTGACTGTGAGCTGCCTTTCCTGTGAGCTGTTAAGCTCTTGCGTTCCTGCACGGTCTTACCTGAAATGTTATCTGTTAGGCAGTTTATTTGAGTTAAGCATCTTCCTCAAAAAAGTGTCAGAATCATGAGAGGCTGCCATTTATTTGCAGCAATTTGAATTCACTTAGATCATTTACCTTTTTAATCCAACCACCCTTGGAGAAAAGGGGGGAACATACAGGGGAGTAAGTAATATGGGAATGGAAGTGTTTGGCTTGTCACTTTGACAGCCATAGGGCACGAGGTAGATGCATCAGGCCATTGGAGAGAGGGAGTGAAGTAGGAGAGCATCAAAGTAAATTTCTGGCCATCTGAGAGCTGCTTGGGGTGCCCTGTGCCAGAACGGAGGGAGGAAGCCTGCTTCCCTCCTTTTCCAGGGCCTATTCTTAGGGCCCCGGGTGGGCAGCATAATGTCAGTGCCCTCGGCTCTTGTGTGCTGGGCTGGGATTCTTACCACTGTTTACAGGTTGAACGTTGTTGCCACCAGTTAGAAGGATCCGCACGGGCAGAGGTGTCCGACCCTGGAGAGGTGGCAGTCACCTACAGACTGTTCAGCTGGCTGGGGTGGGGGTGGGCGAAGAGAAGGCTGGGGAGGTGGGCGGTCAGGGGCCAGGTCATAAAGGGGCACCTTGGGAGCCACTGAAGGCTTTTTTTTTTTTTTGCGGTACGCGGGCCTCTCGCCGTCGTGGCCTCTCCCATTGCGGAGCACAGGCTCCGGACGCGCAGGCGCAGCGGCCACGGCTCACGGGCCCAGCCGCTCCGCGGCGCGTGGGATCCTCCCGGACCGGGGCACGAACCCGCGTCCCCTGCATCGGCAGGCGGACTCTCAACCACTGCGCCACCAGGGAAGCCCCACTGAAGGCTTTTGAAGCAGTGAAGTGACTCTGAGCAAACTCAGGTTTTAGAGAGATGATTGTGGGGCAGTGCAGGGGCTGGACACCAGGCGAGAGACAGGCAGGTGTAGTTGTGCAGAGGAGTAGTGAGGGCCTGAAGCAGGCGTCAGGAGCTGAGAGGAGGGGTTCAGGGCTGTCGAGGGGCCAGAACTGATGAGCTCTGGGGGACAAGCACCACGTCAGGTGTCAGTCTGGGGTGACAGGAGTGGACAGTGACCCCATAATCCGACACGATGCTGAGTTCCTAGGGATGTGTTCAATGTAAGATGCTTGGGGTTGCTCAGTAGGCAGGTGGGGTGCTGGCCTGGAGCTTCAGGCAGAGACTGGGAGTCCGTTGGTCCATCAGTAGGTAACAGTTGAAGTTGTGAGATGCTCTGGAAAATGTTCTGCTGAGAAGACATGTGGGCTCAGGACAAAACTCCGAGGGATGCCAGCGTTTACAGAAACAGAGGAAGGGGCACACAAGGGAGAGGTGCTGCTGGGACCAGTGCATGGCCCGCCAGCGGGCGCGGCAGTGGGCGCAGACAGTAGTACTGACTGAGGGGCCGCGAGCAGAGCAGAGCTCATGAGAAAAGCAGGGCTTGTTGGAGGACCTCAGACCTTTTGTACTGGCTTTGAGGTGTTATTTGCTGTAGCTGTGACTCTATCCTGTGGACTGACCATAAGACAATTATATAAACTCTGGGTTATTCCAAAGCTGAGGATCCAATAGTTCAGTGTATTTTCTAAAATTAAAATTTTGTTTTCTTTTTAAAATTACCATGCATGTTCTTTGTATGAGCTGTGTATGATGACGTATACATGTTCATCCTGTACTTTTGGACATTGAGGTTGTTACTATTTTGTTGTGAACAACATCTTTATAGCCAATGATTTATAATTATTTTTTAGGATACATTGCAGAAAGAAGCTGAATTGCTTGGTCAGTGTGCACATAGGCTTTTGATATGTTTTGTTCTCTAGAAAAAACTATATCAATTTCCATTCCCTGGTCTTAGCAGTTAAGTGCTGCCTTAGCATCTGTGCAGTTGCAGGGAACCTCTGAGGGCACTTTCTCTCCAGGGTGTTTCTGTTTTCTCTCCGTATTTGTTACTCACCTACGCTGCGCTCCGCAGGGTTTGTCCTCCTGCTCGTTGTATGCTCCCACCTCTTCTTGACTTCTCTGTGAGGCGGAGGTGCTTGCCAGCACCTCCCGTAGAGGAAGAAATCAGGGCTCAGAGATTCCAGATCATTTAGTGGAGTATGTGAACCCTGGTCTGGATGTTGGATGTTGTGTAGCCTGCGCGTCTGGTGCTCTCTCTCGCTTTGCTTGAGCTCTCCTTTCACTGCTAGGCAACTTGAAGACCGTGTACTACAGGCGCTGAAAGGACGGCTTTAACAATCCTGTGTCTTTTTTAGGAACATTAGTAAAGTCTCGTGTGTTGGCAAGCAGCACAGTTCATAGCACATCTTCACTGTGAAAGATGAAATGTAAAAAGTCAAATGGGGACTTGAAAAAATGCTTATCTTCTTAACCAATTGTCTGCAACTTATTCATCTTTTCTGGGCGTCTCGTTTTCACATCTTGTAACGGGAAAGTCATAATTCTTGATAATGAGAATGTTAGATTATCACTAATCTTCCTTGGTCTGATAATGTTTCCATTTCTAATCTGCAGTCAGTGACCTTTAAAAAAAAGTTACATTTTTTTAAATTGAAAAAGTTATAAAAACTGAGATTCTTCTAAAGGGCATATAATAAAGTCTTCCTCTCACTGAGACTCCAGACTTCCCCACTCTTACCAGTTTCCTCAGTCTTTTCAAAACGAGAGTACATATAAATAAACATGTGCCCCTAGCTTTATTTATTTATTTATTTTTTTGCGGTACGCAGGCCTCTCACTGTTGTGGCCTCTCCCTTTGCGGAGCACAGGCTCCAGCCTCTCTGCAGCACGTGGGATCTTCCCAGACCGGGGCACGAACCCGTGTCCCCTGCATCGGCAGGCGGACTCTCAACTGGTGCGCCACCAGGGAAGCCCCCCTAGCTTTTTAAATAACAGTGAGAGCTACTGTTCTCCTCAGCACTGTGTCTTAGTGATGATTCCACACCAGCACCTTTAGAAGTAGTTTCTCCATGGATGCATAATATTCCACTGAATGGTTTGTATCATAGAACCACTTTCCTATTGATAGACGTATATGTGCAGTTTGTTTCCAGGGTTTTGCTAGTAAAACAGTGCCATAATTAATACACAGTTTTGGTGTAAGAAAAGAAGGTCTTTAAAAAAAAAGAAAAGAGGGTCTTTTGGAATTTATTGTAATGAGATATAAACAATTGCATTTTATTGGGGTACTTTTTTAAAAAAATAAATAAATTATTTATTGGCTGCATTGGTCTTCATTGCTGTGCATGGGCTTTCTCTAGTTGTGTCGAGCAGGGGCTACTCTTCATGGTGGTGTGCGGCCTTCTCCTTGCGATGGCTTCTCTTGTTGCAGAGCACGGGCTCTAGGCTCATGGGCTTCAGTAGTTGCAGTATGCGGGCTCAGTAGTTGTGGCTCGTGGGCTCTAGAGCGCAGGCTCAGAGTTGTGGCGCACGGGCCTAGCCGCTCTGCGGCATGTGGGATCTTCCTGGACCGGGGCATGAGCCCGTGTCCCCTGCATTGGCAGGCGGACTCTCAACCACTGTGCCACCAGGGAAGCCCACATTGTTTTATAAATATGATTTTTAGTAACTTATTACTGTATTTTGATGCACTTTTAAATATTTGCATGTATGTGAAGTTGGTTGCTGTTATATTTTCATAAAGGTTCTTTCTTATAGGTCTATAAGAGAAGGAAAAATCCACAGATCATAGGTTGTGCATTATTTACAAATAAAACTTTTGCTAACTTTTAACATTTTAATTAACTCTAAGTATTTTAGTTGAATATTCTTCAAATTGTGTAAAACTTAGTATTATGTTAGTGCATGAGAGTGGGAAAATATACTAACTTGAAACAGATGTGAAACTGATTGTTCTATTTACATTGGTAAATGGAGTAAATTGCTAATGGAAAATATTCCAAATATTTTGGAAACAAAGGAAATCTCACAGTTTAAAAAAATCAAGGTATTAATAAACATGCTGAACTTACTTTTATAAGTGGTTAGCAGTCAATTTGAGCATTTTTTGATTCTGATGGTTAATGAAATCTAATGTAAACTATATATGTGACTGACTTTTTAAAAACTTCATTTTGTTCCCACTAAATTCATTTGCATGAAGAAAGCATTTTCCCCCCTTTAACAGACATCTTTGTTAATGGTATTTGTGAAGTTTGGCCATATTTAATTTTCAGAGAAGATAAGATAATGTGCCTAAGGCTCAAAGATCAAATAGAGAAGTTTGCTGTAATTTACTGTTGTTTACATATTGATGAATAGGGTTAGTGTCACAGCTGTGGAGGTGAGAGATTAACATTGAAAGCAACAGGTTTGCTATAGGAACAATAGGTTTAGTCATTCCCAAAACAGTTGATTCAGTGTACTTTATGAAACTGGTATATAACTGGGCTGGGAAACCCTAACTTGTCAAGGCCTGTAGACTCTAAAAGGTAAAAGCTATTTTCAGTTATAAGAAATTGAAACCAAAAGTTTGTTAAGAATGAAAATCTAAATGCGTTTTACTGGTACCTTATTGTTCTCTTCCTCCCGGCCACTTAATTAATGAACTTATTCTTGGCTTTGTTGAGCTGTTTTTAAAAACTTACGTTCTGGAGTAGCTTCATTAGTATCTTATTCTAAAAAAGTGAGAAAGTATTACGCGTACTTGGATAATAATTCAAGCAATAGAAAATAAAGATTCAAATCAAATGAACGTCTCCTTGCCTTTCACCCCACCGCTCACTCCCCCAGTCCCTGATCCTTGTAATGGGTCTGAGTTCCTAGGTTCTTCCCTGTCCTCTCAGAGCTGTTTTCTGCGCATGGAATCACGGAGATGTGCACTCTTCTCTTGTTTGAACACACGCTAGACCGCGTTGAACAGACTGCTGTGCTTCTCCCTCCAGCACTACTTCTGGGCATAGTTCCAGATCCGTACAAATAGATCTACTGCATTTTTCAAAAATCTGTGTATGGGCTTCCCCGGTGGCACAGTGGTTAAGAACCTGCCTGCCAATGCAGGGGACATGGGTTCGAGCCCTGGTCCGGGAAGATCCCACGTGGTGCAGAGCAACTAAGCCCGTGCGCCACAACTACTGAGCCTACGCTCTAGAGCCCACGTGCCACAACTACTGAAGCCTTTGTGCCACAACTACTGAGCCTACGTGCCACAACTACTGAAGCCCGTGCGCCTAGAGCCCGTGCTCCACAGCTAGAGAAGCCACCGCAATAAGAAGCCCGTGCACTGCAACCAAGAGTAGCTCCCGCTGGCTGCAACTAGAGAAAGCCTGTGTGCAGCAACAAAGACCCATTGCAGCCCAAAATAAATAAATTAAATAAATGTTTTAAAAAAAGAAGCTATGTACGATACTCCATGTAATGAGTGTTCTGTTAAGTTATTTAGCTGTCATGTATTTTAATGGCCATTTAGGTGGTTTTCAGCTTTTTTGCTAATTTAAACAGCACTGTGGTGCATATACTTGTATATGTGCCAATAATATTTGTAGGTTAAATTTCTAGAAGTGCTAGGTCAAAGGGTATTTTTATATATATTTCCAAATTGCCCTCTAGGAGATCATATCAGTGTAAGAAAGTGGCTGCTGTC
The DNA here is from genome assembly GCF_026419965.1 of Kogia breviceps. Classification (NCBI taxonomy): domain Eukaryota; kingdom Metazoa; phylum Chordata; class Mammalia; order Artiodactyla; family Physeteridae; genus Kogia; species Kogia breviceps. The sequence goes on along the minus strand of NC_081318.1, from coordinate 1,616,135 downwards.
CATCTTCATCTCAGTGTGTTATCTGAGGTTTAAAGTTTGCCAGTTAGATGGGTTAAAAAGCTTATCATTGTGTTTTTATTGCATTTTTTCCTAAAAATGAGTAAAGACGAAGTTCTTATGTTTAAAACATATTTTTGTTTATTTCCCTATGTACTGTTTATAGCTTTTGCTAATTTTTCTATTTGATTGTTGATCTTCTATTTATTTATTTTAAAAATAAATTTATTTATTTATTAACTTATTTTTGGCTGTGTTGGGCCTTCATTGCTGTGTGTGGGCTTCCTCTAGTTGCGGTGAGCGGGGGCTACTCTTCGTAGCGGTGTGCAGGCTTCTCATTGCAGTGGCTTCTCTCGTTGCGGAGCACGGGCTCTAGGAGCGCGGGCTTCAGTAGTTGTGGCACGTGGGCTCTAGAGCGCAGGCTCAGTGGCCATGGCTCACGGGCCCAGCCGCTCCACGGCACGTGGGATCTTCCCAGACTGGGGCATGAACCCGTGTCCCCTGCATTAGCAGGTGGATTCTTAACCACTGCGCCACCAGGGAAGCCCTGGAGTGCTTGTTCTGATGAGGCAGGTGTGGGCGCCAGGGATGGACTGCTTCTCTAGCCCTGGTCCACACGGCTAGGGGGAGTTCCTGGACGCCGACTACCATTGTGCACTGTGGTAGGTTTGTTGGTTTGCTCTTTTAGCAGCCTGGTGAAATTTCACTTTGAGAAATTAATAGTTATTTACTGGTTCGAGCCACGTGTAGTCACTCAGAATTGCGAGTTAGGATCAGGCCTATGCCTTTATTTTTCCCACCTGACTGCTGGGCCTGACATACTTTGATCATTCATTACTGCTGTTTTCAGGGATGGGGTTTGTTTTGTTTTCTTATTTTCTGCTCTTCTTCAGAATAACCACAGCCCAACTGGCCCGGTGTGGTGCGTAACCTGCTGAAGAGTGGCCTTCCACCGCATTTGGTGGCCACATCTTTGAGGACAGTGCCCGTGTGGCCTCCGATTCCGACTAGTGCAGATACAGTCATTTTCTGCGTGTTGAGTGGTCGCCCTGTGTGCTGGGTACCCGTCTGTGAATGTGAACTCACCTGTTCATTGTGTGGAGGAATAGGAGTGGAGATCATCTTCTCTTCATGGAAGAGGTGACATTTAAGCTGAGTCTCACCTAAGGCGAGTGGGCTCATGTCAGGTGCGTGTCAGTGCCAGGAGGGAAGGCCAGGCTGGGGAGGGGTGGGGCATTTGAGACTTGGAGGGTAGTTGGGGGGCACGCCGTGCTGGTGGCGCAAGAGAAAGTGGAGGAGGTGTTTGACCGGAATATTCCTGCGTCAAAGCTGTGTTTGAACTTGACCCCTTAGAACACACTGGCCGTTCTCACATTACAGTCTCAGATAGGCTACCATGAAGTGGGAAAATAAGACCAGCATGGTAGGTTTTACATAACTTTGGTTCATGTAAATAATTGAGCATTGAGAAGAGATGGTTCCATCTAGTGTCCAGCGGTCTTTTAGGAAATGAGTATTAGATATTGCAGTTTTTGTTTGTTTTAAAGGCGTAGCAGCCCTCTGTGCAGGTAGAGAGGGTGGGAAACCACGGAAGGAGTTTAAGCTTAAGTCATGGGTGATTTGAACGCTGAATTTTGAATCCATACTTCTTCCCTGTTCTTTATTACCTGTTGACTGACTTGTCGGTCCCAGAGATGTCTCAAGGTCAGTGGACTTCAACTTTGTCGTTCTCTCCCTTCCATCCCATGCTGTCTTGGTATATGCCTCACCTAGCCAGAGATGGGGGTCTCCCGTTCCCTCTCCGTGCTGTCCTCGAGGTCAGCCCAGCGCCCCCTCCAGCCCTGCTTCCTGCCCAGCGGCCCCTCTCGTGCCTCTGCCGCTTCACGTGCTTCCCCCTCTGCTGGGATGCTTTCCGTCTTGTCATCCTTGTGAGCGCAGCCTTCCAAGGTTTCTTTCGAGTTCTCCACTTCTTCTGAGAGTGCCCCGCGCCGCGGAGGCGGAGTGCCTGGCCCTGCTCCGCGCTGCCTCGCCCCCGGTGCCCACCCGTATTGAGGTGCGCGTTCCCAGGGCAGGGCCGCTCCTGCCGCCTCTGCTTTAGGCTTCCTCTGCTCCCAGCAGGCTGTGCGCTCCTCGGGAACAGCACTTTTATGACTTTTAAAATAGCCAGTGCCTAGAATGACGCATGAGTCAGCCAATATTTGTTGAGAATAAATTCCTCTTCTGTGCCTCGTTTGAATGTCTTTTGAACAGAGACAGTCTCGGAGTTGGGGAATACAGGAAGAAGCTCCGGTTCTGATGTGGAATTTGGTTGCTAGTACAGGTGCTGCATATGAGAGTGTACATAATTTATAGACATCGATGAAGTGCTCCGTCACCCTTTTCTTTCTGTGCTGAACGGGCTTTTTATGGCCACCTTTGTGTCCCGGGCCTTTGCGATTGCTCACCTCACCTTTCCTGGGCGTCTGGGTCCTTTGTTTCTCAGGCCCCCCCCCAATGCCTCTGAACTCATGGCACATTTTGGTGACCCCTGTTTTCTCCTGTGGCCACCCCTCCCCACCAGCCTCTTTTCCCATATAGCTTCCAAATTACGTATGTGTTATGAAGGCAAGAGAGTTTTAAAAATTCCTCAAAATGTGAAATAATATGATCCTACTTAATGTTGTTTTTCAAAGTAAATAGTACACTGCTTAATAGCTTAGGCTCTGGACCCGTCCTGAGCTCAGATCTTGGCTCTACCACCCTTGAACCTCACTCTTGTCATCCGTAAAAGCAGGAGAGGTAATGGTCCTCACACCGCATTGGGTTATTCTGCGGAGTGTGCGGTGAGCCGGACCCTAGGGTTTAGGGTGTTGCTTAGCGCGTGGAGGGTAAGCCCTCAGTCCGCGTTAGTTGTCTGTGCGCTGGGCGCGGTGCTGGGGCACAGAGGAATCAGTGTTGGTGGCAGCTGGCGCTGTCCTAGAGTCTCCTGCCCACGTGACTGGCCTGACCTGTGGGGTTGGCTGGCCTCCCCAGCAGACCTTTCTCTCCTCTCTGCAAAATAACTAGGGGGCGTGAGTGCTCTTTGAAAGGCCTTCACATCATTTTAAACTACAGTTGAAATCACATGTAAGGGTTCTTGTGTGTGTGTCCGGGACTTTGGATTTGCTTGCTATGCGTATTTTATAAGTTTTGAAATGAGCTGTTTTAAGTAGGAAACCTTACAGCCCTTGAGCACAGTGAGGAGAAGTGACCTTCCATTTATATGCGTGTCCTCTGTCCAAGGATTTTAATCTGTAGGTCATCAGAGGGTAAGGATATCCGTCCTCAACACATTCAGCAGCGCCCCTGGTGCGCTCACAGACATCTCACGTCGCGTGCCTCACACGAAAGTATTCACTTAGAATCCACTTGTGCTTTTTGATAATTGGTGCCCATTTTGATTTTTAAAATACTTCAACCTCGGTGCTGTGTTGCAGGTATTCAGAAGTGCTTTTCAGCTTTTATGGTTACTCCTTTTAAACTACTTTGCTTTACTTAAAGGAAATGTTCGTTGGTTCATTTTGTAAATATTTATTAAATCCCTACATGTGGCAGACATTGAAGCCAATGATAGGGACCTGGTGGTAAGAGACAGGCCGGCCCCTCAAACCCGCACAGCTTTTATTTATTTATTTATTTATTTATTTATTTTGCTGTACGCGGGCCTCTCACTGTTGTGGCGTCTCCTGTTGTGGAGCACAGGCTCCGGACGCACAGGCCCAGCGGCCATGGCTTACAGGCCCAGCCGCTCCGTGGCATGTGGGATCTTCCCGGACCAGGGCACGAACCCGTGTCCCCTGCATCGGCAGGCGGATTCTCAACCACTGCGCCACCAGGGAAGCCCCCGCACAGCTTTTAGATTAGTGACAGCTAAGCTTATGTGTGAAGTCAATTTGGTGACTGTTTAGCTGGCATGTACCATTTTTTAAAATTGTAATTAATTTATTTGTTTATTTTATTTTGGGCTGTGTCGGGTCTCCGTTGCTGCACGCGGGCTTTCTCTAGTTGCAGCGAGCAGAGGCTACTCTTTGTTGTGGTGTGTGGGCTTCTCATTGCGGTGGCTTCTCTTGTTGTGGAGCACAGGCTCTAGGCACGAGAGCCTGTCAGTAGTTGTGGCTCGTGGGCTCTAGAGCTCAGCCTCAGTAGTTGCGGCGCACAGGCTTAGTTGCTCCGCGGCATGTGGAATCTTCCCGGACCAGGGCTCGAACCCGTGTCCCCTGCATTGGCAGGTGGGTTCTTAACCACTGCACCACGAGCGGAGTCCCTACCATTTTTTTAAAAGTAAAACTTGGGTTTAATTTCAGACATTAAGTATATTTTCTCGTAGTTGTAACAGCATGTATCATTTTAAGAAATCTTAGCTCTTTAACCAAGTAATGAACATATATTAAATCTGATTAAATGGAGCAGAAGGAAGAGAAATTACAGACATATATTTACCACTCCTATTCATAAATAAAGATAATGACCACAAATATGGCTGTATTTTTATCTAGAAGCTTTCCATAATTCTGAGCACTTTCTGCTTTAGATTTTTCCATTCCTCCTCCTCCTTTTAATTAATCAGTTAAAAATGAAATATTTTTCTGACCTTTGACATGTGATAGATACTTTTTATTTGAATTCAAGAAATGAAATTCTCTGTAATGGAAAATATCTGGAGGATTTGTTTCTTTGGCTGAAAATTTTGTCAGAAACTTTTTGCTCTATACATTATGTATTCCTTCACATATCAAAGTATTATTTTAAATTGGCTTCATTACTTGCTTTCTGACTCTATTCTGATGAGTTGTATGTTTGTGTTAAGAAATTTAGGTTTATTAATCTTTGTAATGATTTACATGTTGATGTCTTAGGCCTTTAATTTTATTTTGGATTAAATTTACAAAAATAAAATGCCCATACAGTATAGACTGGAATGGTTCTGGGGGGTGAGGAGGGTCGTGTGTAAGTATTTTTATTTTATCTGAAATGTTTAACTTTCCCATTTGTTATTTCAGTTCCTTCTACATATCAAGTAATTTTATTTGAAATATAGTTTTACTTACGATGAAAAGAATTTTTAAAATTTTGGTAACAATAAAAGATTGATTTTTTTCACTGCAATTTTTATTGAGATAATTGTAGACTCACATGCAGCTGTTAGAAATGATACAGAAAGGTCTGTTGTTTGCATTGCCTAATTTCCCCTGGGGGTTGTAATTTGCCAAGCTGTAATATGTGCTCACAAGCAGGATTTGACATTGATACAATGCACTGATCTTACCCAGATCTCCCCAGTATTAACCTGAACTAACCTGTGTGTAAGGAAATCAGATTTTATTCTTAGAAAACTACTGAAAAACTGCAATTAGATCTGTGACCTGGGGATGAGGGTGAGGGAACCATTTAGCCTCTTGCGCCTCAGATTTCTTACTAAGTCAGACGGTTTGATTGGATGATCTCTAGAATCCTTTGGGTCACAACATTCTATAATTTTTGTATGAGAGTATTTCAGAATTTGAAATTATAACCTTTATCTTTTCTCTCTTTTTTGTGTTTAGGAAGAAAAGGCTTCTCTTTTACATCGTACTCAGGAAGAAAGAAGAAAGAGGGAGGTAAAAACAGTTTTGTAATAGTCCCTGTAGATAAACATTTTTCCGTGGCATCTAAATAAGTCTTGGTTTTCCTGTTTTATATATTAGATATACGTATGTTATATGTGGCATAACTTAAGTATTTATATGTATGTTAAACTTCAGAAACATTTCTGGATTTGTTGGATTTTATGGTAGGTCATCTATTCTGGAACCAATGTAGAAAAGAAGGACTAAAAGAGCAGTTTCCAGAATAGAGGGAGAAAACAGGCTTTCAGTTCACGTACTTGCTTATGATATGGCTTTTCCAGAAGATGTAGAAAGTCTTCGTGTATAGCGTTCATGTTTTGTCAAGCAAAAGGAGAAAACTCCCTGTCGGGGCACGTTATCGTAACTATTTGTGAAGAAGCTGAATAAATGAAAGGAGCTAGTGACATTTGGCGTTGTAGTCTTTATTTTACGTTTTATCTTTCGGAGGTAATTTCTTCAAATGGCTTTACTTTGTTGATTAATCAGCAGTTGTGGTGTCTTATGGCCTGCTTTTCTAGGTCATTTTTTGTTTTGTTTTTTAATAATTCATCCATTCCTTTAACAAATATAAATTGAGAGCTTGTTATGTTCCAGGTACTTTTCTGCTGGCTGGGTATATAGACAGGGAATAAATCAGTGTTTCTGCTGGGCCGTAGAACACAGATGTTCATCGGATCCTGAGATGGGTACTGGGAAGGTCTGCTTTGGATAGGGTGTTGAGGGAAGGCATCCCTGAGCTGGTGAGAGTCGAGTGCATTTCCGAAGGATGGCAAAGAAAAGCTGTGGAAAGCTGGAAGAAGAGCATTCTTGATGAAGGGAGCAGCAGATGCCAAAACGCTCAGGCAGGGTTTCTCAACCTTGGCATTTTTGACGGTCAGGCCGGGTAAGTCCTTGTTGTGGGGACTGTCCTGCGCACTGCAGGATGCCTGTCAGCCTCCCTGGCCTCTCTCCTCTAGATGCCGAAGCACTCCCTACCCCCGCTGAGACAGCCACAGATGTCTCCAGAAACTCCCGAACTCCCGTTCCCTCGGTGGGGATTGCCCTCACTTGAAAATCGCTGCTCAAACAAGAAAAGGGTGTATTGGTTGGTGTCTTTTATCTTTTCTGGAAAATCCTCAGTCAGGCATCTCTCCCAGTCGTGCCTCGGCCCCATCCTCCCTCTCCTCCTCCTCTTGGACTCACGTGACAGAGATGTTCGACCTTCGCATTATGTCCTGTGTGTCTCCTGTACTCATTTCGGTATATTTATTCTTTTGAATATCTATGCTTTGGTTTGGCTGTTTTCTTCTTATCTAACTTCTGATTTACAAATTATCTCTTTTAGTGATGTCTGATTGTTAAGTACATCCATTGAGTTCTGAATTTCAGTTTTTATTTGAGTTCTAGAATTTTCTTTGATTCTTTTATTTCCCACTTCTCTTGTCTTTTCATTTCTTGCATGTAATTGTAGGGTTTTTTTTTTTTTTTTTTTTTTTTTTTTTTTTTGCGGTACACAGACCTCTCACCGCTGTGGCCTCTCCCGTTGCGGAGCACAGGCTCTGGACGCACAGGCTCAGCGGCCATGGCTCACGGGCCCAGCCGCTCCGCGGCACGTGGGATCCTCCCGGACCAGGGCACGAACCCGTGTCCCCTGCATCGGCAGGCGGACTCTCAACCACTGCGTCACCAGGGAAGCCCGTAATTGTAGATTTTTAAGATAATGTTTACTCTCCAGTGTTTGGAATTCCTGTGGGTTCGTTTCTGTTGTTTGTCCTCTTGATTTTAAGTTCTTGTCTTTGCCTGGTTATTTTGGTTGAATACTGGACATTGTATGTTCCAAACTGCAGTGATATCTTCGGGCTTAGAATATGGGCTTTTCTTTTTGGAGGGCATTGCATTTGCTTCTGGCAGGCAGTGGAGTGGGGATGAACCCCCTTTAAAACAGGGATGAGCTAAGCTGAAGCCGGCCTGCGGGCCTCGTGAGGACTCGCCTGTCCTCAGCGCACCTGCCAGAGAGCTGGAGCGTCCCTGATGAGACCCTTCCCCAGCAGACAGCTGAATGAGTAAAAATAAGTGTTTTGAAAATGCATGGGATGTTATATGGGTTTTTAACTAAGTGCTGTTAGAGTCATCGTAGTTATGAATAGATTCCCAAACTAGGTTTAAGCTCAAGGGTTCCCTTGTTGTAACCATTTGAAGCTCAGAAGGTAACACGTTTGTGACCTGATGGTATGTCCTCTAATCCCAAGGTCGAGTGAGTGTGTATGTGCCTTTCAAGCCTGGTAGGCGGCATTCATAGAAGATGTGACACATTGTCATGTGATAAGACAGAGTACAGATTTTCGTGTCACACCTGAGTTTGCTCTCTGACTCATATCTTTTGGCATCACTTAATCTTTATGGAAGTCTCGGTTTCTGCGTCTTTAAAGCAGGAGTAATACTCCCCTGTAAGGTTATTGTATGAATGCATGTGAAGTGTCTCTCTTAGGGCTGGCACATAGTAGGCTCTCAAACACTGTTAGCTGCAGTGGTTATAATGATGATGAAGAATGTATAGGTTTGCTAGGTCACTGAAAGTTTTTTTTTTTAACATCTTTATTGGAGTATAATTTCTCTACAATGGCGTGTTAGTTTGTGCTTTATAACAAAGTGAATCAGCCATACATATACATATGTTCCCATATCTCCTCCCTCTTGCGTCTCCCTCCCACCCTCCCTATCCTACCCCTGAAAGTTTTAAAGACAGAGTCGAGTTGATAAAAATTGGAGTTTTCTGCTTGGAAACAAAGTGACCTTTAAAATAGATGCTTCTGTTTGTATTTTTTTTAATACTTAAAACAAAAACTTAAAAAAAGAGAAGTCTTTCTATGCTGGTAGAATTGTAAAATGGTGTAGCTATTTTGGAAAACAGTCCAGCAGTTCCTCAAGTGTTAATTCCATGCCTAGATATACACCCATGAGAAATGAAAACCTATGTCCCCACAAAAGCTGGTACAGGAATGTCCACAGCAACATTATTCTTAATAGCCCAAAGTGGAAGGAGCTCAAATGTCCATCAGGTAATAAGTGGATAAACAAAATGAGACATCCATACAGTGGAACAGCCATAAAAAGGAGTGAAGTACTGATACATGGTACAGCGTGGATGAACCTCGAAAACATCAAGTTTTTCATCAAGCCAAGTGAAAAAAGTCAGACACAAAAGGCCACATATTATGATTCCATTGTACATAACGTCCAGAGTAGGCAGTTCCATATAGACAGAACATTGATTAGTGATTGCCAGCAGTCGGGGGTCGGGGTGGGAGGACAGAGAATGAGGGATGACTGGGTAGAACCACTGGGTGATGAAAATGTTCCAGATTAGACAGTGGTGATGATTGTACAACTTGGAGTATATTAAAAATTGGTGAATGGTACACTTAAAAGAGTCAATTTTGTGGTACGTGAATTATGTAGCTGTTTTTTTTTTTAAGTCTTAACTAGTATTTGTCATTTTCACTGATCCTGACCCATTGTTCCCTCCTCCCTGCATTATTCAGGAAGAAAGACGAAGATTGAAAAATGCAATAATTATCCAGTCATTTATTCGAGGCTATAGAGACAGAAAACAGCAAGTAAGTTTGTTTTTTAAACTGAGAAGGAATTAGAAAGGTATGAGAGAGCTTATTTTATTTTATTTATTATTATTTTTTAATAGCTTGATTGATTGATTGGCTGCGTTGGGTCTTCCGTTGCTGTGCGTGGGCTTTCTCTAGTTGCCGCGAGCAGGGGCTTCTCTTCGTTGCGGTGTAAGGGCTTCTCATTGCAGTGGCTTCTCTTGTTGCGGAGCATGGGCTCTAGGCGCACAGGCTTCAGTAGTTGTGGCATGTGGGCTCAGTAGTTGTGGCTTGCGGACTCTAGAGCGCAGGCTCAGTAGTTGTGGCACATGGGCTTAGTTGCACCGCGGCATGTGGGATCTTCCCGGACCAGGGCTCGAACCCGCGTCCCCTGCATCGGCAGGCAGATTCTTAACTACTGCGCCACCAGGGAAGCCCCGAAAGCTTATTTTAAATATGGCCTTGAATTCTTAGAAGTGGAATTCATTTTGTACGTGTTTTTGTGTGTACTTGTTTAATGAAAGTTAAGGTGGATGATAGTGTTTTCCCCAATAGTTAATTTTATTAGTTTATATAAAGATTTATAGACAGATGAGTTTTTTGGTGATTTTTAAATTATTAAATGCAAACATAGGCCAAACCACGGCTAAAGATCACAGTAGAAGGAGGTGGTGGAAGACTCCTGCATAGGGCATTCATGGCTCTGTCACTACATTCCAGGCTTTTTGGGTTTCATTAACCGTTTACCAACGATAACTTCTCAGTAACAGAATCTTAATTGTCAGTTTCCACTGCTCCAGTTTAAACACTGAGTGACCATTGAGACCATACGATCATGTGATCCTGTCTTTATGTCTCGTTTTGTTTTCAGTATTCCATCCAGAGAAGTGCATTTGATCGCCGTGCCAGCTTGTCCCAGTCCGGTGGCACTTTTTCCATCGCCAACGGTCCCAACCTTACCCTTTTGGTGAGGCAGCTTCTGTTTTTTTACAAACAGAATGAAGACTCAAAACGCTTGGTGAGTGATGACTACATTTTCACTAACCCTTGTTAATGTGTTTTCCAGCTTTTGGTTTAAGGTGGTCGGAAAACCCCTCCAGCGTGTCTCCCCCTTGTGACTTCCTCAACCAGCGGTAATAGGTCGTCTTGGTGATAATGTTTTACCTCTTAAAAATGGGTACAGATTTTCAGTAGACTTTTTCATTTTTTTTTAATTAAGGAAAATTTCAAACATAAACAGTAGGCTCCTCTGTTGTGCTGTCCCCGGTACCCAGTCTGCACAGACAGCACCTTGATTTGCACAGAACCCTCCTCCCTGTGACACGCAGCCTCAGCCTCATAGCCGGCTACCTGTAAACACTTAAATGCAAATCGCTAAACTCTAGGGTCTCTCTCTTGAAACATCTAAAATATAATTGTGTAACTTAAAAAACGTTGTAGGTTTGGATGTTATCAGTGATGAGGAACGGTGTGTATTAATGGAGGAGATACGTGGATGAATCATCTTCATAAAGTGGAACTTGTTACTGTGTCCACTCTCCCAGGAAATACTGAGATTCATTAGGTTAAATACGTATTTATTCTTTTTTTTTTTTTTTTTTTTTTTTGACGGTACGCGGGCCTCTCACTGTTGTGGCCTCTCCCGTTGAGGAGCACAGGCTCCGGACGCGCAGGCTCAGCGGCCACGGCTCACGGGCCCAGCCGCTCCGCGGCACGTGGGATCTTCCCGGACCGGGGCACGAACCCGCGTCCCCTGCATCGGCAGGTGGACTCTCAACCACTGCGCCACCAGGGAAGCCCAGTATTTATTCTTAGACATCCTTATTTACCTGGATTAATAATTTCTAATTAAAACATGGGTATACAGTGAAAAGTAAGTCTTCCATGCTCCAACCGTACATACTAGAAGGATCCTTGTGTGGACTATAAGTACAGAGGACATAGGAATACTTTATGGCTTATCTGGTGTTTGGCTTTAGAACCCAATGTTGCTTCCTGTATTGAGCTAGGCTGGACCATGGGAAGAACTTTGCATAAATCTTTAGAGGCGGTAAAGATGGCTTTCCATTAATGCAGGCTCTTTTTTAAATTTATTAATTTATTAATTTATTTATTTTTGGCTGCATTGGGTCTTTGTTGCTATGCATGGGCCTTCTCTAGTTGCGGCTAGCAGGGGCTACTCTTCGTTGCGGTGCGTGGGCTTCTCATTGCGGTGGCTTCTCTTCTTGTGGAGCACGGGCTCTAGGTGCGTAGGCTTCAGTAGTTGTGGCACGTGGGCTCAGTAGTTGTGGCTCGCGGGCTCTAGAGTGCAGGCTCAGTAGTTGTGGCGCACGGGCTTAGTTGCTCCGCAGCATGTGGGATCTTCCCGGACCGGGGCTTGAGCCCGTGTCCCCTAAAGGCAGGCTCTTTTTAGGCTTTCCATCTGAAGTCTGTGAGAAGAAGAATGAGAAACGTACAGCAGCAGGTCATCTGGCTCTCTTTCTGGAGCAGTCTGTTCCTTCCTCACATACTCTGACCTTGTGGATTGAAGGTCAGGCGTGGAGCACAGCCATGTGCGGGTCAGAAGGGCCGTCGGTCCCGTGTCTCTCCAGGGCACTCTTCCCTGTGCAGAGCTGCTTCTGCCCCACTCGGAGGTCTGGTCAGCGGTTCCTGCATGGGTTCTGGATGTGGTGCAGCTGCCCAGTCCTACAGGCCCTGTGTAGGATTAGAATTAACCAGGTCCTCAAACCTGGTTTATATGAGAAAAGCCAACTGGATTGTTTATTCAATTTGTACACAAAAATGCAAGAACAATAAATCAGTCATATGTGGAGGGAAAGTCTCCTGCCCATCTTCCAGTACCCTAATTCCTACTTTAAGAGCAGGCGTGATGCCACTTTTGAAAGTTTTTCTAAGGTGCTCTGTGCAAAACTGTGCGTATATGGCTCTCCCTTCCTCACCCACTCCCTTGATTTATTTTTTATTATAGTGACTGTAAATATGGTCGCTGCTAATATAGTGTACTGTGATTGTATTTTCTTTTGTGTACAGTTTTCTTGAGTTATTCTGGAGTTAATTATTGTGTTTTTTCTGTTTAATTATCTTTGAATCTCTTTATGATAAAGTCTTCTTCCACCTCCGAACCGTAAAATAATTCTCAGTACAATTTTCCGTGACTGGAGAGTCGGGTCCCTGATGCTCTTTCCCCCCGAGCTGTTCCTTCTGCATCCCGGGAACTTGCTGCACAGTTTGGAGGGGTTGCTCTCCACGCCTGCCACGTTCTGGGAAAACCTCCGCTTTGCTTTGCTTCCGTTTCAGGTCCTCTTTCCTGATTCCGTATCTTTTTGATTTCTTGGTTTACTCCCTTGTTTTATTGATACACAGCCTCAGTTAACTTCCGGAGAAAGGATGGATAAGATGGAAAGTTTTTGAAACTGTACTTATCTGAATTTAGTAAATAACAACAGAAAGTTAGGCAAAGCAGATGTTTGTGTACTTAGAACTTTTGGGATGATATTGGTGCATTTGTCAAGAATGTAAAAAACAGTATCAAAATCCAGTCCATTCTAAGGATATATTGTACAGCACAGGGAATATAGCCAATATTTTATAATAACTATAAATGGAGGATAACCTTTAAAAATTGTGAATCACTATGTTGTACACCTGAAGCATATAATGTTGTACATCAGCTATACCTCAATTAAAAAAAAAACAAAAACCAGTCCAGAAAGTGTTCAAATAAAGTGCTTTGAGGTTTTTTTTTTAATGGCGTTGAAACATAATTACTTGATTAATGTATTTACAGTCTTATTCTTGTACTTCCTACAGTTGGCCTTGAGATTTTTATAATGTTTAGTTACTGTACATCCTATTTATTTTTGTTAATGGGTAGCATACAATACAAATTTTAGAATGAACTGCGTGTCAGATAGTGTAGAAAACATTTGTGTGATATTGGTTCCTGAGAAAATATGAACAGGTAGCTCCAAATACCTCAAGAAGAAAGCTTGTGTGTAGGTAAATTAACATTCGGATTGGGTCTCAGAGTTATTTCCACCCACTTGAATTTATCATGCAAAACACATGTGTTAGTACTTTAATTGTTTGATAACATTTTATATCAAATAAGTGTTACTGTCAGAGGAGAAACTGTAAAAATGACAGGTAAAGAAAAAGTTCTGTGGCACATTTAAGAAGCTGTCTTAATTTTAACGCTTCTAAATGGGTTTCATGAAATGAACAAAGAGCAACAAAAGTATCGTAGAGCAAGTGTAAGAGATTCCTGTTCGGTATTGTGTTTTCAAAATTACTTCTGGCAGCTGTATCCACACTAGAGAGGCCTCCTGGATGGGAACTTGACAGAAATCTAACTCAGCATTTGCCCACCGCGATGGCCCATCACCGTGTCCAGGACAGCGGGGGTTCTGGCCATCCGGACGCATCTCTGACCTTTTTTCCTTCCAGCTGCGTGGACGTATAATTGACAAATAAAATTGTAAAATACCTCAGGTGCACACTGCGATGGTTTGTATAAACATTGCGATAGGATTCCTCCTGTCTAGTTAAGTGACACATCTCTCGCCTCACATGCTACACACTTGGCCTTTTATTGGGAATAGTGGGACTGAATGATTGCCTTTTCTACTGAAATTTCGTGGAATTAGGGAAGGAGAGTATCCACAGGAAAGGGGCTGGAAACTCAGAGGAGAAAGTTTAAAAGAAGGAACTGTTATCCTTTGTAACTTATGATTAAGATTGTGATTCTCATATGTTTTTATTGTGGTTTGCTGATTTTTGCAAATAAACTTTTTGTTTCACATTTACATGAGTTTTAAGTACTTTTAGTAATAAATTTAGTAATTTAACTTCATGCTGATGTGCTTTCTTAAGATGGAAAATTCAGGATGTGTGTCTACTGCTATCTAAAACCTGACTTAGAAGATTTACTTCTTCTTATCATGGCTTTTTGTTTGTTTGTTTGTTTGTTTTGTTTTGCATTACGCGGGCCTCTCACTGTCGCGGCCTCTCCCGTTGCGGAGCACAGGCTCACGGGCCCAGCCGCTCCGCGGCATGTGGGATCCTCCCGAACGGGGGGCCACGAACCCGCGTCCCCTGCATCGGCAGGTGGACTCTCAACCACTGCGCCACCAGGGAAGCCCCTTATCATGTTTTGATTGTTTTGATTAAGTATTTACCAATTAAGGAAATTTTGGTATGTTTGTAATTGGTAAATAATTAGCTTTTTATGGACTGAGAGTTACAATGGTATGTTTTGCTGTTTCTTTCAGATATGGATGTATCAGAACCTAATTAAATATAGCTCTTTGTTTGTCCAGCAGTTGGATGGATCTGAGAGACTGACGTGCTTATTTCAAATAAAGAGGTTGATGAGCCTCTGTTGCAGGTAAACCCATCGTCGTCAGCAACTTGTGTAACGTGGTGATCACTTTGTCTAGAGGAATACCATTTGGTTTTCAGTGTCTGTGACAGTGGTTCTCCTCCTTTTTTTTTTGAGACTGGAAAGTTCTATGTATTATGGCTTTCACTCCTGTGATTCTCCCTGTAGAAATTAAAATGTAGATATAAATACTTCCAGATGATGTTTTCTTTCAAGTAGGCTCTGGAATTATCTTGTGGAATATCAGGGGTCCTGGTTGCTAGCGAGTGGATGGGCCACCGGAAAGGACTCCTGCTGTGAGGAGGATCCCCCTCTCCTAGGGTCGCTACGCTAGGGTACAGGCTCTTCAGAGCAGGCCTGCCATCAGGCTCTTGTGATGTATGTATGGACTGAAATAAGTCACTTCCATGACCTGCCTGGATTCCGCCTACAGAGCACGCCCAGGTGATGTGAGCAGTAGTGTACCTGAATGAGACAACAATTGACACCTTCACTGTTTCTCTCAAAATTGCTGATATCTGCACAGTAGCAAACCTTCATATGTTTCTGAGCCTTTCATATAATTTCAGCTAATTTTCTGCAAGTTGCATGTAGTAAGGTTTATTTAGGATTACTATCAGAGCTAGGCCTTGTTAACTGACTTCCAGAATCCTGAGCTGGACTAAAGGTAGAGAAGAACTTTTATGAAGAGGGAGAATCTGGAAGATCACCAATCCGAAGAAATCTGATTTTTTTCAAACCCCTTTTATTTCTTGGAAAAACTTTTACTTTGAAAAACACATTGTATGCATTCATTCGTTGGAGCAGGAGTCCGCAAACTTTTTCTGTAAATGCCTAGATGGCACGAATTTTAGGGTTTGTGGGTCACCTGTGGTCTCTCTTATACGTAGTTTTTTTTTTTACAAGCTTTTAAAGGTGTCAGGAGCACCCTTCACCCGAGAGCCACACAGCACTGTGGCTGGTTCCGTGCACGGGTTGTAGTTAGTGGACACAATGTCCTTTCGAAGGTATTCATTTAGCAAGTAATTTTAATAGATGATAAATCCAAATGTAATTTCTCCTTGTTTTCCCCACCTTTTTGCTTTGGAAAATCTCTAACGCCAGTGAAGTTGAAAGAATACCATGTATCCTCCACCTATAGATTCAAAAGTTACCATGTTGCCACATTTGCTCTATCTCTCGACTCGCACAGTATGCTGTTTTTCTAAAGCACGTGAAAGTAAGTTGCAGACATCACGACGCTCTACCCGATTCACCGTACTTCTCCCAGGAAAGCACACTCTCTGATAACCTAATGCTATGTTCACATCTAAGAAAATGAGTGGTAATTCTCTTAATATCATGTGGTATACACACTCCATATGCAGATTTCCCCAGTTATCTCAAAAATATCTTCTCTGTTTTGATGATCCTAGGCTCCATTGGTTTCACTTAAACCTTTGTCTCCTCTCTTTCCTTTAAATTGGATGTCAGTTCTAGAGGAGAGTGTTTCAGCCACATCCTCTTCGTGTTTGGGGCTGAACCGTTCTGTGTTGTGCACGTGGTCCCGTGTGTTGTAGGATGTTTAGCAGGATCCTTGCCCTGCACCCACCTGATGCGGGCGGCACCCGCTTGATCACACAGGTCTCCAGACACCGCCGAGTGTCGCCCCTGTGAGACCCGCTGGCGTCGGGCTGTACTTGATTCAGTTTAAGCATGTTCAACAAGAATGCTTCATAGCAGACAATTGTGAGAGTCCGGTGCCTCACGTGAGACATAGCCCGTTCTCAGTGAGGCCGAGTGAAGGTAAAAACTCTTCTCCGTATTGTGCAGGCACATTTCCTTCCTTGGCATTAGAGTACCACCTTTCACCCAGTGGTTTGTTTTTGCATTTGATGATCTACGCCTGAATCAGTTGTTATATCCATGGTTTATAAAATGCTGCCTTTTCTAATTCTGTTGTTTCTTCAGTGTTCGTTAGTTGGCGTTATTTCTGAAGAAGACCCTGCCTCCTTTTCCCTTTGGTCTCGGTCAGGCCTCATGTATCGTTAAATTCTGGGTAGAGGGAGAACCCTTACCGGAGCCCCTTAGTGATTTGACGCTCTTTGCTTTCTGGGGCCACGCGGTGTTGGGCTCTGTTTAACGCCTCCCCTGAAAGCCCCAGGTTGGGGCTGTTTTCTCGAAGGAAGCTGGTTCCTTTAGACGAGGAATGAAGTTTTAACAAAGTAAAATTAAAATAGCAATCTGTTAGGAACTTTATTTCAAGTGTGTGATGTTAATAAACCAGTGAATGATCTTAGCTGCTGCGGGCAGGGCACTGAGCTTCAGGTGCTTCAGCAAAAGTTACCAGAGAAGGGGGTGTGCGCTCTCTTCCACTCTTTCGGTCTCCGTGGCGATTCCAGAGCTAGAGAAGTAGTTTTACGTGAAAGAGATGACGTACCTCATTGTGTATAAAATACGTGAATGGACAGGTAACACGGAAGTCGATGCCGCCTGAGTTGAGGATAAGTGGGACTCGGGTCAGTGCAGTAATGAAGTAGAGGTCAGGAGACGAGATTCTAGTGCTGCCTCTGTGTCTTGCCTGCTTAGGGCGTGACGAAAGTTACTGAATCTAGTTTTTAGCTTCATTCTAAAGTGAGGAATATTGGATGAGACTGGTCCTTCCAGGCCCAGTATTTCAGTGCTCTACTGGGTGGCTGGACTGATGGGTAAACCTCTACTTAAAAGAAAACGGTCTCCTGGTCACCTGCATCCTTCAAAGCCATCTTTTTGCCCTGCCTTGGGCACTGGAAGCAGCATTGCGGGCTCAGGGATCTCACGGTACAGGGGTCATCGTTGGCATCTAGTACAGCTCTCAGACTATACGCTTTCTGTCATTTTTATTTAGTGCTAACATTGCTTGTAAACAGCTGCTTATCAACTTCAGTAAATTTATTTTGAAAATAAAGATAATTTTTTAAAAAGGTAATGAATACTGACATTACTTACATTTTTTCTTATGTGAGCATCCATTAGGAACAAAATTGGGATTGCCTAATCAGTTAATAACTTCGTTGATTAAAAACGTTTATGGGGTTCCTGCTAAGTGCATGGCCCCGTTCTCAGCACTCACGTGACTGTGACAGGCAGGGAAGGGACTGCTCTCCTGGAGGCTGTCTCCTGGGGGACCGGGAATGAGCAAGAGTAAGTAACGTGTGAGTGTCTTTACGTGACAGACATCACGTTCAGTAATGAGGAGGAGGAAAGGGAGATTGAAATTTGGGGGTGTAGTTTGACTTTCGAGAGTCTGGAGGGAAGGGTGGCCCTGAGCAGGGAGGATGGACGGCTGTGCAGGGACCAGAGTGTCCCCAGGCTTTGGCAGGGAGGTAGAGGGAGGACCCTCCGGCACATCCAGGATCTAGAAGGGACTTGCTTTTTAAAATGTGTTTATTGGGCTTCCCTGGTGGCGCAGTGGTTGAGAATCCGCCTGCCGATGCAGGAGACACGGGTTCGTGCCCTGGTCCGGGAAGATCCCACATGCCGCGGAGCAACTAAGCCCGTGAGCCATGGCCGCTAGGCCTGCGCGTCCGGAGCCTGTGCTCCGCAATGGGAGAGGCCACAACAGTGAGAGGCCCGCATACCGCAAAAAATAAAATAAAATAAAATAAAATGTGTTTATTTTTGGCTGCCTTGGGTCTTCCTTGCTGCGCGTGGGCTTTCTCTAGTTGTGGCGAGCAGGACCTACTGTTCATTGTGGTGCGTGGGCTCCTCATTGCGGTGGCTTCTCTTGTTGCGGAGCACGGGCTCTAGGTGTGCAGGGCTTCAGTAGTTGCGGCGCACGGGAGTAGTTGCTCCACTGCATGTGGGATCTTCCCCGGGCCAGGCCACGAACCTATGTCTCTTGCATCGGCAGGCGGATTCTTAACCACTGCGCCACCAGGGAAGCCTTGGAAGGGACTTTCTTTAGGACTTTGGCTTTCATGCTGAGAGAGGAGAGAAGCCAAAGGAGAGTTCTGAGCCAAGGGTGACATGACCTGAATTTTCTTTCTTCCCTGACTCTTACAATGTTTTTATTGTGAAATTTTGAAACATAAAAGAGTAGAAAAGTGGCACAGTAAGTGGTCATCTGCCTGCCATCCAGAGTTGACTGTTTTTTTGTTTGTTTGTTTTGCGGTACGTGGCCCTCTCACTGTTGTGGCCTCTCCCGTTGCGGAGCACAGGCTCCGGACGCGCAGGCTCAGCGGCCACGGCTCACGGGCCCAGCCGCTCCGCGGCACGTGGGATCTTCCCGGACCGGGGCACGAACCCGCGTCCCCTGCATCGGCAGGCGGACTCTCAACCGCTGCGCCACCAGGGAAGCCCCAGAGTCGACTGTTTTTAACATTGTTGACCACTGTTAACATTTTGCTGAATCATTTCAAGGTAACATAGTGACTTTCCACTCCCCAAATACCTAAGTGTCCATTTCCCCAAAGAAGGGTTCTCCTGCAAACAAGAGTTTCATTAGTATACCTTTAAAAATGATTGAGGGTAATATTAACTATCACTGGCGCAACCAGTCTGGTTTGATAATCCCAGTAATAGCAACCCTTGTACTTAGAAATGACTCCGGTTGGTCATCTTGTCTAATACTAGGTCCATTTTCAAATTTCTCCTGTTTTCAAATTATATTGAATGGCTGTTTCTCTTTCTTTCTTCTTTTTAAAACATAAACTCTAATTGACCACACATAACCTTGGATGTCTCTTGAATCTTTTCATCTGGAATAGCCCTTGCCACCCTGCCTCTCCAGTGTATGTTTTTCTAGAACTGTTCTCACTAGTGTGCTGCAGAGACGGGGATCTGTGAGAGACAGCAGTGGTCCATTCCAGAAATGATGGTGTCCTGGGCCGTGGTGATCACAGTGAGAGTGTCATGAAGTTGGTTGGAACCTCGAGTGTACAGGATTTACAGACTGGGTGTGGGGTTTCAGAAAATAAAGCCAAGGATGCATGCCAGCTTTTGGTTTGAGCATTTAGAAGGATGAAGTCGTTTTAAACACTAAGGAACATAAACATGCATGAGATTAAGTGAATTGTGTAGAAAGAGAACCAAAGACTGGTCCCTGGGGTCCCCTGACATCAGGATGCTGTGGGGAAGAGGAGGAGCTGGTGATGGAGGAGGAGAGTCCAGGGCCCTGGCATCCAAGTAGGGAAAGCACGGGGGAGGAGGGGGGAGGAGGGCAGTCAGGGAGCGGCTACCAGCGTGAATGGAGTCAGAGAATTGATCGTGGAGTTGGTAATGCTCAGCATTGTTTTCCAGGAAAGGTGAAATCAGGACTCCCTATGAACACGTGTCAGTGATTTTATTTAACTGGTTAATTAACGAGGGAACCAGGGAGATGTTACAACTGATTCAAATAAGGCTTTGCCTTAGGGAATTCATATTCTCTGGCAGAGCCTTTTGCATTGCCAGGAACAGGAATAATTTGCGTCGCTCTGTGTGGGAAACGTTTGCATTCCTGTCAGTTTTCTACAAGTTAGCGTGTGTCTCAGCGGAGTTGTAGATCAGCCCGGTGGAAGGCGAGGACGGAGGGTAACACAGTGAGCGAGCTGGGCCGGCCTCCGGTCTTTTCTGCCCATTTCACAGTCTGGCGGTTTTCCCCGCATAGCGCCTTTGCTCACCTTGAGGAGAGCGGCGTGCGGGGAGGGGCTGGTCGGTTCGCGTTCAGGAGGAGTTGTGAGTGGTGAGGAGCCCGGAGACTCAGGAGGGAAACCGAGAGCGTGCTTATCCAGGACCCAGGCCGGGGGGGGGGACCCGGAACCGGGCGCCGGGGAAGGGCTCGCCGGAGTGCCGGGCGCGGCCTGCGTGGGCAGGGACAGTGTGCTTGGGTTTTCAAGAAACAAAGGGCCCGGTTGAAAGGCCGAGCACTTTGGAAAAGCAGGCTCATGAACGCACAGTGCGCACTTGAAAAGGTGAGGCTCTCGGCATCATAAATAATCACAGAGATGCACGTCAAGTCACAGTCGAGTTCAGTTATACAGCCCTTAGCTTGGCTAAGACTTGACAGAGGGCTAACAGCGAGTGTTACGGGTACGGAGCGGCTGGGACTCACGCACTACCCTTCACGCTGGACGGCTTCCCGTCAGCTTAAATACTGTCCGGCTACCATGTGACCCGGTGGGCCCTCACCTAGGAATTCACCCAGGAGAAATGAGGCAGGTCCACACAGGCTCTCCTTGAACGTTCGTACAGCTTTATTTATAACAAGAAAAGTCCGGAAACGACTCGTGTCCATTAGCATATGAACACATAACCAAAACGTGGGCTTCCCGTGCTGTGGAATGCTACTAGCAGTCAAAGGACCGTGTTTTTAACATGTTGGATGAATCTCAGAAAGACGCTGAGTGAAGAATCTAGACATTAACGTGTACATACTGTATGGTTCCCCGTGTATAGAATAGTAGAAAATGCAGACTAGCCTATGTGACAGAAGAAATTGGTTGGGGGTGGAGGAGTTGGAGGAAGTTGCTAGAGAGGGCCGAGAGGAAGCGGTGGATGGATGTGTTGTGCCCTCGTTGTGGGGTAATGTCGGAGCTCATTGCGTTGCGTACTTTAAATGAGTGCAGATTATCATGTGTAAATTGTGTCTCTGTAAAGCGGATTCTCAGAAAAGAGGGAGGGGATATACGTATACATATAGCTATTCACTTTGTTGTACAGCAGAAACTAACACACCATTGTAAAGCAATTATACTCCGATAAAGATGTAAAAAAAAAAGACATTCTCTGTTTTTAAGTAAGACTTAGTTTTGTGACAGCTAAGCCTTCCTTTCCACCTGTAATTCTCATAGTAAGAAGGGAGCCGTTAGTCAAAATGCTAGATGACTTAGGATCAGAAGTATACTCAGTGTTCTTGGGGGATATTGTGGGCCTGGAAAGTCTTGCAGGCACTTGTGGAAAGACCCTTGTCTGAGTTGGATGAGATGTAGCTTTTAGGTCAGTGGATCACACTCTTCCCACACGCCATTGATGATCTTTGATTTTCCTTGTCTGTTTCTCCCTCTCTGATGGTGCATTTTTCCTCTCTCAGCCGGGCGCCATCATTCTGTTTGGCACATAATAAGGACTCAAAAAAAGTGTCGGTGACACGATGCTTGGTTATTTCCTGTCTGTCTTGGAGTCACGTCTGTTTTCAGGGATATTGTAGTGCTAGAACAGAATGGCTCGAACACTTACCTTGGTGAAGAGAAGAATTTGACGAAACTTTCGGTGACACTTGCCATCTAGTAAGTATGTGAATACTTTTTTTTTTTCGTTTTTACAGGTTACTGCAGAACTGTAATGATGACAGTTTGAATGTTGCACTTCCAATGAGAATGCTTGAGGTGTTTTCCTCTGAGAACACCTATTTGCCTGTTTTACAAGATGCTAGCTATGTGGTGTCCGTGATTGAACAAATTTTGCACTACATGATTCAGAATGGTAAGTCGGCAGTGCAAGAACTGGGGCTGGCACGGTCGTGAGCAGTCGGCGCCGCCAGGGCCCCTTGCGGGGCGGGAGGCGTTGTGTGAATCACAGATTCTAACATTTGTCCTCATCTCTACCCACCCTCAAAATCTGGAAAGGTGTCCGATATCTTTAGCTCACTTTTCTTGTTGCTTGAAGAGGAAGTGCGTCCGTGCCTGCTTTCGGCAGTTGTTCAGGTGCTCTGGGCCCGCGGTGCAGGCCTGGCTGCCCTGGCTGAGTGCCGCGGCCCGGGAGGTGGGCACGGCCACGCCGGCCAGGGGAGAGCCTGTCCCAGGAATCCCAGCGGTTCCGTAGAGGAGAGGAAGGTGCTCAGTTTATTTGAATTTTCTTATTAACTCGGTGACACACGTCTTAAAGTGACTGCATTCTAGATGTAGCTGAGCTGTAGCTTAGGTCAGTGGATCATCCGCTTAGCATATGACTACATAACCAAAACATGGTCTTAGCATATGGATATGCTGAGGTACATTATATACCTTATTCTATCTACGTATAATAACCTAGATCTGAAATTCCTCTGAGAACGTGTTCGTGTTGCCGGCAGAAAGACTGTGAAGTGCATATGATTTTTAAAACTTCTAGGATAATTAAGTAACAAAGTAAAAAATGTGATTCCCAGGGCATTCCCTGGTGGCCTAGTGGTTAGGACTCGGTGCTTTCACCGCCGCGGGCCCTGGGTCAGCCCCTGGCTGGGGGCCTGAGGTCCCACAAGCCGCGTGGCGTGGCCGGCGAGGACAGCGGCAGCGACAGTCTGACTCCCGGTGTTCTCGGAGGTGGAAAAATCAGACGCCGCGGGGCTCCTGGACTTACGGAGCATCGAGGTTAGAATGGCTATGTTGTGAGTCATAAAAGGAGCTATAGGGTGTTCTAGAAAGCAACAGTTACTGATAAAAACATGAGTAATTTTGCTTTTGTGTTTCTGAGATGGACTAACCTGTTGATGGGTTAAATCCAGCTAAGTTAATTCTCAGGATTAAAACTGTAGAAATTAAATCCTTATACATCCAGCCTTACTGTTTGGCTTAGGTTAAAAAAAAAAAAAAGAAAGAAACCCTACTTAGTTCGTTGAAAAATTAGGGAAACTACTGAGTTAATTAAAAGTAAATTGAAATTTGTGGAATTTGATCTTTTAAAAAGCAAATTAATGGGAATTGTAAATGGTCCACTGTATTAATTGATGTATTATTATATATATTGACTTAAGACTAAGCATTCAATGAGAATTTTTACTCTTCTTGCTTTCAAAAGTGTCAAGATGATAACTAAGAAATATGCATTATTTTAAAATGTGTCTTGAACTAGGAGGTGCTTCAAAATCTTACACAGAAGGTGCTGCTTCCAGTGTCTGTGGTATAGCCATGTTTCATCTTTTTTGATAAATTACTCCTGACACTACTAGTCTGTAATGTTCATCTACTAGTTCATGTTGTTATTGTACACTGTACGTTGCCTCAGCATGAAGCTTTTTAACAGTTGCAACTACACTACTTAATGCTCTGTTCATGCTGTCAATCTACACATATTTGTGTTAATATACGCTACTTTAAAATTTTTTCTTGATGTGTTTAAAATTTTTTTCTTGACGTATTTACGTCTTTTCAGTTTTATAGCAGGAGAGCTTTCAGGCTTTCTTGTTGCGCGTCGCTGGTGATGGGTGTGTGTGAGGTTAGAGCGGGGGTGGTGGCAGAGCAGGTCTGGTGACCCGTGTGGAGACTCGCCGTTCAGCCACCGAACGTCGGGTACAGAGCCGGAGGGAGTAGAGCAAGCAGGTGGAGTGCGTGTTAGCGTGAGCTCACAGTAACGGGGCGCCTGCAGGCTACGCCCGGAGATGCTCTCGCTGCCGCGCAAGAAGGGGGCACACGCTTCTGTAGGCCTGCGTGACCCGAGTTGTTAGTGGCGGCAGAGCTGTGTTCACCGTGCTCCTAGAAAGCCCAGCAGCAGCTTAGAGAGGCCGTGCCAGGTGCTTCTGCTGCATAGAGGCCGTCTTGAAAACATGTGAATCCCTTGGTGCCCACATGGCGGTCTCCAGAGGCATCCTCTCCTTCAAAAGGGATTTAAGAGTCCCTGGGCCCGATTGGGAGACGAGAAGGTGAGACTGGGGCATCTTGTCCCATCAGGAAGCAGAGGTGCTCGCCTCGCTGCACCCCATCAGCGGTGTGGCGGTGGGCAGGAGTGTCAGCCAGTGGAGCAGCTGCAGCGGATGGAAGTCTGCCCAGGGGTTCAAGTCCTGGGTTCGACGTGACAGTGTTTAAAAACCACAGGACGACTTCATTACTTGAAGGATGCTTAAGAGACAGATTTTAAAAGTCACAGTGTATGGGATTTACTTGGATCCTGATGCAAGCAAATTAGTTAAATAAAATTTATAACATGAGTCAACTGGAGACTTGAACACTGATAGGTACTTGTGATATTGAGGAATTATTACGAATTTATTTTAGCTGTGATAATGGTAGTTTTAAGAAAGATGAAGTCCTTTGATGATATACTGAGATAATTATATCTTGGATTTGCTTCCAAATGAGTGGAGGCTTAGATGACTGGCTGCGGTTGATAATTGTTGGTGCTGGGTAGTGGGTACGTGGACTTTATGCATCACTTCAAGCTACATGGGTGCCTAAAGGTTTTCTTAATAAAAACTTGAGGAAAAATTAGCCTGAAGTTGTACCTGTGGAGATTTATAAAAAGCATTTAAAAATTGACAAGTTTTTTTTTCCCCTCATAAGAAAAGGTATGAATTGATACAAATTATAAATGTTTTTCTTTTCTTTTAGGGTATTATAGATCTCTCTATTTGTTAATTAACAGCAAGCTTCCATCAAGTATTGAATATTCTGATTTATCTCGAGTTCCTATAGCAAAAGTTTTGCTAGAGAATGTTTTAAAACCATTGCACTTTACTTACAACTCCTGTCCAGAAGGTGCAAGGTGAGAATGGAATCAATTTATTGATTTTGTAATTTCACAAGATCGTATGTATCCAACAATAACTTTGACATAGGATGCTATGTTAAATATAGACTTGAAAGTCAAATTTTTGCTTTATTAGTGTGACTCAGTTTAAAGAAAAATGTACTTTTTCTCTCTGTCCTGCAACCTAACATAAATTTATAATTCTGTTGACCTGGTTATTTTCTTGCTTTCTAGTGGCTATCAAAAGTCAGCAGAAACACAGCAGATTTTTTTTAATAGGAAAGACACAACATTAAGTTCAGGGTAATCTAGTTGATATTGAGAGCTTAACATTGATTAGGAAGGTATTTTGTGGCCAGTGGTTTGAATCAGTGATTTTGTGGACAGTGTGTTTTGATTTTATTAAAAGCTTCCGTTTTCCTTTTCAAGGCAGCGCGTGTTCACAGCCTTCGCGAGGGAGGTGCTGGCGGCGCCCTTCACAGAGCAGGTCTTCCACTTCGTCGTCCCCGCCGTGGCCGGCGCGCAGGCGGCCTTCCCCTACGCGCCCTTCCTGAGCGCGCTGTTGGCCACGGAGGGCCCGCGCCCCGAGACCAGCGCTGGAGCGCCGTGGCTCTTCTACTTCGTTTTAACTGTTGGTGAAAATTATTTGGGTATGGAATACAGGACGTGTCTTAACCCAAGCTCACATAGAGGTGGTATCAGCGCATGAGAGCAGGGGGCGTGGTGGCGGGTGTCCCCTTGTCAAGGTGGCCTCTGGGGTCGGGATTTCTGGAAGGGTGGATTTGCTGAAGGACTGTGGCCTGGGCGGTGTCCCTGGGGAAGGTTTCCAGGCACAATGAAAAAGTCTGCTTTAAATACAAATGACAAGGCCACACAGATGAAAAAGGACTGTAGAGTTGAATGGGACAACTCCTGGGGGGGCGGGGATGCTTTCCCCGTTTGTGCCAAACTGCTCATGTGCCCATTGTAGAGTTTTGGTATCTTCCTCTAGTATATTTTAATGCACACATCTGTATGTGAATTGTTAAAGTTCTAATAAGAAGTCCTGGTCCGAAATGCCTCCCTGAGTACAGGAAAAATGTTAACCTGAGTTTTCCAGTTTCTTTTTGATCCCTTTTGATTAACGGTTGTAACTGATTGTTTTACAAAGGGACCCTCTCTGAGGAAGGACTGCTAGTGTATTTGAGAGTCCTCCAGACCCTCCTTTCTCAGCTGCCGGTTTCACCTGCCAACACAAGCTGTCAGGATTCAGCCAGTGACTCTGAAGATGAGAGTGGAGAGACAGACACGCAGACGAGTGCTCCAGTAAGCTCCCGGGTCCTGTGCGTCCGAGCACAGCTTCATCTGACGTCGGAAGTCAAAAGCTTGTGTCCATCCTTATTTCTGATTATATAAGTAATACATCAAGACGTTGTTACTGTAGAGCCCGCAGCTGTAGAGATAAGGGTCCCTCACCTGCACTGCCGTCGGGCCCTGCCCCAGAGAGAGCCATCCTCGTGATTGGACACGAGTTCTTCCATACCTTTTCCTTACGTCTGTACAAGGTTACGTGGAGAGACATAGCTTTGTGTTTGGTTTCTTAATGTAAAATAGGGTCATCCTGTACATTAGTTGAATCATTACTTAAGAAATAGTTCCTGGGAGTGAAATGATTGGGTTAAAAGGTTAAGCGGCTAGTTCTCAGGAAGCGCACTTACTGTGTGTGTGTCAGGCACTGTTCTACTTTTTTAAAAGAGTTTAAAAAAAATAACTTTATTGAGATACACTTCACCATAAAATTCACCCTTTTATTTTTATTTTTAAAATATATTTTTATTTTTATGTATTTATTTTTTTAAAATTGTTTTTTGGCGGCACGGCATGCAGCATCTTAGTTCCCCAACCAGGAATTGAACCCGTGCCCCCTGCCGTGGGAGCGCGGAGTCCTAACCGCTGGCCCGCCAGGGCCGTCCCCACATTCCCCCTTTGAGAGTGATATGCAATTCCATGACTTTTCACTGGAACGTGACTGTGCCGCCATCAGCGCCGTCTGATTTTAGAGCGTCTTCATCACCCCACAGAGAAACCCCAGATCCGTTAGCAGTCAGCCCCTTTCCTCCTTCTCCTCAGCCCCTAAAAGAAGAAACAAGGTTAAGTTTCTTCTTACCCTGTCTTGTGAACAGCACACAACGTCTTTTGTCAATTTTCGCAAATTTTATAGATGATAAATACTATGATTGGTTTTAAAATTCATTTTACGAACAGTGTCACATATTATCTCCCACTTCTCACTGAGCGTTGTTTACTGTGCGTTTGCAAGGAATAAAAAGCTTTGTGTCACTTACACACACATTTTGTCTGCCACTGATGTCTTTTTCTCTTAATTACACGATGGAAATGGCTTGAGGTGTGGCTGTACTAGGTTTTAGATATATATATATATATTTTTTTGTTAGGAAATTTCTCTTTGGTTAATGCCGAGTCTAGTCCCAGGAGCAGTACACTTGAGAGTGACTCATACTGGGTGGGGTGGGAGTTGCGGGGGGGGGGGGTCGAGTGAAAGGGCACAAAGCCTCCCTTAGCAGAGATGAAAAAGCCGTAACAGGGGGACAGGGGGAAACAGATGAGTGGTTGCCAGGGCTTAGACCAGGGCAGGGTTGATTACAAAGAGGCAAAACAGAGTTTTGGTGGGTGCTAGAACTCTTGAATCTGTCAAAACTCAGAACTGCACACCACACCAAAAAGTGTGAATTTTATTGTATGGTCAAAAAAAGAAGTGGGATCCTGTAGATGAAATGTAGATAAAACTTCCGTTTTTAGAAGACAGTCTGTTAATACTTAACCTTCTAGAGAATCTGTGAAATTTAACTTTTATTTGTATAGGCATACCTCATTTTATTGCACTTCTCAGATGTTCCATTTTTTACACATTGAAGGTTTTTGGCAGTTGTTTGTTGTCAGGTGATGGTTAGCATTTTTTAGCAATAAGGCATTTTTAAATTAACGTGTGTACATTGTTTTTTTTTTTAAAGACGTAATGCTGTTGCATTATGTATTTAGTAGGCTACGAGAGAGTGTAAACATAACTTTCATATGCACTGGGAAACCAAGAAATTCATGTGAATTACTTTATTTCGATGTTTGCTTTATTGTGGTCTGGAACCAAACCACCTGCAGTATCTCCAAGGTGTGCCTGTACAAAATGCGATTTGTATCTTAAGTGAAGAGATATATATATATATATATATATATATATTAGATACATCTCTAATACAGTGTTTTATTTGTCAGATTGTTGTAAGTGACATAAATTATATTCATCCAGGTTTCCAAACAGTACAGAGTCAGTAATACCCGGTGTTGTGTATATAGTCATTCTTATACACTCATATATATGTACATATATGAAAAAAGTATATATCTTTGGTTAATATCCCAAATAGGTAAACTGCATCGAGTATTAGCTCAGCTTTTAGTCAGTGAATCAGATATTCTAGAGAAGGTAAGCTGTAAAATAACAGATTTATGTATTTCATTTGATGTTTTTTAAGTTCTTTAATATTCTGACTATTTTGCTTAAACTATGGTATCTCACATAATTTAAAACGAAAATTTTATCAGATGGTAATACATTTTCACACATGTATGCTTAGTATATAATACAGTCTGAGAAGTATGAAATAAATTTTTCTTAAAATGTAAGGACTAAAAATATTGTCAGATTAGTAAGCAAAAACTGAGTGTTCACAGTTCCCGTGTTGTTATGCTGGGCAAAATTGGTACCTACCATAGATAATGACTTTGGATCTCCAGAGGATTTCAACTTACTTTAATGGGTGACTTGGTAGAGATACTGATATGTTCGTTGTGATGTGGATAATTTTTAGGTAACGCCTTTCTTATATTTTCAGTTGAAGGAAAATAAGGTTTTACATTATCTTTGTAGTGTTGAGCTGAGTTCTGATAGAACATGGTTAACTCAGACTAACCCATCTGGTGTGTTTTAGGAGGATGGTAGACTGTCGGTACCGTACATAACCGAGGAATGTCTGAAAAAGTTGGATACGAAACAGCAGACCAACACCCTGTTAAACCTGGTCTGGAGGGACTCAGCCAGCGAGGAGGCCTTCACGCTGATGGCGGCCATCTGCCATACGCTCATGGTGCAGCACCGAGTCATGGTGCCCAAGGCCAGGCAAGTCCCCTGGGCGTGGGTGCCTCATCCGGCGGGCTCTCCCCCCTCCGCGGCCCATCCGCTCCCTCCAGCCAGTGTCATGGAAGATGAAAGTTCGTTTGTTTTTCTTTTCTAAACCCGCTAACACTGTTGAAGTCCTTGCCCTGGCCTTTGACGTGCTCACCAACCCAGGAAGCTCCTCTTGTGTGCTGTCGGGGTGAGGGGGACTCAGTCCTGGCCACCCCGTTAAAAAGTCTGACTCAGGCCTGGATGATAGACGCAACGTATTACTTGTCTCTCTAGGCTTTCTCGTGGCACTCCTTTTGTCAGAGTGCCCTTGGCAGTTTACTCTGGTACCTGAAAAAGGTTTGTTCTTCGCGACTTTGAAATGAACTTTTGAGAGGGACAAGAAACAGGAATTTAAATGTGGCTGATGAACGTGACAGTAATCTTAAACCACTGGTATGTTTTCCCTGTTTTGAGTGATAGCCGCGCAGTTTCCTGGAGTTTAACAGAACCATGTGCTCAGAGGAGCGCGGTGGGACGCGTGTGGTGGTCCCACTGGGAACTGAGGGGCCACCCTCGGTGAGGCGCGTGGGTGCCTGAGTCCTGTGTGGCCAGACAGGGTCCCCTCTGTTTGTAAAATGCTATCCCGTAACATGAAAAGAGCTGTTTCTCTTGCTGGCAAAGCGTTCTTTGAAACGAGCTGTATGCAGGGAACTCATCACCTGCAGCTGCCTTGTAAACACTAATGCAGCCAACTAATTAGGTGCTGTCCCAGCTCACTGGTGTTTATTACTGTCGGCCGCAGCAAGATGCCAGGGAAACGGCCAGCCCGGGATTAGGTGATTAGCTCTCTGTGGGCTAATTGCGTCAGAGCAGGATGTGAGATCTGAGGAGCTTGCAGCTGAACCAGGCCCCTTGCTTTTATTGGAGCACAAAGTCCATTGCTTTGGGTAGTAATGACTGGGTTTGATGCGGCGCTGCCCTGGTCTGGGCTTTACCGGCGAACCGCTTCCAAAAGGTGTTCAATGGTAAAGGAACTTTATATGTAGCCTTGATTTTATGAGTACAGCACCTATTTCCTCTAAGAAAGTACTCCAGGAATTTTATTTATGGCCTGAATATATTAGGTTTTGAGTATTTAGAATGTTTTTCATAGCTCATAAAAGAGCAAATCGGCTTATTTTAACTGTTGTAGATTGTAACTACTTGCAACTTTTTTTAAAGGTATTTAAAAGATGATTAGCAAATTCCGAGGCTGATAACTCGCTCTCAGCTCTTCCCAGGCTCATATTAGTGCCTCTTATTTTCAGGGTTGGGATTTGAGGTTTTAATTTCTGTTTAACATTGATTGTCAGGATATATAAAGGAATTTGGAGGCCCTTCCTACATTGATATGGAAAGATTTCTAAGACATATGTTTAAGTAAAAAAAAGGAAGGTATAGAGCAATGAACAATTATCTTTTGTGTCTGAAAGGTGGGAAAAGTAAGAATGTGTCTTTGTATTTGCATAAAGAAACTTGGGAGCGTCCACAAGAAATTCATAGGAGCGTGACTCGCACGTCTGGTTCTGCTGGGGAGGTTGAGGGAGGAGGAGAGGGTGGATTTTGAACCACGTGCTTTTTCATATGGTTTGAGCTTTGGATTCTGTGAACTACTTTAATTTTTAAAAATTAAGTAATGTACTGCCATCTCCTTTTATGAAAGAAAATTTGTAAATCTTACCATTGAACTTGGAAATCTGAACAAACTTTTGGATTTAAAATTCATATTCACTAATTTTAAATATGAATAAATATTGAGTGGTTGTATTGTGGGAGGGGAGAGAAAGGCAGGCACTACCCCAGTATCTAGAGAACTAAGCCTAGAAAGTGGGATGCTTAAGTAGACGCTTGAGGACAGCCTGGAGGCAGGCGCTCAGCTTTCCCCCCCCCCCCGGCTGACTCGGAATCGGGCCTGGCGGGCAGGGGTCTGGTGGTGTGTCGGGCGGATCCGTACTGCTGGGAAGTGTTGTCCACGCGGGACGCGGGCCTCGGGCCTCGCTGGCCGCTCGCTGCCGCGCAGTCTCCCCGGGGGCCCCCTGCCGCTCGCCAGTGACCCTGAGCCCAGTCTGCCCCCCCCCCCCTCCTCCTCCTTGTCCCTCTTCTTGAGGCCGGTTTGCTCAAGCCACGGATTCCCATGAGTTTCCCTTTTGTCTCGGGCTTCTCCTTCTCAGTGCTTTCTGTGGGTTCTTTGTCTCTGTCACAGTGTTTCCTGACCCTTAGGCGTCTCTTCCTGTTGAGTCCCTCAGTCCCTCTCTGCTCAGTGGGTTCTCTGGGTGATCTCGTCCACACAGGCGGCTCACCTGCTTTCTGGAGCTCCGGACTCCCATTCAGCCACTTATTAGCAGCGGCCGTCCTCACGCTCCTTTCCTGCTGCCTGCGATTGAATTCAGCATCTTTCCCCTAAACCTGGGGGTCACGCTGGGGCTGCAGTGGCCTGTGGGGCCGCCGCTGGTGAAATGTGGCCGCTTCACTTTAAGTTAATTAAAATTACGTAAAAGTACAAACCCAGCTCCTCAGTCAACACCAGCCACGTTTCAAGTGCTCAGTAGTCATGGGTGGCCGGTGGCTGCCACAGCGGATGGCACGGTGTGGCCCAGTTCCACCGTCACGGGAAGTTCTGGTGGACAGCATCGCCTGAGAGTTCAGGCTCTCTCGGTAGTTCCCTGGAGGCACTGTCACCATGGTATGTGAGTGCTGCGTGCTTTGTGTCGTGTTGTCAGAAATACGACCCACGTTATTTCATTCTCCTGCTTGAACGTCTAGCAGTGAATCCCTTTGGCTCGGGACAACACTCGCATCTCTTTGCGTAGTGCTGTGCAGTGCCCTCTCCTAATCCATTGTTTGGCTACCCCTCTAACTCCGGTTCCAGCCATAAAATTAGGGCTTTTTGCCCCAGCCACGCTTCATTACTTTCGTTTTCTTGCTATTTTTTATGCCTCCAAGGTATTTCATGCCTCTCTGATTTTGCCTGTGCCAGTGTCTGTCCAAAATGCATCTGCCCTCCTCCTTGTCTTGTCTTGGCTGAATTGTCTCTTAGAGTCATGCAAAGGTCATCATCTTTCAGAAAAAACCCTCCTGAGTTTATATGCTGAGCTTCGCCTGTAATTGCAGCTTCTAGTGAAATTTTCATTTTATGGTAGGTACTCCCTTGAAAGTTGCTTTTAAGGAGTTTGGGTTTGTACTTAAGGTGGGTGGAGGAGCGTATTCTTTGGGGCTTTTGGCTCTTTTGTCTCATTAACATCTAGAGACTTCGAAATGGAATTTTAAAGGTAGTGTTTTAAGGATCAGGAAGGTTGGTGTTACAGTCTTCCTCTAGTTCTCTTGCTCATACCTCTTGCTGTAAGCCATCAGAATCAGGTTTATTGTATCAGGTGCTTGATTTTTCTACCAGAAATTACTAGAATGAGCCAGCTTAATTGTGTCTTGTGTTATTAATCATTGTGATTTGGACAGTTGTGTGCCCTGGGAGCGTAGAGCCGTTTCCTCATCTGTTTTCTAAGCACTATTAAGTAAATGTGATAATGGGTACCCCCTTACCTCTTGATTTGTAAGTTCATATCTCTAATAATTTGAGATAGAATGATTGTGCAAATGACTTCAGCAGAGAAAAATGCAAATTTGTGTTACATGGGTATTCCAGGAGTACTATATACTGTTCATGTTTTTGTAAACAAAATTTTATAGTATTTTAGAAAAAATACTGAGAATGTACCTACAGAGAGAAACAATTATTATTATTATTATTTTTGCCTATGATTTCATGCTTGCTTTTATTATCAATGATATTTTTGGTATAAACAATAGATTTAAGCAGCTATTGATTATTGTTATAATTTGCATTCTTACGAAGGTCAGATAAAATTTGTGAGCTTTTTGACATTTCAACACAATGATTTTATTATTACCTATCTTGAAATCATATATAGATTATAAATGAATTGGCAATCGTTATTGTTAGAGGCATCAAATTAATAAAGTAGGCCTGATTTAGTCAAATTTGGGAATATAATTTGTAGTGAGTTTTGCAACTTCTAAGAGTTTTCTGAACATTTGAGGATGACAGTTCACAGGAAATATGAGTGAACTTGGAAAAAGCACACGCAAAGGCTACTTAAAAGTTTTTAAAGTTTTCTTGAAAGAAAGAAAAGGGAAGGGAATATCAAGGAAGGCATCTAAGGTAATGAATGCTGCTTTCTCCCATTTTAATTTAAACTAATATGAGGGAAGGTACAGTTTTTGAATCGGTTCGTCTTAAAATTAAAGACAATTAATTATCAGGGGAAAGGGAACTGTTTACCCTGGACGTGGTTTCAGCACTGGGTCGGTAGTTTAACACAGCTGTATGTCTGAAGCTTATCTTCCACTCTTAGTTCCTACTTTGTGAAGAAAATATGTTTTAGGTTGCTTCAAGCTGAAATATGTCTTAAAATTTTTATTATCAGGAAGGCAATTTGGAGCTTATTTTTAGTCTTGCATTATTCACAGGTGAAATTTATATGTGTATTTTAATATTGCTTTTGCCAAAAAAGTGATACTTTGAGCAGGAAAACACAAAGTATCAACGTTTGCACTTGCGTGCGGCAAGAGCCGAATGGTCTTTGGGTGGGTGCCTTGTCCTATTTCTCTTACCTGTGACACCTCTACAGACAGAGGAGTCTCTGAGAATGCCTGCTGTCGTGCCCTTTACTGGCTATGTGTGAGCGGGAGTCTCCCGTGGTGTTCTCTTTAGTAACTTGAATATAGTCCTTTACTGATTAACTCATAGGGTTGTCTCAGCTAAATAAAGCTTCCTGGGTGATTTTTAATATAGCCCAGTATATGTAAAGAATACTTCACTTCCTTACCTTTTAGCAGTAAAGTCCCAAATAACCTTTATTAATTTATAAAAAAGGTTTAATAATTCGTTTTATTATTGCCTATTGAGTGATTAATTTAGGAACTGTAGTTGTTTGAAAATTAACTTGAAAAAAATTAACTTGAAATACAACTTTTGAAATGTGTAGCCATTAAAATGATGTTTCAGAAGTATGTATATGTATTCATGTGGAAAGATGTTAGTTACAATTGTAGGTGAAAATCTGTGTTGTAAGAGAATGTATTGGGAGAACCCATTTTTGTTTACGTCTGTCCACCGTGTCTGGATGATTTATTCCAAGGTATTAACTGATTATGTTGGGGAAGATGGGATGAAATGTTGCTAAAGATCTTTTCCCTTTTGTTGTTGTTAAGGAAAAGGAGCACAGGAAACACCTGCTTACAGTACGTTGTTCCTCAGACCTTTGAGGTGCCAAGTGTTAGTATTTATATTTAACATGAATTTAAGAAATTGTGTCAGTAAAATTATACTGGATAGTACACTCTTTTAAAAGACCTTAATTTCTCGATTAAAGAGAAAGAAGGCAAGCAGATATTACCTTCTAGAATTCCTTCATGGTGAAAGTTCATGTTTTTTATAGCGTTTTTTAAATTCTATTTTTCATGGTTTATTTAATTGATCTCCTATGATTTATTGTGTTCTTACCATTTTTTTGTTATTCCAATAATTTTTGTTTTAATTTCCCAATCTAATGAATTAGTATAGTATTGTTACCATTTATTGAGTATGTACTTGTGACAAACATAACTCACTTTTGTAGAATCATCATATTTTTAAGCTGGAAAAGACCTTAGAATTGATGTAGCACAGTCCCCTCGTTTTTTGATAAAAACAGGTTGCCTTTGGTCTACATGACACTTGAAGAGTGGTTGGGCTAAATGATCTAATAGATTCTTTCTAGCCTAAGATTCATGATTCTAGGTAAATTTCACATACTCTTTTATGCTTCCACTGTTTTTTAAATGATTATGCTTTTAATGCCATTTGAACATCTCAAAATGCACCACACTAAAATTGGATTGGATTTTTAAAAACCAGTGCTCCGTAACCCCTGTGGTAGACTCAGAAAGTGCTAATGCTGAAGAATGTATCTGGTGTTTTTGATGGAATTGCAGGAAAATAAGCAATTAAATTTGAGACGTTTATATTGAAGAATGACTTATTTATCTAAACCCTTATTCCTTTCTCTTCCACTATGGGCATTTAAGTTAATACACTGTTTGCAAAATTTAGTCTATTAAACTATTTTGCATTATACTCAGTATTTTGTATTATACTCAGTTTACAGCAACTGTGGTAATTAACTCCATAGAGAATTATAGATACACTCCCCCAATACATTATACACTGCATAGTGCTTTTATTTAGTCAGATCATCCAGTTACTGTTAATGGCCATTTCTCAGGAAAGGACCTGGGGGTGGTCTCAGGAGACCCTGGGCTGGTGGTCGCACTGTTGAGGAGATAGGGGAGCTCTGTTCTAGTTCCTCAGGAGCCTGTGGGCTGCTACTTGCTCTGTCATAAGCTGACTTGACAACTTTGGGGGTCAGACACCGTCTCAAAGGTCTTTCCCCTGAAAATCCAGTGATTCAGTGTTAATTTCAGCATCCCATAAAAAGTAGATAGGGGCTTCCCTGGTGGCGCAGTGGTTGAGAGTCCGCCTGCCGATGCAGGGGACACAGGTTTGTGCCCCGGTCCGGGAAGATCCCATGTGCCGCAGAGCGGCTGGGCCCGTGAGCCATGGCCGCTGAGCCTGCGCGTCCGGAGCCTGTGCTCCGCAACGGGAGAGACCACGACAGTGAGAGGCCCGCGTACCGCAAAAAAAAAAAAAAAAAGTAGATAGGACTAGATGATATATGTGTATTAAAAATACAGAATTCTGTCCTCAGAATACTTTCATCTTCAAGTTTTCACTCCAGGATCATTTCCTTGTGCGTTCTCTAAGACCACAGTGAAAGCGTTTGTGCTCTTTAGTTCTGCTTTGTCTTTTTTGTAACCAGCTTTGTCTCTGCTCTTCTGCCTTCTTGTTCTTCTGAGATGGTTCTAAAGTAAGATCGCATCTCTTTCTTAAAACAGTATTTTCCTACCATCCTAAACCTTTTTTACTGTGATTTGGTCTCATCATTTTGAAATTTGATTTTTGACTCCTGCCCTTCTAAAATTATACTGGATAGTACCCTCTTTTAAAAAGAGTGTAAAAATGTTTTATGCAGGTTTTTTCTCCTGATTATAAGCTTGTGACTAAAAATTATATCCTATTACAAAAATGCAGTATACTAAGTAAAGCTAATTTAAAGTTAAACTTTGTGGTTACCCACAAAGTTCCTTAGCCTTTTTAATCAAATTGATATTATACAGGAGGGGTTTTTAGAGCCTTTAAAATATATTTTTAGATTTAAGTTAGTTTTGAGATGTTAGTTAACATTAAAAAACACATTTTTATGTGTTTGTTTTAAAGGGGGGATGTTAAAATCAGTTAAATATTAAAATATTTTTTAAATTATTAAATATAAAGATTATTAAAATATTTTTTAAATTTTAATGTGTATTGGTAGTAATAATATTAATAATACATCATATTGTGATATAGTAATATGTTATGATACGTACTCAGAGGGGCAGCAAACTCAACTTGTGCTTTAAAATGACCTGTCCGGTTCTCTTTGGGGTTGGTCTCGTAGGCACAGCTCAGGGCCAGCTTAGCTCCGTAACAGTAGACAGTGGCTCTCACAGTTGGGGTGCACGGACTAGCTCTCCTTTGTACTCCTTAAGCAGCCTGCTGTAGGAAGGAATTGATTTGTGGTGTTAATACAGATATTTTCTAAATTGTACGTTATCTTCAGTTTATAGCTTTCTTCTTTTTGAAGAAGTATATGGAATGAATATTTGCTAACTCTTTCTTATTTCCCCTG
The DNA here is from genome assembly GCF_026419965.1 of Kogia breviceps. NCBI lineage: Eukaryota > Metazoa > Chordata > Mammalia > Artiodactyla > Physeteridae > Kogia > Kogia breviceps. The sequence continues at coordinate 1,579,188 of NC_081318.1, read as the reverse complement.
TTCCTTTTTAGGCTTCTCTACAGTTTAGCCTTCAATGCCAGGTTTCTGAGGCACCTTTGGTTTCTCATATCTTCTATGACGACACGGATGATCACAGGGTATGTGTTACACAGGCTTAGAAATTGAGCTTAAGGACATGGAAAGTGGAGAGCTAATAAAAAGCACTGTAAGAAGGTATTTTTAAGCACTACTTACACTTAGCTTATTTCATATTAGAAGAAAAATTCTAGATGGTCTCAATTTTACAAAGTGAAAAAATTAATGCCTAACTTTACAGTTGTTTACCTGTGTATATTATTAAGAGTATTGCTTTATCTGAGGGTAAATTTGTTTTAAAAATCCTAGTCAGGACTTCACTGATGGCCCAGCGGCTAAGACTCCTCTGCAGGTGGTATGGGTTCAATCCCTAGCTGGGGACTAAGATCCCGCGTGCGGTGTGGCACAGCCAAAAAAAACAAAACTAGTCATGTTTTGAAAATCAGAAACTTGAAATTTCTTTGCTTCGTATGTCTTTTCTCTGCTTTTGATAGTGAAAATATAGATTTGAAGCAAATTTACCACCATTACAAACATTAAAACATATAAAGTATTGTAGAAATTGGCTTCTAAACTGTTTTGTTGAAATAATTTGATTTTTTATGTGAATCGTGGCTAGAATCTTTAATATACATATTTATTGAATGCATAATATGTAGAGAATGTAATATTCAAAAATCCTTCACGGTAAATGGACGGAGGCCATTACCATGATGAATTTCTCCTCTGTCTGGGGTCTGAGCCAATCCTTCTGTACTGTAGTGTGAGAAGAAGTGTGTAACTCAGTTCACTGGAGACTCAGCTTCTAAAGTGCACTTGCATGCGGTGGAGATCACGGCCAGCACTGTATTGCCTGCAGCCGCGAGCCAGCCTGTCCTGGGAAGGAAAGCACTTCCTCGTTTTAGGGCAAGCCTTTGGAAAGAAGAGGGTTTCCGTTTTTTATATATATATATATATATATATATAAAATTGACTTATTTATTTTTGGCTGCGTTGGGTCTTTGTTGCTGTGCGCGCGGGCTTTCTCTAGTTGTGGCGAGCGGGACCTACTGTTCATTGTGGTGCGCGGGTTTCTCATTGCGGTGGCTTCTCTTGTTGCGGAGCACGGGCTCTAGGTGTGCAGGGCTTCAGTAGTTGTGGCTCGTGGGCTCTAGAGCGCAGGCTCTGTAGTTGTGGCGTACGGGCTTAGTTGCTCCGCGGCATGTGGGATCTTCCCGGACCAGGGCTCGAACCCGTGTCCCCTGCATCGGCAGGCGGGTTCTTAAGCACTGCGCCAGCAGGGAAGTCCTCCTTTCCTTTTTCAAACAAGTTTTGTATTCTTTTGAGACGAGAAATAGAAAGCCTCACTGTTGGGTGAGTTTGGGGTGTCCAGCATTTCACTGTGCATCCAGCTGCAGTCTTCCTTGGTCTGTGACACGGTACACGTGTGGCGCTCTTTGGGTCTCTAGCTTGTCACTGTGGTGTGTGGAGGACGAGATGGTCCCATTTCCGCGCCTTCGGGTGAGTCCCCAGCCAGCCCTGTGCCAAAGGAACCCAGGTCCAGTCCTCTTCCCATTGCTAGAGGAGAGGCAGGGTACTCGTAGCGTAACTTTGAGATACTTTCATGATTTTTTCATGTAATTTTAATGTATCTTACATGACTGAAGGGAGTTTCGAATGACAGCAGTGGAGCTGATGAAACTCAGAAGGGTGGAGCCGTGTACCCCGTATCAGCAGAGAGCAGCAGTAGAGATGTGAGGGAGATGACCAAAGGTCTAGAAAATGTCTTCTATATCCTGTGCTTTTCAAATTAAGACGTAAGGTTTCTAGTGTGTGTGTGTGTGTGTGTGTGTGTGTGTGTGTGTGTGTGTGTTTCAAACACTTAGGATTAAGCCCGCCTTGGCGCTCATGAGTGACAGGTTTGTTTAGGGCAGAAGAAGATTGGGGACCATTGGAACCGGAAGTTATCGTTGATCTCCCAGTGCCGCATCTTAGCAACACAGGTCCCGTCCTGGCCCTGCCTGTTTGTTTATGGCGTTTGTCTCCTGGTGAGGAGATGGAGGCATGCTGTGTGAAAGAAAAATGAGACAGTATTGATTCTATGAAATTATTAGTATTATAAGTTAGCAGAATTATACAAATTTTTAAAAACTCATTATTTCTGAAAAGCTCATTTGAGAAGGAATTTCTTTGTAATTTAATTTATTAAAATAAAGTCCCTCAAGAGACTTAGTGTATTAACACATTCCTAATGTGTATCTCATCATATTTACTATTGGAATAAAATTAAGATGAAATGCCTGATTTTCCTGAAAATGGCATTAAGTGTAACTTGGAAATATCAGTGGTTTCATAGCGGGACTTACACGTAGCTGGGACTCCTGAGCTTCAGTGAGCGTACGGCTCCTTGGAGGAGTGTGTCAAAGTGTAGACGTCTCTGTCCCAGCCCGGAGGCTTGGGCTCGGGGCCTGGGTTGGAAGCCGGGATCTGTGGCCTCACGGGCTCCTCGGTGGCTGGGATGCAGGTGAAGCCGAAGGAGCTGACGGGCAGCTGGTTCTGCTCTCTGACAGGCCTCTCTTTCCCAAAGCCTAACCTGAGGGCGTTTCGCCCTCTCACAGGCCTGTGTGGTGAGGCTGGTGTGGTTCGGCGTTTATTGTCTTCAACTCACTAGGGCCTGTTTGGAGTGTATCCTGCCCATTCCTCTTCACCTTGACTCCAGTGCTTAGTAGTGCTTACAGTAGCCCTCTTAACACTTTTCAAGGCAAGAATGCCTTCACTAGAAGCTTCTAGACACGACGAGAGCTCTTTCACTTAATGGGGAGGGGGGCAGTTGCCCGGCCCCCTGTGGAGACCCCTGTTCTGAGCGTGTGTACAGAGGTGAGGGTTTGTCTGAGGTCTTGTCTGTGCCCCTAATCCAGCCAACTCTCCGAGTCACGAATCAGTGTCTTTCCTTTCATTACGGTAAATTACGGACTTCTTGTTTGCACGTAAGTCTTTGACCTGTTTTGAGAGGAGTATCTGAGTCAGTGTGACGGCAGAAAGAGCGGTCCGCAGAGAATCGGGAGACGCGTCTCCTTCCGTCCCAGCCGGACGGGACCCCAGGCGCACGCTGGCCCGCTTGCCGGGTCCCGCTTCCTGTCATGCACGGGGCCGTGGTGAATTCCCTCTGCTTACCTCACAGGGGGCTAAAGAGAACACGTAAACTAACGTTGAATAATTGCCCTCATCTTTTTTTAGGGAAGCAGTGTAAGAGTTTTATGCGTCCTCACATATATGTGCATAACTGACGCCGGTGCTGAATTGAGACCTAAGGATTATTGACGGGTCGCAGCTGAAAGCGGCTCTATCGCCCTCTTAGATCCAGGACATACCTTCTCCACATTGCAGCTGCTTAACTCGACCTGTGCCATGTCCCCCTAAATAGTGTGTGTTTGTCAATATTAACCATTCTTTTGTACTTCTGCAGTTAGTGACAAGGGAACTAAAAGATACAGACTATTAGTTTGACCAATATCAGCCAAACAAATGACCTTACCCTTTTGTTCTCCTGTGTGGATGGCACAGGGCTGGGCTTGGTGGGGGTGACCTGGGGGAGATGGGGGCTCCCGTCCTCTTGGGACTTGGCCACTGCCGTGCGGTGACCCGGGCACACAGCCTTTTTCTGTCGTCCCCAAGTTGGCAAGGAGGGAGGACAGCGTGCTTGTCCCTTTGTGTCCGCCCTCACTGCACTGTTACTCGGCGTGGATGGCCTTCACTCAGCGCGGCGCTGAGCGCTGGCCCGAGTGTGTGCTCCTAGGCAGGAGCCGAGCCCCGGCTGCACAGCGGGCCCTGCGCTCCAGCCCCGGTAGTGGCACGCTGTCCCCTGAACTGGGCCCTGTGGACACCCTAGAGCTCCGGGTGGCTCATGTGAGCTGACCAAAGCCCCCAGCAAGGACAGCGCCTCAGCCAGGCTTCACCTCCTGCTCTGCTCGCCCATGTGACTTGGGGCAGCGGTGGGCCGGCCCCTGGGGAATTTGCAGTCCTGACTCCTCGTCACGTCGCCTCCTGGATAACTGTGGTTTGGGGGGAAATTGATGTTCGAGGTGCAGGTGCGGATGGAGGAAGGTGAGAGATCGATCTTGCCCACAAGGTCTGCGAACCCAGGACCACCCGGACATACTGGAGAGGCCACGGGGCTTTATCGTGGGGAGGAGCTCACGGGGAGCCTCTGGGAGCTGAGTGTTCAGCGAGAGAAGGAACCGCATTTAACCAGGAGGGAGAAGTAAACGTGACAGCTGGCAGCTCTTGGGAGGGAAAGAGACCAGCTCACTTTAGAGCTGCCCCAGGTGGTCTCAGACTCCTCGTAAAAGTGGGAGCAGTCTCCAGTGACAGTAACGGGGCTGGTAGGTGGGAACAAGGGGAGGCAGCCTGAAGGTTCTAATTTGGGCTCAACATTTAACTGTTTTGGATGTTCCTAAATGTAAGTGGCTGGATAAATTTTTCATGAGACCAGACCCATCTGCCTTTGTAGAGGGGAAAGGGGGTGGTTTTCAACATAAAAGGAAAGTGTGTGTCTTTAAGAGTGGTGTTACTTACTCTCTGTTCTTCCAGTGAACCTTGGGACCACTGATTCACTCTCAAATTTCTAAGTTTATCCAGCTGAAGATAGTAGCAGGAGCATTAGTAGTGGTGGCTTGGTGTCCTGTTCTTTAATTCATGTTATTTGTTAACCTGTATTGTTAGAATGACTTTGCCTCCCCTGGAAGTAGTTTAATTGCTAATGTAAACGTTATTTTCCCTGATTATATTTGTCTGATGTCATGTCTGAATTTGTTCCCAAACTCAATCATTGTGGTTTTTTTCTCCTTTTTCCCCAACTCTAGGTCCACGGTACCATTGCTTCAGGTGATATCGAGGGGCTCCCCTATGTCTTTTGAAGATTCGAGTAGAATCATCCCGCTCTTCTACCTTTTCAGCTCCCTGTTCAGTCATTCACTGATTTCCATCCATGATAATGAGTTCTTCGGTGACCCCATAGAAGGTAAGAATTTTGAGGAATTGGTTTGCTGCTGGCCTCATGGCCTGTCCATTTTCATAGGTGATAGAAAAGTGTTAAGCCTTTTAAGTCTTTCAGTGTGTGTTAAGAAATGAAAAAAAAAAATCCCAAATATGATAGAAACTTGGATTATGTTTTTCAGTTGTAGGTCAGAGACAATCATCAATGATGCCTTTTACTTTAGAAGAGCTGATAACGCTGTCTCGATGCCTTCGAGATGCGTGCTTAGGGATCATCAAGTTGGCTTATCCAGAAATAAAACCAGAAGTTCGAGAAGAATATATTATAGCATTTCGAAGCATTGGAGTTACTACTAATTCTGAAATGCAGCAGTGTATACAGATGGAACAGAAACGATGGATTCAGTTATTTAAGGTAATGAGTATATGAGTATTTTTGTTTACTGAGATTAAATCATGTTTAACCTCAGATTTTTTTTGAATTGACTCATTTTAGAAGAATAGAAATCCAGGTTGGTTTCAGGCACAATTGTTAGTTTGAAAAACTTGTAAGAAAAGTCATTTTCGTTTTACATCTGCCTCCTTTTAAAGCCTTGTTTTCACATTGTCACGTGTGTATCTTTTACAAATTGACCCAGGTACTTCCAATGACAAGGCGACGTATAGTTAAAAATTTTTTATTGTTTTCGGTTTTATTTTCACTAAAAAATCTCGTACAGATTTTATGTATTTAACCTTTTAAGAAATTGAGTAACAAAGGTAGAATAAGATCATTAACTTAATGCAAGTTGAGTATAAATTATTTTAAAATATCTTCACTTTTAACCACACAGAGAGAGAAGTTACGAGTTACCTACGTGGCTGGAATGTTGTCAGGAAACCACCACCACTGAGAACAGAACTACTGGGGTAGAAAAAAAGAAAAGGAAAAGGGTGCCTGACTTCCCATGAAATTTCTGCAGCAAACACATCTAGTCAGCTAAAATCGCTCATTAAAGGAGTGAGAGCAGAAGAAACGCATTTTCCAAATTGAAGGCTAGATTTACAGTCCGTTTAATACGGGCGACCTCTCGCTCGCTAATGTTCAGTTCGAGTCATCAGCCGTCCCTTTAGGTCTTTTATCACTGCTTTTGTCAAGCTATCTATTTAATTGAAAGAAGTTAATTGAATGAAAATGATCAACTAAGCTTGTATTAATATTGCTAATGGAACTTTCTTCTTGGCCATGTTTGGAGAAAGATGTCAAGCTAGACTTTAGGAAAGGCCCATTAATGCTTGCACTTAACCTGATGGGCTAATTAAGGGCTGCTTATTCATGCTACGAGCGCCCGATAGGCTCTGCCCGCCCGCTGTCCTGCCCGATTTCACAGCGCATCTCACTTAGGAGCACCGGTAGCAGGGAGAGTAACTGAGAGTGTTTTGCCCGCGCTGAACACAGCGCTCTCGCCTCGTTGAGTCTGTGATTTCTGCCCGGTGATGTGGTGTATGTTTGCACAATTTATTTTAATTACCCATCTCTATATTTCTAAGTAAACTTTTAGGGTCACTTGTTGAGCCCTGTAATATATCCTTGCTTAAAGACTGACACTTGCATCTTTTCTAAGTTAAAAATAAGCTGTATCGCCCATTTAAAACTTGTGATTCTTATGTAAGCTTTTCCTGGATATGGGTATTAATGGTAGCATGTATGTTTTTCTTTTAAGTATTTAATTAAACTCTGGGATCTTTGTTAGTAAAACTTTCCATTATGTATGTTATCAGGTTTTGTGTACAGTATCAGATAATTTCATTATTTTATAGCACCTATACAGAATTTCATAATTTTCATATGACAGGCTTATCTTTAGGACCCAGAAACATCTGAATTTAATAAAGCTGTATAAGGTGTTTTTTCCCTGGTCCTATTTTATTTTGGTTAACCATTAAATGAAAATTTTGTAGTGAATTTTTTCTTATGCCTCAAAATGACTCATTACTCCTTTATTAAGGATTGAGGATTTTTTTTTTTTAAGAATTAGGGTAAAAGTTCACCTTTTTTGGAACAGGATTGTCTTAGGTTTGAAATTGAGTTGTTATAAGGATCTTCTGAGTTTAGAACAGACTTGTTTGAAGACAAGTTTCTGAATGAGATTCCTGTTCTTTGAAAAAGATTTTTTTTTTTTTTGTACTGCCCGCTATTGAGCTGAGCCCAGAAAACAAAACAAAACAAAATCAAGGCAAGGCTTTGAAAGGATTCAGCTGCTATTAGTTTTTCTTTTAAGACAAAATTATCCTTAATATGAAATAATAAGAATTTAGCCCTCAGTGGTTTCTATGTTTCAGACAATATTCTAAGGGCTTTACATATATTAGTTCATGTAAAGCAATAATTCTGTGAGGAGGATACTGTAATTATCCCTATTTTACAGATTAGGTCACATAGCTAGTAGATGATGGAGGCAGCATGTGAACTCAGCTGCTCCTCTCCATTGTCCCTCTGAAAATATTTCACTGTCAAGTTTTAGCTGAAGGATTCAAGGTAGACTCAACCAAAGAAGGTCGTCGCGTTTTGCCGGTGACTTCCTGCCTTCTGCTGGTTTTGACCGAGTTGCACACGATGAGGCCCGACTCCTTCAACCAGCAGCCATGTTCATTTTTCAGCCTCCCGATGGCCCGTCCTCTCGGACTATCTCTGAGAGAGGCTCTGGGGGGCTGGTCGCAGAACATAGACTTTTAAGTGGATGGAGTCATCATTCTTTGTCACTGTAAGAATTGAGGTCAGTTTCCAAGCCCTGCATTGACACTGCTAAAACAGTTTATGCATTTATCAAATGTATAAACTCCTCTTGAAGTGTAATTTACAGCTATAATCGCTTGAGCCCTGTGAGGCGATGGGAGCTCCTGTTTGATTTGCCTTTGTGAGCAGCTGCCAAACTGACCTGGAGCCGCCTGAAAGGAGGGACCGGGAGAGAGGACTCGCGCCTGCCTTACCTGCGTGCTCTGGACAGACAGACAGGGCTGCAGTACGAGGGAGTTTCACTTTCTTGGTGGTTGGTTTGCATTTTTCAGTTTTGAAAAGACTCTTTAAAAAAGTAAACCGTGAGGGCTTCCCTGGTGGCGCAGTGGTTGAGAATCCGCCTGCCGATGCAGGGGTCACGGGTTCGTGCCCTGGTCCGGGAAGATCCCACATGCCGCGGAGCAACTAAGCCCGTGAGCCATGGCCGCTAGGCCTGCGCGTCCGGAGCCTGTGCTCCGCAACGGGAGAGGCCACAGCAGTGAGAGGCCCGCATACCGCAAAAAAAAAAAAAGTAAACCGTGAAAGCTGCAGTAACGCCTCGTTGTAACGGAAACTTGCCGCTATTAACTGTCAGTGTCGGCCAGTGAGGCGAACCCAGGCTCCCTTTGAGGTGGCGGAGCTGCCCTGTGTCCTTCTCTGTGTTTGACTTAAAGAAATAATTTTGTAGTGTTTTAAACATGCTGCAGAATACTTTGACTTTTAACATAAACCAACTTTAACACATAGTCACGTTGATAGCAGGAATCCTTACACTTAATGACTTTTATAGGCTAGGGTGTCGTTACTATCAGTTATTTAAACACCCACAGTGTTTATCCCAGGAACATTGGCTCCACCCTGTGCTGGGGACTCATAAATGAAGTCTGACAGAGTCCCTGTTCTTTGAGTATCACTGTATAATGAAAAAGACAAACCTTTCAACTGATGATGTTGAGCTAGAACAAAGCTAAGAGTACGCAGGATGGAAAAAAGAACTGCTAAAGTCGTTCTGAACTTTGGATTACACTAGGAAAATCGTCATTCTGGCCTTTTATGAGATGATAATCTTAAGAGCTGGTACTTTACTGGTTTTTCTTGTATTTCATTTTTTTAAAAAAAATATTTATTTATTTTTGGCTGCGTTGGGTCTTCATTGCTACGCGCGGGCTTTCTCTAGTTGTGGCGAGCAGGGGATGCTCTTTGTTGCGGTGCGCGGGCTTCTCATTGCGGTGGCTTCTCTTGTTGCGGAGCACGGGCTCTAGGCGTGCGGGCTTCAGTAGTTGTGGCATGCGGGCTTCAGTAGTTGTGGCGTGTGGGCTTAGTCGCTCCGTGGCATATGGGATCTTCCTGGACCAGGGCTCGAACCCGTGTCCTTTGCATTGGCGGGCGGATTCTTAACCACTGCACCACCAGGGAAGCCCTGTATTTCATTTTTTACATATTCTTCATTATGAAATCCAAATCTAAAAAATTCTTTATTGTATATTTATCACATCACACATTTACCACACTTAGGTACCCATAAATTATGTGCTGTGTCCTATGCTTTGTTTTGAAGTTTTAAAATAATTACCTAAGATGTTCGAATTTCCATACCAGATTTAAGATAAAAAGAGATTATTACAGTTGCCTTTCAAAATTTGGGCTATATGTATATTTTTGTTGCAATAATAGAGCTAAATATCAGTGAGATCTCCGTTCAGAAATATCATAGTGGAACATCCATTGCTTTAAGTCATCATCAGATATATTACTATTTATATATATAAATTTATTCTATGATGTAATATATGTAATGCTTAAGATTATTTCCCTAAGTTCATTAGTCAAGATTTTCTTGTGATCATCATAGCCAGTGAAGTTTCATACATACAGTAATCTTGTGAAATAGTGCGTGTTAATTTAAAATCTTTAACTTGGACCGTTGTCAGGTGTGATTTTTATGAGTCATCTGTGTGTCTCTAATCAGTCATCTGCTTGGTCCTTTTAACATTGGGGTTAAGGGAAACCTGCTTGTAGGTGTCACCTGTTCTGTTTTTTGTTGTTTTTCTTTTGTCTGCGCGGCTCGTGGGATCTTAGTTCCCTGACCAGGGATTGAACCCCGGCCCTCAGCGGTGAGAGCGCTGAGTCCCAGTCCCCGGGCTGCCAGGGGATTCCCTGGTATCACCTGTTTTTAAATTTCAGTGGCGAATAATCAAACACGCCTCACAGTTTTGTGCATTTCTGAGTATTTGCTTCAGTAATTTTGTTAGTTTTTGAGTATTAAAGTTTAGATCCAGCGCGGAAGAAGATGACACGGGAGACAAGAGTTAAACGTATCACGTAAAATATACTACTCCTGTATTTGTAACTGTTAAAGTCGGCCAGAACTGTGTATCGAGTGAGGTACGTGTAGTTATCCCAGTGTCTGCTTGTTTGCTGTTTTATTTCATATTTCTTAGCACACTGGTTCTCAAGTCTCACTGTGTTTCACGATCTCCTGGGGATCAGTTAACCGTTACTGACGGGCTCACCGCAGGTGAACTAAGTTCCAGTTGCTGTTGGAGGTGCCCGTTGGGGTGTTTGTCAGCAGGGGGTTCTGAAATGCAGCTGGGTTGCCCCACAGGCCTGGCTGTGCGGTGGATTCCCTTTGGGCAGATAGTAGTAACCTCTGATCTCAGTTTGCAGACTTGCACCCCATGCCTGAAGCTAATCCTGCCAGTCTCTCGGTGCTGGTCCTGTCTTCTGTAGTAGGCGTATCTGTGCGAGGAGATTTGATAAAATTAACTGAAAGAGAAACTGTCTTTTGATCTCAGCACTGGGCGTCTGTATTGATCCAGTGTAAAATCGTGACTTCAATTTTCTTTACCTGTGACACTCTTTCGTCAGTTTACATGGTTTTTTAATGGTTACCTATGTAAACTTTGCTTTTTCAGTACCAAATATTTCTAGCAGTTTGTGATACCGAAAATGAATGCAGAGAAAGGGAATGTGTTTAAAGGTGTTCTGAAATCACAGAATGGATCCAGTTAAAATTTTCATGGTTACTTAAAATTTGTATTTTTCTCTAGAACTTAGAAGAAAAATAGTTTAAAGGAGAAGAATGTTCTTAGGGGATTTGACATTTCTAAAATATTTGGGGAATTGGTCCAGGGCTCATATTGCCAGATTTAACAGGTAAAAATATGTGTCACCCAGTTAAATTTGGATTTCAGATAAACAGCAAATGCATTATAGATACAGGTATGTCCCGTGCAATATTTTGGATACATTTATGCTTTCTAAAAATCAATATTTGAGACATACACTTTGAATAAAGCAATATTTGGGTCATATTTATACTAAAAAATTCATTTGACATTTATCTGGAATTCAGCTTTGTCTAGGTGTCCTGTATTTTCTCTGGCAGTACTCTTTAGGGCTCGTCTTCAGGTTTTCTTTCCTGTCAGCTTTAGTTCGTTAAGATACGCTTTTTCCACAGTGCCTTCTGTTGACATCCCTTCCTTGCCGTATCTCAGGCCCACATCACTTTGTACCTTCTGCTTTCCTCCTTTCTCCCCCCACACCCCGTGCCTCCCTTCCCACCTCTCTTTCTCCTATATTTTTGAAAGAGGATCGGTGATACTTGGATAGGACATTTTATGTTACTTCTTTTTCATATTTAGAATATGAAAATATGAAAGGGAATGCCATATATTGAAACTTTATAATGTTTAATTTCACAGTAATTTACAAGAGGAATGTAAATTGTGGCATTAATTACCTCTTAGATAGTTTGACAACGTTTGTGACCCGTACAAAAGAAGTGTCCTCCTCAGCATAGATTGGATCGTGCTGAAGACCGAGAGGTGGGGGGGGTGGGTCCGGCAGCTGCGGGCTTGAGCGTGCGCAGTGGGGACGGCGTCCAGAGTCTGGGGTGACGTGTGAGAGCCATTAAATAAACACACATAAGTGTTTGTCAGAAAGGACGTCTTTTGTCAACAGTTGTGGTGTGTTGTGGGTAAATTTCAGCACAATGTCTATTAGATCCAAATTTACTCAAAATACCGATGTAATTGGTTAGGTAAAAGGAGAGATAAGACATAATGTGCGTCCTGCCACAAGACTGTACTTCACCCTCCACTGTTGGAAGAGCATCTGTTGGTGCGATCTGTGTGGACCCGACTGAATTTGTCCCAGACCCAGAGAGCACGTGGAATGAACTTACTGGCATCTCGTCTTTTCTTCTGAAGAGCAGTACCGAGAGAATTCCCAGAGCTGGTGCTGTAGGTCAATGGCCTTACTCTGTATATGACCAGCAGTTAACCAGATAGAACCAAAGACTAGGCCTCTTTCACTCTACCTCAGCTGCACTTAAAATCAGTCATCGTAAAACACTGCATGTGTGCAAGCTGAGCCCTGAGCAACTGACTGCTTACCTACGCTAGTTTCTGCTGATTCAAAAGGGACAGGACCATAGTATTAACAATAGGCTTTAAAATACCACAGGGTGGACGTCACAGCTAAATGGGCAGGAGATATCCACCAGTGTACAAGCTGTGTTCCAGACCTTGGGAGGTTTTTGCTAACGTGGTTTTGTCTGGACGGCCAAACCGCTCAAGCGTTACTTTTTCTGTCACTGGGCAGATCATCCAGCTGGTGTTGGTGTCATAGTGGCCTGAGGTACCAACCAAGGACCCTTTCTTACCCACTTCCGTTGGACACACAATGACATTTCCTAGTTCTTTATTCGAATTGTATTTTACTGAATTAGAGGCAATGTGTGCAGAAGCCTGGCTGACTTTTTCAGAAAATACCATCATAGTCATTAACTACAGAGTATCTGTCCGGTCAACTCCTGGCTGTAAAGGTTTAAAACTTTGGTTGTACAGCTTTGTGTTGCTTTATCTTTGTTTATTACAAAACACATTTCTATTTAATGTATAACTTCATGTCTTTTTCAAATAGACAGTACCATTCAGATCTCTTTAATCGTACATCACGGAGTTTATCATACAATTGTGCATCATCAGGTACCTACTAGGTTTCTAGGTAGGTACTTGGGGTCTGTTCATGGGGGGCTTACCGCACAGCCAGAGAGGGGCTGATGCCCATCGGGAAAAGAGCAGTGAAGGACTAGGCTATGATAATGCGGGGGGTGGGTAGCCAGAGCCTGTGCAGAGGCTTCCTGAAGGACGTTACGCTGAGTTTGCGTGGAATTGCACTGGGACGCAGACCTAATTCCAGAGGCTTGCGTAAGGGAAATACTGAAATCGTCTTTCTTTTTGGAAGGTTGACAGGTGTGTCTAGGACACGGCTTCCCACCCCCCCCCACCCCTCCCCCGCTGCCAGCAGCCTTGAATAGAGTGTGTTTTTCAGAAAAATTAAGAAATGTGTTTTACCGTAGGGAAATTGTTGTACTTGGACGTGTCTTTTATTATAGCTCAGATGGGCTAATACGTTTCCCCATTTGTGTTTGAAAACTTAATTACTGCCACCCTTGCAGTTTTTAAGAAATCAGCCCTTGCACAAATTTGTGTTAATAATTTTCCTCTCTTTGCCGGTAGATATTAACCGCTTTGTACCTAAAACTAACTCCTGTAATCACAGAACGAGGCTCTCTTCTGCAGACTGACCTGGTGGCGGTCTAGCCAGCTCTTCACCACGGAAGCCCACATCCTCGGGCACGGAGATGAAGCGGTGCCGTGACCTCTCACTCCTGACCGGAAGTGTTGCCGTAGTTCCCGAGCCTGCGTGTGACGTGTTCCTGTTCTTCCTCTCAGGTTATCACCAATCTAGTGAAAATGTTGAAGTCCAGAGACGCGAGGAGAAATTTTTGTCCTCCCAATCACTGGCTGTCAGAGCAAGAAGATATTAGAGCAGATAAGGTGTTACTTTTAAATCTTTTAAATGTTTTTCATTAAACGTATTTTTTCGGCTTTTATCTTTTGGGGGAGAAGAATAAATCCTTTAAAGTTGTTTGACTTATTATGTAAGTAAATATTAACAGTAAACTTTTATGTTACTAACTCTTAGGTCACCTAGTAGAACGTAGAGCAATATCATTGGCTTCCACGTGCATCCTGCATTTGTTGTTAATCCGAATTTGCTCTTAACCACAAAGTATATTGAAGCATAATGGGGTTTTGGGGGGTTGCAAAAAATTTTTTGCTTTTATTGTTATTTTCAGTATATATTTAGTACTTAAGAGATGGAACTTATTTCTGGTTTTCTAAAGGGACAGAGAGAAATTTGAATATTACTAAGATCTATATCTAAAGTAGATTAAACAGTATAATCTATTTCAAAATAAATTAAGATAATATCAACAAAGGGCATGAGGTGTTTTCATTGTTGTTTGTCAGAGAAACGCATGACTGGATTCATCTCAGAAACTTGGGGCTGGGGGCAGAGGGTGGTGGGTATGGAGGAAGCAAGATCACAGAGATGTTAAAGAAAACAGGGCTGTTTCAGAGGCATCGCTTTGTCCGCATGGAGTATTGTCTCTTTGAGTTACTCATGTGGCTTGAGCTCTGCCCAGTGGCCAGGCTGGGATTCTGTGGCAGGTCTTGTAGCAGTGAAAGCCCCTGGGGCCCACGGTGGGGTTTCTGAACATTTCCCACCGAAAAGAAAGGGTCCTTGTCACAGTGGTTCGTGGCAGGTCCAGGGAAGAAGTGCGCAAGACGGTGGCGTGTTCTTTCACCTGAGGGCGGGGGCCTCGGGAGATTGCGTGAGGGCCGGGGGCCGTCTCAAGGGGCTCTAGCAGCCAGAGGTGGAGGCACAAGCGCCAGCAGGGTAGGTGCAGAGGACTAACCGTCAAGTGTGTTTGAATCTGTGTGTTCATAAGGATGCTAAAAAGAAGAACTTCATTAGCCATCTTCGTGGGATGCAAAGGGACCACCCTCGCTTTACATACTGGTAGGAAGAAGGAAATAACCGCGCCTTCAGCCTGCCTTTCCTTTATGAACTGTTCGTGGGCTAACCGCGGAGTCGATGCTGTGAGAGCCTTCTCGGCGTGGAAGTGTTCCAGCTGACGGTACGTGAAGAAGGTGTCTAGCCTGCCTCCTCTGATGAAGTTCGGTGTCGGCCCCCCCCTCAAGTCCAGTGGAGACGTGGGCCGGAGGCCTGGGAGATGAGGATCTGTGCTGCTGCTGTGCTCCAGGGAGACTGTCAGCTGAGCCAGGCAGTGTGTCTGGTGCCTGTTGACAGTTGCCTGCTATTTTCCTTGGTTGAGTTCTTGCTCTCATCGCTGACCTGCGGCCGACGGTGCCGAGCAGGCATGCCTCTCGAGGAGGGAACACCGTCCACCTCCGAAGTGCTTCTCCCGGAAACCAGGCCTGGTGAAACTTCCAGATGTAACGACGAATTTATAGGAAATGGAGGGGCTAGAAGTACATGTTGACACCATGGTGCTGCAATGAGCGAACTCCACACGATGGGGAAGATTCCAGGACAAATGCTGCTTCTGCTTCCTCATCACAGTCACAAGGGCAGAAATACGGGCTGAAGGGACCTGACAGATGAGAAGGATTCAGAGACCGTTTACTATACCAGCCTTATTTGGATGCTCAGTCAGACCATTTTTTAAAAAATTATGAGAGTGAATATTTAGTAATAGTGAGAAAATAATTTTTTAAGGGTGATGTGGTTTTCTTCATAAAGCAGTCATACTCTGATGATTTACTGTGTCCACATATTACACGTCGTTAAATAGAACAAGTAGAGATTTCCCTGGAATGTATTTAGAAAAAATAATTACAGAGTAAACGTATAAAAGAGCAGCCAGCCTAGGAGAGAGGTTATGAAAAGGTCTCCTGGAAAGGGCAGGAGACGGCAGAGCGGGATGTAACTACGTAAATGTGAAGCCCCGATGCAGCTCGAACGAGGCCGGGTAGCGGTGTGCGCTGGGACAGAGGGGAGGGCTGACCAAGCGGCGTGTCTGGTCCCCACAGGTCACCCAGCTCTACGTCCCGGAGTCCAGGAGCGCTTGGAGGTTCAGGCGGATGGGGAGGATCGGCCCCCTGCGGTCCACCCTGGACGGTGAGCCCCCTGGGACCTCGCCCTTGTGACTCGAGTTTGTCGAGGTGTAGCTCACGTACTGTGAAGTTCGCTCTTTAGTCTGCTGGTCTGTGACTTTTGACTATGACCGGCCAGGTGGGAGAGTCTCATCGCCCCAGAGAACACCTCATGCCTTGTAGCCAGCTCCTTACCCGGGCCCCTGGCAACCGCAGGCTGGGTGTTTTGTCCCTGGGTATAGTTCAGCTTTTTCCAGAATGTCTTCCAGTTGAACCATGCAGAGTGTAGCCTTGCGAGGCTAGAGAGGAAGGTGCGCGCGGTAACGAAGGTTTTCACCTGTGCTGCAGCAGCCCCGGCGCCCCCGCCGCTGTGTGTGTCCGAGGAGAGGCGGCTCGCCATCCTCACAGAGCTGCCATTCGTGGTGCCGTTTGAGGAGCGGGTGAAGGTACGGAATCTGGGTTCTGTCCACGTGTTCTGTGCTTATTTATATCATCTCAGAGTTAAAAAGTAACACCAATGGAAAAACCCTCTAAAGTTGCCTAGTGCCTATCTGATTAAATAATTTATGTTTTCCTCATTAGATTGTTAATAGTTGACCATGATTTATAAAAGCATAATCCAATCAAATACCTCTTGAAAAAATGTTTTGTTTGTGTTCACCAACTTATTTAGCAATTTCTAGAAACTACTACACTTCTCTACTTGGGTGAAGGCTTCAAGAGGGTGTTTTTTAGGTCTGCCCACTTTTCACAGGATGAACAATTAAAGCTATTGACATTTCTCCATTAAAACACATACACGCTCACGTGTACACATGGTGCTGCATAACTCCCGAGTGCCCTCTGCTGGATTTTTAGCATAAAATAATGACTTGAATTTTATCACGGTAGAGATGTTCCTACTGATGTTAATGGACGGCTTTCCAAAGCTACGCTTCTGCCCTCCGCCGTTTGGAGTTCTAGAAAAGGCTTCCAAAAGGAAATACTGAAAATACGACACAGCATGGGATTTTTAAAATTTGTTGTAAAGTGGGGAAAAGGAACAATGTTACAAATATATAAATACTGCACGTTCACTGATAAGGCATAAAATCAGTATCTGATACCTTGGCCTTTAAAATTTGTTTCAGAGTTTATGGAGATACAAACGTTAAAGTTAAGATTTATTTAGCAGTTTTTCCTTTTGGTTGCTTTTGTTTATAACGAAAAATGTGTTGTTTTCAAGTAACCTTATAATTTCCCCTCTGTTAGATCTTTCAAAGGTTGATTTATGCAGATAAGCAAGAAGTTCAAGGAGATGGTCCATTTCTGGATGGAATTAATGTCACAATAAGAAGAAATTATATTTATGAAGATGCTTATGACAAACTTTCCCCAGAAAATGGTATATATCATTCTCTCTGTATGTGTACATATGGCCGGGGGAGGCTGGGGGATTATAGAAAAAGGTGATCATTAAACAATTAGTGTTGATTATCTTGTTCTGTAATGACTATTCAAAACAAATGTAGTAGGTCAGGCTTGGATGTAAATTATCAATAATAATTCTAAGATTAACAAATAATTATTGCTACAGAAGCCTTTCAAATATTGATTTGTTTTTTAAGGCAAAAAGCCTTTCTTTCCCCCAAATGTCCGTCTCTAAAATTTAGTTGACAAAAAAGCTACGATTCTAAAAATGTCGTATATAACAGTCTATTTATGGAAACATCATAAATTGTAAGCCAAGTTAAATACACTAATATAAACACCATTGCAATCCAGATTTCTTTATCAGAGGTCAAGTGTGCTTCAATGACACTGCTATTAGATAAAAGACAATTATATTGTAACAATAATTGGGACAGGATTTAGAGGTCAGTGACACATTTTGTCTTATGTTAATCTTTGACACCCAGTGTTAAAAAAGTTTTAGTGTTATTAATATATGTATTAATCATTTTAACTTCAGAATATGGTATCCATGATATTATATTAACTCAGTGTTATATCAATGCAGGTATTAAAAACGAAAGCCTGGCAGGCTCCAGCTCACGTCTTTGGGAGGTGCTGGCGGGTTGTCAGATACCGAATAATGGTTGCCTTTTCTTGCAGGGGAGTAATTTCATTTTCTTCTAGGAAAGCAAAACCTCTCATTTTGAATACTTTCCTTTCTACTTAGATACGGAGCTAATTTTGTCATGTTGTGGAACAGTGGAGGAACGCTAGCGTCACTTGTTCCCTTACTCTGTTCCAGGTTTTGTGTGTAGAATTTTTGCCTTTAACCCAGCGTAGTTTTGTCATTTAATCTGTGCCATTGCCCTCTGAGGTCAAGTATCACAGACAGAGACAGAGTTTTAACTTAAGTCTGACACAGGCTGTGAGCCCTCCCCTATACCAGGTTACTGTTGCCTAGGATGTCATGTTTTCAAAACTTTTTGCATGAGTGGGGCAGAAATCAGGTATCCTGACACCTAGTCTAACGTATTTTTTGGGGAAAACAAAGTTCTCTCTCTGGGATCTACGGTCCTTCATAATCAATTATAGTAGCTGTTGTGCTGTGTTACGTGTTACTGTGTTAGCGGTGTCTGTGTCTGTGTCTCCCACTCGACGGAGGCCCTCACGGTCTAAGATGGGACCCTGAACCCTTGCTCAGCCCACCCAGCCAGCTAGTGCTCAGTAGATGCTTGTTGAAAGATAAGAGCTCTAAGGGAGTCGTAAGTTGGCAGACGGCTGGCAGTGTTCAGAGAAGAGCTGAGATGTGCTCGATGCTGGAGGGCTTCCTCAGATGCAGGGCGTGTGAGGCAGGACCTGGGAGCCGCGCCTCCCAGGCTGGGTCACTGCAAAGGGCGTGGACGTTCCCAGCCAACCCGGCTCTGCACTTGGTGGCCTTGGGCTTCCTGCGGGCTAGCGTCTGTCCTTGAGCTCTTCCGCCAAAATGAGAACACGTGCTTGGCAGCGATTTTCAGTTAACTTTACTTCGTGGAGATTAAGACATTACTGCTCAGTGATAATAAGCCCCAAATTTCCTAATGAATCCTTAAGCTTAAAAACGATTTAAAAGTTAATCACATTCCAGCTGTCTAGTTGTGCAGGCTGATAATCTCATTGAGTTTAAAGATTTTAGAAAAATCTTACAATATTTACGTTATGATGCCTTAAATCTTTACAAGTATTCTCTCAGTCAGGCCTTAATAAGAATTTTTAAACCATATGTCAAAATTGTTTGGTATTTTGCTATGCAAATTGTAGAATTAAGTATCATCTCAGAATGTTTAATTTACTTATGGAAAGTTGGTTTGAAGTGCTCCGTTGACCGATCATAATTAGTTAATAGGATTGTTCCGTACATCATCTAGTCACTAAAGCAGATCCATTCTCCATGGGTTCTTATATCTCATATCATCTCAGAACAGTTTTCTAAAGTGTGGGTTTCGCCGCGTCCGGCAAGTGAGCCGACCTGGTGGAGCTCAGAGAAGCTGAGTGACTTCTTGTCGCAGTCGGGAGCCGAGCCAGCAGAGTGACACGGGTTCGGGCACGGCGGCGCCACGCGCGCTCTTTCCACCGTGCCACCACCTGGCGGCAGTTTACCTGCGTGAGAGCGTGGGGTGGATGTTCGTTTCTCCTTGTGGAGACTATGGAGAAGTGACCGTGTTTGCTCTCGGGGGTGTTGTGAGGGTTAACGTCACAGTGAGCTCTTGGCGTCTTCCATTGTCTGGGATGAGAGTTGCTAGAGCTGGCTCTGAGCTCTTCCGGACTCCATTCCTGAGAGCCTCACTCGTGCTCTCGTGTGTTGCTTGGTTGGTTGGATTCCGTTTTGCTTAATGGGCAGGGTTTATTACATTGTTTTTCTGAAGAAGAAGTGCTAATAGGGTAAAATCAAAGTACAGTTGACCCTTGAACAATGCAGGTTTGAACTGTGCGGGTCCACTTACGCAGAGTTTTTTCAAGAAATATATTGCCAGACTTTTTGGAGATTTATAACAATTAGAAAAACACTTGCAGATAAACCGCGTAACCTAGAAATACTGAAAAAATTAAGAAAAAGGTATGTCATGAGTGCATAAAATACACGTATTGATAGATACTAGTCTGTTCTATCATTTACTGGCAGAAGCATACTCAAGTTTATCAAAACTTACAGAAACACTTGTAGAAGGTGTGTGGCGCCCTTCACAGTTAGGAGAGATGTAAACAGACGTGCAGGTGCCTGTAGCGCACGCTGTCCCGCTTTAACGATCTCTTAGCCGCCTCTTGTTGCTCCTGCACTGAGTTCAGCGTGGTGTGGACCCCCTTGAGACAAGTGTGAGCCTCATCACCTCCGCCTGAGCACGTCCCCTCCCGGAAACCGCGAATCCAGTAAAAAGTGATGGCTTGCGGTCCTCGTGTGTTTTCCCTTGTGTCTAGTGCAACCCTGTGAACCTTAGCTCACACCAGGGCCAGCACACCGTGCTGCTAGTGGTGCTGGACGTGCTCCCAAGAAGCAGAGAAAAGTCATGACGTTACGAGAAGACGTTGCGCTGCTTGATGTGTACCTGCAGCTCTGGTTGCTGTCACTTCAAGACAAATGAATCCACCGTGAGGGCCGTTGTAAAAAATAATAAGACGAAGGAGGAAAGGAAATTTGTAAAGCTGTGGCAGCAGCTACACCAGCAGGTACAAAAACCTTGTACTTTTTGTGACATACCTTTTTATCTCATATTGAAAATGTGTGCAGGATTGCTGTAGGAAAGACATATCTATAGACTCTAATATGATTTGAGAAAAAGTAAAGTATATATGACAACTTTTGCTCTTCTATGCATGTTTTATTAAATCTCTAAATGTTTAATTTTCAATGACATTGATGTCATTGAAAATTAGTAAGAAACCGTGATGTATTATTTTCATAACATAATATTTTAAGTTTACATATTTTATTTATACAAAAGCCAGATATGTTTTCAGTTAATTTACTTTTTAAAACATTTTCAAACTCAGAAAATATATCCGTATGTTTTGTTAAAGGTTTGCATTTCCCTTACATACTTTCAAATTTACTTTCTCTTACTGGTCGTAAAAAAAGAATAAACCATCTGATAACCATGTTGCTTTAAAAATTGTCAAGAGAGGCTTCCCTGGTGGCGCAGTGGTTGAGAGTCCGCCTGCCGATGCAGGGGACGCGGGTTCGTGCCCCGGTCCGGGAGGATCCCACGTGCCGCGGAGCGGCTGGGCCCGTGAGCCATGGCCGCTGAGCCTGCGCGTCCGGAGCCTATGCTCCGCAACGGGAGAGACCACAGCGGTGAGAGGCCCGCGTACCGCAAAAAAACAAACAAACAAACAAACAAACAAAAAAAATTGTCAAGAGTTTTCAGGAGAGCCTTAAAATTGTCAAGAGAGCCCTAAAATTTATTTCCAGTTTGTTCAAAATAGTGTGTGTTATAGTGCTACTTCGTATCTTGTATGACAACTTAAAGCAAAAGGAAGGTGAAGGATCAAAAGCTGAAGAATTTAATGCCAGCAAAGGATGTTTTGATAATTTTAGGAAGAAGTGTGGCTTTAAAATTGTCAGGATAATAGCAGAAGCAGCATCTGCCCACCAACAGGCAGCAGACGGGCTCCCAGACGCTGTAAGAAAATCGCTGAGGAGAAGGGACGTCTCTGCCTGGGCAGGTTTTTCATGCAGGTGGAAGTGCCCCATTCGGGGGAAACTGCCACATAGGACATTTTCTGGTCAGGGAGAGAAGTGGGCACCGGCGTTTAAGCAGGAAGGGCCAGGAGTGCAGTTGGGTATATGGTCGGGACTGCCCTCGTCTATAAAGCTGCTCACCCCCAGCCTCTGGGGGAAAGATAAACACCAGCTCACTGTCTTCTGGTTGGACAGCAAGAAGGCCTTGGCAGTGAGAGCCCTTTTTCTGGATTGGTTCCATCGATGCCTTGTCCTTGATGTCAGGAAGCACCTTGTTGGTAAGGGATGGCCTTTACAGTTCTTTTGATATTGGCAACGCCCTTAGCCACCCAGAAACCCGTGAGTTCCTCACCGAAGTGTAGAAGTGGTCTGCTGGCTCACAAAACACATCTCTAATTCAGCCTCTGGATCAGGGGGCCATAGGGACCTTTCAGGCTCATTACACGTGGTGCTCCGTGGAAAGGCTTGTCAACATGATGTCAGAGGACCCAGCAGAGAACATCGTGAGAGTCTGAGAGGACCCCACCATTGATGATGCCATAGCTGTTACAGAAAGAGCCCCGAAAGCCGCCAAGCCAGAAACAGCGCAGTCCTGCTGGGGAAAGGTGTCCAGATGCTGTGCGTGACTTCACAGGATTCACGTCGGAGCCAATCAAGGAAATCATGAAAGAGATTGTAAATATGGTGACAAAGGTGGGGTGAAGGCTTTCAAAATACAGATCTTGGAGAAAAAAGGCAAGAGCTAGTAGGCACCAGGTGAGTGGAGCTGACAGAAGGCGGGGATGGGTGGAGATGAGAGCCTCTGAGCCACAGGCAATGACGAGAGGACAAGATGCAGAAGCAGGGCAGGCGGCAGCCACTGGGCAGGAGGTTCTGAGTGTTCGACGTCGCCCCTGACCTCTGCAGCTTGGACCCTCTTGTGATACGGGCCCTGAGACCAAAGCAGACAGTGGAAGAGGGATTGGTGCCGTATAGAAACAGTTCTGGAGGCGTAGAAGAGCAAAACAGGCAGCAGGTGCGCTCTTTTCCCGTAACGTTACCCCAGGTGTGCCTGCCCCTCCTGCCTCCCCTTCCCCCTCCCCGACCCCTGCCGCTGCCTCCTCCTCGGCCAGCGTGAGGACGAGGAGGACAAAGGCCTTCGTGGTGAGGTCCACGCCCGCCGCGCAGGGAGTAACCGGCACGCTGCCCAGCGAACAGCTTAGCTGTTGCGCACGTGAGTGTCTTCCTGGGGGAGTCTGAGGACCACGTGAGACGTTTCTGTGCCACCGTCATCGGCACCCGGGTGTTCATCGTGCGCAGGGCTTGTGCTGACGTGGACGGCCTGTGCTCACATCAGTGCAGAGTGGGCGCGGCTCACTGTGAAACTAGTAACCCGTTAGCTTTCTTACTCGCAGAACGTTGCTTTCAAAGTTACGTTACCGTACGGTATGCCTCCCTCTCTCTTGTGATTGGAGAAACTGCTTTATCCGCTTAGCATCACAGGTAAGTGATCTTTAAAAACGTAACAGTGTTACCAGTGCTGTATTATGAATGTGACTGTAATGCTGTTTGCCATAAGCATTCTGTAAGGAGTCTCTCCTTAGTGCATAGGCTGGGCGACCATAAACAGTCATTGTGTGTGTGTGTGTGTGTGTGTGTGTGTGTGTGTGTGTGTGTGTGTGTGTGTGTGTGTGTGTGTGTTACGCGGGCCTCTCACCGCTGTGGCCTCTCCCGATATTGTGTGTGTGTGTGTGTGTGTGTGTGTGTGTGTGTTACGCGGGCCTCTCACCGCTGTGGCCTCTCCCGCTACAGAGCACAGGCTCCGGACGCGCAGGCTCAGCGGCCACAGCTCACGGGCCCAGCTGCTCCGCGGCACGTGGGATCTTCCCGGACCGGGGCACGAACCCGCGTCGGCAGGCGGACTCTCAACCACTGCGCCACCAGGGAAGCCCAGCAATCATATTCTTGATGCTTTGTTAGCAGTGCATGAATTGTTACACCTGTAAACAAATGGGAATTTCATTTTCACATCATCTTTTCATTTTTGATGTCTAGTGTTAGTACTGTGTATAACATCTACAGTGTTTTGTATCGTATAAGACAGTGTTGATGTGGGTACTCACAGCCAGGCGATTCATCTTGAAAGCAGATGATGTAAACTTGACATGTCAGTAAATACAGTACAGTACTGTGAATGTATTTTCTCTTCCTTATGATTTTCTTAATAACATTTTCCTTTTCCTAGCTCACTTTATTGTAAGAGTAGAGTATATAATATGTATACCATACAAAACAGGTGTTAATCGACGGTTTATGTTGTTGGTGAGGCTTCTGGTCAACGGTGGGCTATAAGTAGTTAAGTTTTGGGGGAGTCAAAAGTTACACGTGGATTTTCAACTGTGTGTGGGCCCCTAAGCTCTGAATTCTTCAAGGGTCAACTGTAATATATAACTTAGGTCCCCCTGCCTCAACCTTACTGTATAAGTAGATACTTTTAATCTGTCTTTTGAATCAAGTAGTGGCAAGACACCTAGAAGACTAGATTTGATTCTAAAAATATTGTGCTATTGTATATTGCTGTTTACAGAAATGAGCTTCAGGGAACCACAGAATCTCAGTTCTGGCCACAGTTGAGGAGGTGACGTCTGTGAGTGGCTGTGGAGCCTCTGAGATACAAAGACCCCCCCCCACCCCCCCGCAGAAGATTAGTGCTGCGGTTCGAATGAGAGGGTTAGCAGGCGGGCCTTGGCTGAGAATTCACCACTTACAGAATGTTTACACTTAGAATTTTTCAGAAACCTGCTGCTGCTAACTGTTGACATTCAGTTTGAGAAATACTGTGTACGTGACAAATAAATACTTATAGTTTGTCCTGAAAACTGAGTATTGAGAGGATATACGTAAAGGTCACGAAGAGCCAACTGTATTTTTGTGCTGCATCCACAGTTATCTGCTTAGAATTCTTTCTGCATTTTACCTAGGGCTTGAGAGTGAACGTGTTTGGTAATTGTATTGATCAAAATAGATGCAAATAACAATGTTTGTGGAATTTAATCATCAGTGAAAAGCATGTTCTTCATTTAAGTGTAGTTAAAATTTAAAAATAAAAGAATGTGCTTTAGTAGAAAAGAACCTATGCTTTGTAGGTAATAGACATGTTTTAAAATTACAACACTACCCTTTACAATGTTAGCTGTATGTCCTTGGGTAAATCATTCAACCTTCCCTGTCCTTGGGTTTCTCACACGAGAATGGGGATATCCTTAACCCAGAGGTTGTTGAAGGGTTGGAAGGGATTCATGTATGTGAAATTGCTGGCGGGAGTTCTGCCAGCTCAGGGTAGACGTCAGCGGTGGTTATTCCCTCACAAGCACAAGCGCAGGAGGACGCCGCTGCCGCCTCTGGTTGGGTTTGTTTACTCCTGAGGGAGGTGTGGGCACTGCCCTGCCCTAGAGGAGAGCTCGCCGGGCGCAGCTTTTGTTCCTGTGCCAGGGTGGGCGGGCGGCGCTCGCCTGTGGCAGGCGCCACGGTCCTCAGTCCACACGTTAAACTGTCGGCCCTGTTTGAAGTGTCGTATAGAATACTCACACCCCAGGTCCCGTGACCTCAGTACTGACACTCGCACGTAACAGTGCTGGGGTTCAGCTGAACCGACCTTCTGTTAAACCCCTTTCCGGGGTGTTGTCTAGAGCTCACCTGTCCCCTGAGATGCTTTGGGTCAGATACGTGTGGGCGACTGCACACTGCCGGAAAGACAGCTGCAGCGCGGACCCGGGTGCGGCCCCGCGACCTGGCTTCAGTCGCCCTCCACCTGTGGCTCTTGATGTGCAAAGCGCCTGAAGGACATGGGTAGGAAACGATGAGGGACGCGTCAGTTACTTTGTGAGACCTGTTGCCTGATTAAGCCAGGGAGCCCCCGGTTTTGACTTGTGGTAGAATCTCGTCTACTGGCCCATATTGGGGGCCTGTGCCCTGAAGCCTGTGTCGGAGGCTATCGTATTCATTGCAAGTGAGTCCGGGGCCTGGTGTCCCTACTTCTGCAGTGCTGTCCTTATGAGGACCTGTGTGGAAATGCCCCTCACGTGTCAGGCAGACTTAAGCAACTTAAAAATTGCATACTGTGGCACATCATGTAACCAAAAATGTCCCCCGTTTTTCAGCCAGACATCGTTTCAACCGATGTAGATTCTGGTGTTCCGAGCTCGTGTCCTTCGCCTCTTTCAGAAGGTCTTTGTAATGTTAACTTCATTGACATCTGCTTTGTTCATTTATCTTTTTGCCTTTCTTGGTAATAGTTTTCTGCTCCAGTATTATTATCCTGAGCTCCTCCGTTCCATTCCCCTCCTCCTGGTATTTGAGTTCGTCGCATCCTTTAGCGTATGTGGGATAACTGTAGTTTCTGCTAAACACACCTCCCTCCGCCTCACTCCGTTCTTGATCTGTCAGCATCAGTGCAAAGGAACGTCTCTTCTTCCCATTGTAGGCTCTGAGGGAAATACTGGTCAGTCTGTCTCCTTGTCTCTTTTTAATGTTGATTTTTTTTTAAGTCTTGCATTAAAATATTTTTAATATTCCTGCTCCCCTTACCTAACTTCTTTTAATACCAGCTTATTTTATTGCTTTTTAAACAATATTTTCTGCTTGCCCCACCCCCTCTCTTAACAGAGCCTGATTTGAAAAAGCGGATCCGTGTGCACTTACTCAATGCACATGGCCTGGACGAAGCGGGCATTGACGGTGGTGGCATTTTCAGAGAGTTTCTAAATGAACTGCTGAAGTCGGGGTTTAACCCCAACCAGGGCTTCTTTAAGACCACTAACGAAGGGCTGCTGTACCCCAACCCAGCTGCCCAGATGCTTGTGGGGGAGTCCTTTGCCAGACATTACTACTTCCTGGGCAGGATGCTTGGAAAGGTAAAGTAAACTCTATGTCAAAACGGATCTCGGGCCACGGGCTGTGGAAGTTCGGTGCTTCTGTGTGGTTACCGTCTGTTTCATTGAAGACCTTTATTCAGAACTGCTTGAGTAATTCTGATGAACCCCTGAATTGTGTTTTCTTACATAATAACTGCTCTGTAGCATTATACATTTCATACACAGTTACGTACAGTAAAAAATTATGGATACAGTGTAGAAAACATGGGCAGCGTGATATAAAATTGTTTATACAGATAAAATTCTGTTTATCTGCTAGCATAGGTATAAGTACTGTAAATGTTTTGTCTTTTCACAGTTGCTCTTGTTGATAATCAGTGTTAAAAGTGATTCTTTTAAGGTTCTATAAAATTTTCAAAGTGCTATGAGATGGAAGGCCATAGTTACTCAGTGTAGTTCAAGTGTTACATATGTTGTATGCAGATTCTTGAAAATCGGCCCCTTAAGGATATTACGGTAATGCTGTTGTAACCAGAGTGTTACGCCTGATGGTGTTACCCCATCTGTACAAACACACCTTACCCTCTATTGTAAATGAAAGGAACATTTAGTTGTGTAACGTAGTGGAAACTTCCTAGTTAATGGTGAGACTTTCAAAGCACACCTTCCCGTTAAAGTCAGGAACAGGATGAAGGTACCCACTGAGGCCAGTCCCACTCATTGCTGAACTAGAGCAGTGCCGGCCTTAGTCTGTTCAGGCTGCTGCAACGAGATCCCACAGACTGGGTGGCTTACAGACAACGGAAATTGACTTCTCACAGTTGTGGAGCCTGGTGTCTGAGACCAGGGCACTGCGTGGTTTTATCTGGTAGAGGCCCCCTTCCTGGCTCAGAGCTGGTGCCTGCTCCCTGGGTCTTCACGTGGCGGAAGGGGGCGCGGGGAGCTCCGTGGGGCTTCTTTGCAAGGGCTCTAATCCCATTCACGAGGGCTCCACCCTCGTGCCCTAAGCACCAGGGGCCCCACCTCCTGTCACAGCGTGTGGGGAGCTTGGGGGAAACACAGCCGTTCAGACCGTGGCGTAGCTTGTGGGCTGCCATAGGCGGGCTGCAGGAGGTGGGGCTCCAGTTACGTGGGGAGGGGCTCTTCCCCACGCCTCGGGTCCAGTCCCCCAAGGAAGGGACTCTTCTTTTTTTTCTTTTTAACTGATTACTAGCATTTTAAGTTAGGGAAAACGTTTACATACAAGGTTATTTTGTTTGCTTCTTTACACTTAAATGGTGTTGATAATTACTAATCCTAACAGGATGTAGCTGGCAAGTATCCCACTAAAATCAGTCATTGAAACTTATGCCCAGCTGTTGCAAGTGAGGTGGAAAATCATCTGGTTATTCCCATAGGAAATTGAAAATTAATGATTCTTGGTTTTTGAATGAATGAATGAATTCATTCCACCAGTCGTAACTTACAGAGCATGGTGTGTTGGGGGAAGTGTGCAAGGACTCCCTGGCACTCACACTAACTACCAAGTCCTCACGTTCACGACGGACAAAAAGCTTCACCCCAGGTCCACCGTGTGAGTCGGCAGGCGCACTCACCGCAGTGTCTGGCGGGTGGAGGTGGGGGGGTCGTGTGGGTGCTGCGGTCCAGCCTCGGGCTCCTGGCCGGCCCGCCTCGTCAGAGTGGGGAGACGTCTTCTGCCCCCTTCCTGGCTCCCAGCACCCTCTTCTGCCAGGCACCGGGCCCAGCTCAGAAGACCCCTTCCTCACGTTAGTTCCCGTTTCTCTTCATACTGGGGTGTTCCTTGCAGTATAGAAGGAAGGTGTAGCTTCTCCCTGGTTCTCTAAAGTGCACACACCGCGGCCACTAGCTGCTGAGAGTGAGAGTGAGTGAAGTTCATGCGTTTCGTTGCCCAAGGACCTGGCTGTGTTGTTACACAGATAGGTAAACGTTTTTCGTGGTCTTTTGGGGCAATTTGTTAGGGTTTTTGGATCGTCTAGGAATGCATTTGTATTTCCACTGTTTGAAATAGTAGAATAGGAACGCCTGATATTTCATATTTACTGTCCAACACATTTTTAGAGACGGGCTGGATTATAACACAAGGATTGTAATCAGTACGGCTTCTGAAAGTCAAAGGAGTGACCAGAGGTGACAGTCTGAAACTAAGGGCAGCAAACTACAGCCCCTGAGCAAGTCTACCCACCTATTTTATTGTTTGTTTGTTTTCTTTAAAAAAAAAAAAAAAAAAAGAGGCTTTACTGGAATGTCATTTCCATATTGTCTGTGGCTGCTTTCCCCGGGGGCAGAGCTGAGCGGTGCTGAAGTATGTGCCGCTGGGCCCTTTCCAGGACGGGTTTGCCAGCCCCTGCGGTGGAAGCGGCCGGCGACCGCACGGGGCCGGTGTGTCCCCCACGGCGACAGGCCGGCCCTTCATGCTGTGGGTCGGGCGCAGAATCGCTGCGCTCAGCACACGGCCGAGGTGACGGACTCAGTACGTTTTTAGGGAGACCCTGCGGGACCCGTGCGGAGAATGGCTTTTAGAGACGGTCCTGAGTGACGGTGCCCTGATGACCTGGCGCCATGCTGTGAGGTCAGGTCAGCTGAGCACTGAAACGTGACCACTGGATTTATCAGCAGGTTTTTGTTTTCTGGGTGTTTTTTTCTTGTAACATTTTATTGAGATAGGATTCTCAAACCATGCAATTCACCCGTTTAAAAAGTACAGTTCAGCGCTTTCGGTGCGTTCACACATTTGTACGACCATCACTACAAGTTTACAACATTTTCATCACCTGTATCCATTAACAGTTACTCCTCCCTGCCCACCCCCAAGACCTAGGCAAACGCTGATCTGCTTTCTGTTTCTTATTCTACTGTTAGTTAACCTATTCAGGTACCGTTTGTCTCTTATTTGTGTCCTTACTCTGCACGTTTCCTGTAAATTGAGTCATGACGTATGTGGCCTTTCGTGACTGGCGTCTGTCCCTTAGCGTGTTTTCGGGGATCACGCAGGCTGTGCCGTGTGTCGGTACTTCGTCCCTTTTATCGCCAGTTCATATTCTGCTGGAGGGTAACCGCGCTTGTGCAGCCGTCCCTCAGCTGGTGGGCACGAGCGCAGTCGTTGGTGACGTTTTTCCTGGGGCGGCGTGACAGAAACGAGTTTGCTTTGGGCTGAGGTGACGGAGATGGAAGGTTTACAGATGGAACGAGTGCCGGTGGCCTTTTCAGCCGGCTTGGCTCCCAAGGGAAGGAGAGAGAGGCTCTCTAGAGAAAGAACAAGTTCCAGAGAAGAATGGGTGGATGGTTTGGTTGGTGTTCACAGATAGGGTAGCCATCTTCGGTGAAGTGTCCACGGATAAAGAACCAGTCAGGTGGGGGGGTGGTCTGGGATCCTAGGAGAGACACAGCAAAGAACTGATGAGCAGGTGTGACCCAGAGCTGCACCCTCTGCAGGAACTTGCTGCGGTGGCGCAGATGTTGTCCGGCTGCCCTGGGGCTGCTGGTGCAGGGGATCTCCTTGTGATGTCGTCGTTCTCGTCAGCCACGCTGAGCAGCCCTGGGGCCGGTGGAGGGCCAGGGCCCGGCTCTGCTAGACGAGGTGAGAGGGGGCGGCAGGGCCGCGCCGTGGTGTCTGGAGAGACTGCAGAGTGAGCACATGGGGAGGAGGGCCCGAGGAGGCGGGGTCTCAGCAGGGGAGAAAGGGCACCAAGGAGGAGGGGTGAACAACGTGCTGAAGGCAGCCGGGAGGTCAGGAAGGCGGGGCTCCGCGGGGCACAGCTCTGCTCAGGGTGGTGACACTGAGCCGGTGGCAGGCTGAGTGCAAAGCCGCGCTCAGAGCTCCGTGGCCAGGGGCGATTACTCAGCCGCTTTGCCGTCTTGAAGAGGTAATTGAGAAACTAATGTTGCTGCGTAATTTTTCTATAAAAATTAATCAGGACTGTAATCATTTTCAACTTTACAATTAAATTCCTTTATTTGTAGCTCTGTTCTCTGTGGTACGTATTCTATTAAACAGACCTTCCTTTGAAGCTTAGTGTATGGAGTTGCCCATTTGAGAAGCAGCTTAATTAAAAATTGATGCCAGCAAAGCAGATGATGCTCTTGTGACTTATTTTGAAGTAACAGTTTTTTTGAAGTACGATTCACATTCCATAAAATTCAGCCTTTTAAAGAGTACAATTCAGTGGTTTTTAGTGTATTCACTGAGTTGTGCAGCCACCTCTGCTATAATTTCAGAGCAAACCCTGAAAAAGGGCCCCGTGTTCATTAGCAGCTGTTCCCCGTTCTGCTCCAGTCCCGCCAGCCCTGGGCCACCACTGACCTACTTCCTGTCTCTGTGATGTGCGTGTTCTGGACATTTCATATAAATGGAATCACACAATATGTGGCCTTTTGTGACTGATTCTTTTGCCTTAGTGTAATGTTTTCAAGGTTCCTCCATGTTGTAGCATATATCAGTCCTTCGTTCCTTCTTTGTCTGAATAATGTTCCATCCTGTGAATATGTACCGCAGTTTATCAGTTCGTCATTTGATGGATTGTTGGGTTGTTTCCACTGTTGGCTCTTATGAGTAATGCTGCTGTGGACATTCGTGGACAGTACATTTTCATCTCTCTTTTTTTTTTTTTTTTGGTGGTACACGGGCCTCTTACCACTGTGGCCTCTCCCGTTGCGGAGCACAGGCTCCGGACGCGCAGGCTCAGCGGCCGTGGCTCACGGGCCCAGCCGCTTCGCGGCACGTGGGATCCTCCCGGACCGGGGCACGAACCCGCGTCCCCTGCATCGGCAGGCGGACCCTCAGCCACTGCACCACCAAGGGAAGCCCCTTCATTTCTCTTGCCAAGAGAAATACATACCTAGGAGTGGGAGTGTTGGTTCATATGGTGACCATATCAAAGTGTCCGCTCCCTTTTACAATCCCACCAGCAATGTATGCGAGTTCCATTTTCTCCACATCCTTGCCAACACTTACTATTGTCTGTCTCTTTTGTAACACCCGTCCCGGTGGGTGTGAAGTGGTGTGTCCTTATGGTTTTGATTTGCATTTCCCTGATGATTAATGATGTTGAACGTCTTTTCATGTGCTTCTTGTCTTCTGTGGAGAAATGTCTATTCAGGTCCATTGCCCATTTCTTAAATTGAGTTGTTTGCCTTTTATTAAGTCTTTTATATATTCTAGTTTCAAGTCCCTTATCAGGTATGCGGTCTGCGAATATCATCTCCTTTTCTTTGGGTTGTTTTTCATTTTCTTGATGTTCTCCTTAGAAGCACAAAAGTTTTTAATTTTGTTTTTCTTTTGTTGCCTTATCTAAGAAACCATTGCCTAAGCCAAGGTCACAAAAATATATACCTGAATGTTCTTCTAAGAGTTTTGTAGTTTTAGCTCTTACATTTATGTCTTTGATTCTTTTTTTTTTTTAACATCTTTATTGGAGTATAATTGCCTTACAATGGTGTGTTAGTTTCTGCTTTATAACAAAGTGAATCAGTTATATGTATACATATGTTCCCATATCTCTTCCCTCTTGCGTCTCCCTCCCTCCCACCCCCCCTCCCTGTCCCACCCCTCTAGGTGGTCACAAGGCACCGAGCTGATCTCCCTGTGCTATGTGGCTACTTCCCACTAGCTGTTTTACGTTTGGTCGTGTATACATGTCCATGCCACTCTTTCTGATTCATTTTGAGTTTATTTCTGTAGATGGTGTGAGTTAGGAGGTTCCTCTGTATTCTTTTGCGTATGGCTGTCCAGCTGTCCCAGCACCATTTGTTGAAAAGACTGTCCTGGCACTCTTGTTGAGAGTCAGCTGACCACAAATGTAAGGGTTTATTTCTGAACTCTTGATTCTATTTCATTGATCTCTATGTCTAGCCTTATGCCAGTGTGACACTGTTTTGATTACTGTAGCTCTGTAGTAAGTTTTGTGTTGTGTGTGTGTATTTGTTAATGACAGATGGTAATGGAACCCCAGGCCTAACAAAGCAGAGGGGTAGTGAGAATCAGTATGTCTTGGATATAAAAATCATGCTCCTTCATTTGTATCTCTTTGAGATGTATCATTATAGGCCCAGTTATTATTTATTTGTTCAGATTCCAAATGTTGCTATTTTAATAATATAGATTTTAAGTGTTCTTTAACTTTAGTAATGGGCTTCAACTTGACCTCACCATTTTAACAGTATGTTTTCTTCAGGCTCCCCTTATTTCAGTGACAAATTTCAGGCATTGACCTGATGTTAGATTCCTTAGCATAAATTTCAAACAGATCATTTTCTCACCTTAATTCATTTTAAGGCATAATGTATCTCTCCCACCTGGACCTGTGTGCTGTCCTTGGTGTCAGTTCTCAGGGAGGTAGTATCTCTCCCTGTCAGTGGTCCCTTTCGACTCAGTCTCAGCTCCCTCCCAAGGATGTAAGTTTCATAACTCATCGCACCAGAAATCTTTGAAAGGATGTGCTATCGTTCTTTCTGTGAAGATGAGCCTTTACTTTGATAGCCTAACCTGAAATACTCCCTAAATTCAATGGTTCTTATACAGTGCAGTGACAGACAACAGAGTAATTTTATTGGCATAAATTAAATCTTATTACAGTTCTATGTTATTTTTCCTTCCTGAATGTATGAATTGTCCAATCTTGATTAATGTAGAGGCAGGATAAGTACTAGATGATCCTGGCTCGCGGAAGCTTTCTGGCTCCCTGGTAGCTCTGTGCGTCCCTGGTCAGTTACGTGCTGCTTGCGTGGAGAATTGTCCTGATGACACACGACACAGTCTTGGAAAGTGCTGTAGATTCAGAGGGGATAACAGATCGCTCTTACTGCTGTACTCTGGAATATGTTACCTCTTTCTTTTCTTTTTTTCTTTTATTTACTTTATTTTTGGCTGCGTTGGGTCTCTGTTGCTGCGCGCAGGCTTTTCTCTAGTTGCGGCAAGCAGGGGCCACTCTTCGTTGCGGTGCGCGGGCTTCTCATCGTGGTGGCTTCTCTTGTTGCAGAGCACGGGCTCTAGGCGCACGGGCTTCAGTAGTTGTGGCACACGGGCTTCAGTAGTTGTGGCTCGTGGGCTCTAGAGCGCAGGCTCAGTAGTTGTGGCGCACGGGCTTAGTTGCTCCGCGGCATGTGGGATCTTCCCAGACCAGGGCTCAAACCCGTGTCCCCTGCAATGGCAGGCGGATGAATAACCACTGCGCCACCGGGGAAGCCCTGGAATATGTTACCTC
Source organism: Kogia breviceps (assembly GCF_026419965.1). Classification (NCBI taxonomy): domain Eukaryota; kingdom Metazoa; phylum Chordata; class Mammalia; order Artiodactyla; family Physeteridae; genus Kogia; species Kogia breviceps. The sequence continues at coordinate 1,545,730 of NC_081318.1, read as the reverse complement.
TTTAAACCAGATTTCAGGGAGAAAAATTTGGCATCTAAACCTTTCTCCTAAAAATGAAGTTTGTATAAATTCCATCTCAAAGCTCTGTAAAATAATGAAGTTTAGACAAAACCAGTAACAAAACTATAGTTATTTGAGGATGGTACCTAATTTAGTTCCTCACTCTAAGGATTTTACTCATATAATTTTCTGCATGGAAATTCCTAAGGGAGCAGTAGTTTCTAAAACATATCTGATCACAAATGGTTAAACTTTGTACCAACATGTTAAAAATTGTCCAGATCTAAGTGAGTGTAATAGTATAGCACTAATAGTGTGGTATCTGAACATTAAATCTTTAAGAGAAGAAAATTGTATATTGATTGATTATGATATTTATTGGGTCATAATGTATTTAAATTTTCTTTAATGCATATGTTAGTGATTGTTTACTGTGATGAAGTGCACAGAGGTCTTCAAGAGCACTCCCACATAGGAAGAATTACCTCATGTCACTGGTCACTTCTCCATTAAAAGTTCCATTAGCAGATGATTCCTGCTTTGGTGTGGGTTGTGATTGCATTTTATCGCCTGTAAATCAGGCTCTAGACAGGGAATAAATAAACAGCTCAAGGATGTGGTAATGTCATCTTGAACTTTTTTTTTTTTTTTTAACAGTTAGAAGCACCTACGTCCATTTAAGCCGATTAAGTTCAGAATATTTATTGAGGGAAATCTTTCATCATATTTGAATTCTATTTGGAACTAGCTCTTTTTTTTCTTGCTCCAGAATATTGATTTAATTGAAACAGAATGCTTGTAAATCAAATTATTTGATAATATCTTGATCATATATTTCAGATTTTTAATTAGCAGATGGTGAAACTTCAGCATAGTTTATAATTTTGTATTGAGTAGCATTCAGCACTTACTGTATCATAGAGTATAATATTGGCAGTTAACAGTTTATCCTGAGACTTTTGAGAGCTGGGAGAATTTATTTTTCTATTCATTAGAATAGAATTTTATAGAATTTTTTTATAGAATTTTATAAAATGCGCACAGAATTTGCAGAGGCTTTAAAACTGTTGATTGAGGTGAGTAGTAGTAATTTAAGTTACTTTGGTCCTTAAATGGCAAAGCCTCTCTTTTATCATCTCTTGTTTTGAACTCTCGGACTCATTAAGGGTCAGTGTAGGCAAAGCGTCCTCACCTGATGGTCCCCAGGCTCAGTGCTCCGAGCTCTGATGTTAATATATGTTTCCCTTAGATTTTCTTAAACGTCACATTCAGTAAATAGCTGAGCATTCTGTGCCTGGCACAGGTCTTCTAAACAATGTTAGGACTTTCTTTACTTTGATGTCAGCAAACTTCAGAAGCAAGCTTTCTCTGAATCTCCCAATTAACCACAGTGGACGAATTCATCACGAGTTTCCTCTTGTTGACCTTCAGCTTTTTTTGGAAACAGAAAAATCAAAGATCATAATTTATAAATATGTACAATTTATAATTTACGAATGATTATTTTATTTGAACCTTATCCCTTCTGAGAATTGTACGTGCTTTTATAGCATTCTAATCACAATTTGTATTCCTTTCCATTGAGAGCAAAACACTCCCGAATCTGGAGATGATTCTTCTTGCTTGTTAAGGTCATAGTTTTCTATGTAAGTTTATTTCTTCAAAATTAAACATGAAATTAAACTAGTTCACTGTACAGTAAAAATGGCAGGTGTATTCCAGAATTCAGTTGATTCCAGTACCAAAAATATTACTGTAGTTTTAGCCATTCTGAGATGCTCACCAAAATTCTTCCTGCTCCCACATAAAGTAGATCTTGCTTACTGTTGAGATATCCCTTCTCATATTTTTTAAGCATTCCCAAACACTAGTTTCACATGGGTCAGTATTAGCACCGGGGCCATTTTCCTTTTTCTGAGCCATGTTAGATTCTCGCCAGGAAAATTAGGAGCACAGACTCTTGCTGGTGCTGCGTAATGTGTATTGCATGTCTTTCCCTGCCTTTATTTGTGCAATAAGGGCAATAATTATCTAAAAATAAAGTGGGCCCGTTTAAACCCTTCTAAACAGTTACAATGAGTAAATTTCCTGTATGAAAGGGTAGCGAGTGAAGATGTATACTCTGCTGCCGGAGGGAGACGGGAGACGGGAGCAGCGGCTTCAAGGGCTCGTGAGCCTTGTCTCTGGGAAGGAGGCAGAGCTGCTGCCCTGGCGGCGGGGAGGGAGGGAGGGAGGGAGGGTCGGCACTTTGGAGCGAGGCTGAGCTGGCAGGGCTCGTGGGCGGGGCGGCAGTGCACACAGCCTGGTGCCCAGACGGGCGCGTCCCCCCGCGCGGGACGCCTAGGGACTCTGGGAGACGGAAAGCAGACCCTTGACTGCCCGGGGCTGGGGGTGTGAAATGCTCAAAAACCAGTTGTGGTGGTGGTTGCGCAACTTTGAATATCAGAACCACTGGATTGTTCGCTTTAAATGGGTGAATTGTCCCGTATGTGAATTATATCTCAGCAAAGCTGTTACCAAAAAGTAGTGCTGTAATATGGTAGTTTGGGTAGAGCCTTAAGTGTCAGAGGGGTTTAGGGAGGGGCAGGTCAGTGTGAGGTGGGTTCGTGGGTGGGGCATGTCACAGACATCGTCACCCTCGTTAGCAAGGGCTCTCAGTACCTGGCGGTGACGCCTCCAACCCTTGAGGGACACCAGGATACTCACAGTTGAAAAGGCTAATTAATATTTTGTTATCCTGGTGGTGAAAGTAGAATTTTTAAACCTGCAAAATGTTTTCTTTTAATTACGGAGAAAAGTTCTTGGTTGTATGGGGTACCTTATCGAGTGTCTTTCCAGAAGCAGGAATATCACAGCTGCTCTAGAACCCCCAGACAGTTACTTCCTTTTTTCTTTTGCCCGCGCCGCGCGGCATACGGGACTCTAGTTCCCCGACCAGGGATCGAACCCGTGCCTCCTGCAGTGGAAGCGCAGAGTCTTAACCACTGGGCCGCCAGGGAAGTCCCAATATTTACTTCTTGTGGGTAGAAATGGGGGTGTGGGTTTTGTTCCTTTGGCCGTGGAGACGTGGGTGCTTTATCATCTGGAGACCTTCTGGTGGGCCCAGTGGGAGGGGCAGAGCAGCCTCTGTGGGGCCTGAGCTGGGGGGCAGCAGTCGCTGCACAGAGGCACCGCCCCCCCGTGGGTGGGTTTCTGCATGCCCAGTGAGGAGAGCAGGACTGAGGAGTGAACGCCCGCCCCCAGCTGTCTAGCATCCTCACAGGATGTCCGAAGCGGAAGAGCTGTTGTTTGAAAAGAAAGCTGTCGAGCCCTTCCTGAGGGTTGTCAGTTGCCACGAACAAGCAAAAACCTCTCCTTCGCCTCCAGGGCTGCTGGGACGACACCTCGTCCCCCTGGGTGGCAGCGGCGCAGGTGAGACCCGACACATTGCGCGCCGTGTCACTGAGGGTCAGGCGGCGGTGTGGACGGAGCGGTACAGGAGCAGGCGGTGTGGACGGAGCGGTACAGGAGCAGGCGGTGTGGACGGAGCGGTACAGGAGCAGGCGGTGTGGACGGAGCGGTACAGGAGCAGGCGGTGTGGACGGAGCGGTACAGGAGCAGGCGGTGTGGACGGAGCGGTACAGGAGCAGGCGGTGTGGACGGAGCGGTACAGGAGCAGGCGGTGTGGACGGAGCGGTACAGGAGCAGGCGGTGTGGACGGAGCGGTACAGGAGCAGGCGGTGTGGACGGGCTTGAAATGAATCCCCATACGCGTAGTTTTGCATAACCTGCAGTGTCTCACAAGAGGATAAATAGTTTTTTGCAAACGAATTCATGAGTGCGGAGTTCCATGCTACAGGTCAGCGGTCCCTAGCACACAGCTGGCACTCAGTAAATCTTCTAAACGACTCGGCACTGTACGCAGACTTGCACTGAAGATCAGATGTGTTTCCTGCCCTGTACGAGCTTATCATAAAAATCAATAGTAGCCCCAGAGACCACGTTTCTCAACTCTGTTATTAATTCTGAAGCATAGCTACTAAATTAAATAGCATACTGCTATCAGCTAACATCCTTTTTATTTTTCAAACTCCGAGGCTAGCACGATCTGAAATAATTAAAATTATCTCCTTGCTCAATTAGAGTGGCTTTAAAACAAGACATCTCTGATATAGTTTTTAGATTAAGTTATAAATGTTCACTTTAGAACTACCTGAAGATTGATAGAGATGCATTTGAAAAGCATTATTTTTTTTTATTGATTCTTAATGTAGTAAATTACTGAAGTTATTTGGCTGCAAACAGAAACGGCCTGAGGTGCCGGTGCACATTGACTCTCCCGGTAGGGCCGTGATTTGCATTAATTGCATTGCGACTGCACTTACTTATATTAAAAGGCTTCTACCATAATTAATCCTTTTTATTTCAAATCATTTTGGCACAATTTCTAGCTATAAACACTCATAAAAGACAGACAGTTGAAAAATGCGTTGTAGGGTTCTTTTCCATATACCTATTGCTATTTTTTATGACAAGTAGTTATTGATATGCTTCTAGGAACAAGTGTGGTGCAGCTGACTGAGAATTAAGGCCAGTATGAAAAACGCTAAGTGGATTATTTTGCATAAAAAATTGGCAGTTTTTGAAGTTGTATAATTAACCTGTGTTTAGAAACTACCTTGATTTATGCTTACATTTGTATCTCAGTTGCATACATTATGGAAATTTAATTTATAACCCATTTAGCTGATGCAGTCATAGTTTTTAGTGCTATCATTTATTAGTGCTTGTATATTAAATGCTCTAAAGGTTTAAACCTGCCTCGTGTAAAAAATTATACCTATGCATTTACATTTTATGAGTCACAGTGGAATTTCTGTTTAAAATTCAGGTAGCTCTGATAGATTTAACAAACTTCACAGGTTTATTGTTACTAATGCAGAAATGGCAAACAATGACCTTATATATTGAACATCAGATGATTTACACTTTGAGTTTACTTTACAGTCCGCTGTACAAATGAGGCTTTTCTTCAACACCTGAGATCAATCATGTCGTCTTCTGCAGAATGCTCTCCTTGGCTTTGAAGGCATCATTCATTTAGAAGTAATGGGGTTTATAAGTGCTTCAGGTTAATAGTATTAGCCATTCTTAACTTGAAGCAAACCGTGGCTTCTCAAAACAGCTCACTCTTTACATTATCAGTAGATGACTTAAGTGCCAGTTGCCATTTTATTACTCATTCTCTAATTAAGAAGTCCTTGTATGCCATCTTTTCTAAATTAATTGGGTAATCATTAGTCTTCAAATCCAATAAAAGCACAGGGACATAACGCTCCAGTGTCCCCGGCACAGAACATCTGAGGTCCTCACCGGAGGGAAGACGGGGAGCCCGGACCCCTGAGACTCGGGAGTGGGGTTCGAGGTGCCTGTCAGTGGCTTTCTGAACGTGAGCCGGCGCACTCTGGATGTGCACTTCTGGGAGGGTGTTTCATAGCTGTTTTCTCGTTTCCTCCAGTCATATTAGTGGGCGAGAGTTTAAAATGTGGGTCTCGGCGTATCTGAGCTTTCTCTGGACGTTTAGGGGGAAAGGGGGGCGCGTGCACCTGAGTGCGTAAGACTGGTGTGCTTAAGGGCCAGTGATTATAGACTGCCAGCCGAGTATGAGATGGAACAGCGGTCCCCAACCTTTTTGGCACTAGGGACCGGTTTCAAGGAAGACAGCTTTGCCACGGGGCGGCGGGGGGGAGGATATGGTTCCGGCAATAATGCCAGCGATGTGGGCAGCGGCAGATGAAGCTTCGCTCACTCGCCCGCCCGCCATGCCCCTCCTGCTGCGCGGCCGCTTCCTAACAGGCCCCGGACCGGTCCGCAGCCCCCGGGGGTTGGGGACCCCTGAGGTAGAGGCTTCAGTAGTGCAGCAGTGCTGGAAGCTATGAGTACGGAAGGGTCCCTCCCACGGCGCACAGTGGCACAAGGCTGCCATCTTTAATGCGGGGAAGGTGGGAGGGGCGGTGCAGGCCCACTCTGGCATTAGTTACGTCACACGGGTCTGTCTCACTAAGCCCTGTGCTTAGCCTTTAGCGCGTGTGGGCGTGGCCAGGTGGGTGGCCTCTTGGAAGAGTGACTTCGGAAGTTAGTTTCACGGCTGAGAGATCACCCCCTCGATGACATTTTGCTTTATTTCAGCTGCGTGCCTAGCAGCATAGCACCGAATCCTCACACAGTGGTTTAAAGAGGATCTGCGTGTGTCACACGGCATAGCTGATGGTAGTGGGGTCGCTAAGGCAGAGTTCGTCCAGCCCTCACGCCCTGTCTGTCTGTCCTTCTGGGGTCACAGACTGCCCTGCAAACAGAGAAAGGTCCGTGATCCCCTGTGCTCAAGGTGACACTTCCAGCTCTGCATTTACCAAGCGAGGGACCGACACCCCTTCTCCCCTGAGAGCAGGGGTGACTGCAGTCATGGGAGCTTCGCAGAGGATCCGTGTCTCTGCAGATTAGATGTATTCTAACAAAAATGGCCTTTGTGGGGGAGATCCAGATTGCCCCTTGACTTGCGCGTAAGAATCAGTTTTACCTCACAGTCAGTTGGATTTTCCAGGGGGCCAAATGGAAATGCAGTCACCGATGTTGCCTGCTTTAGCAGAACGCCTGTTATGTAGCAAGCATTCAGTAAGTGGTAACTATTATTTTCATTAGAACATTTTTGACAAGAAAGATTTGTTGGGGCTTCTAAGTCATCTGCTACAATAAAATAATAATGCTTCTGAAAATTTCACAGCGCATTTCTGATTCCTTGTTGCGCTTTACAGCCTCAGGCCATAGGGGTGTTTATCATGCCGGGTGAACCCCGACATACTGGAAAACTTCATGTGATTGTATTTCCTACCCTCCTTTGCTGGAGAATCTCTGGAGATTAATATAGTAATACTAACACTTAATGTAATGCAACAGCACTGGTCATCAGGGAGATGTAATTTAAAACCACAGTGAGATTACCCCTTCGCACCAACCAGAATAACTAAACTTTAAGAGTGACGACAGTACTAACCATCGGTGAGAATGTGGACCAGTTAGAACCCTCCTACGTTGCTGGTCGTGGCAAAAAGGAATTGTATTTTGGAAGACAGCACGTCAGTGTGTGACATAGTTAAACCTACCTTGTGCTCCAGGGCTTCCACTGTCACCCAACCTGCTCAGGTATATAATAAAGAGAAACCAGAGCACAGACCCGCAGAAAGGCAGGCTAGTGACTGATACAGCAGCTCTACGATACGATCGTGACCACGACTGGAGACCGCTCACGTGTCCACCGTCCGGTGACCAGGTAGAGCTGTTAACAACAGTAACACAGGTGAATCTCAAAAGCAGTGTGTGCTGTGAGAAGACGCAAAGAAGAACACATGCTGTATAGCCCCAGTTACGAAGCCCCAGGACTGGCAAAACTTAGCTGTGGTGACAGTGGAATGAGGGCTATAGCCTGAGGGAGGGCGGGCGCCGAGGGCCGAGGGGACGCCGGGTCTGGGGGGCGGGTGTAACCGTTCTCTGTCGTGATCCGAGCGGTCGTGAGACAGCTGTGAGCAGGTACCCGCACGTGGTACATTTCACTTTATGTAAATCGTGCCTTAGTATAAATAGTTGCAAAAATCATTACACACATTGCCGTCCTCAGATGTAAAGGTAGACAGGAACTTACAGTGAAAACGCTGATTTGGGCATCAGGGAATCTGGGTTTTCACACCTGTTTTGCTGCCTACTAACTCAATATCTGGACAAATCTCCAGAGTTCTAAGGCCCAGTTTCTTCGTTTTACAATATGTGTTGGCAAACTACAGCCTGTGGGCCTGTAGCCTGTCACCTATTTTTGTATGGTCACCGAGCTAAGAATGCTTTTTCTTTTTCCCCCATTTGATGGTGGAAAAAAAATCTAAAGAAGAAGAAGATTTCTTGACATTGGAAATTACCTGAAACCCAACTTTGGCGCACACTGTGCTCCTTTTGTGCTGCAGGGCGGGGTGGAGGGGTGGTCACTGACGTGGTCTGGCCTGCCGTTGTGGGTAGAATTGTGACCCCCCCAAAAGAGATGCTCAAGTCCTAATACCCTGTACCTATGATGCGACATTGGGAAAGATGAGTCTTTGCCTATGTAGGAAGCTCAGGCGAGGTCACGTTGGGTAGAGTGGGTCCCAGGACCCAGTGACCGGTGTCTCCACAAGAGAAAGGAGAGGGCGATTTCGGACACAGAGGGCGGACACGCACGCGGGGACAGCAGCGCGTCCGGAGGCAGCGGCGGGAGGGGCGCGGCAACAGGTCAGGGGGCCGCACGGTGCCGGCCGCGCCGGAGCGGGGAGAGGCAGGAGGGACCCTCCCCTAGCGCCCACCCGGGGAGCGTGGCCCTGCTGCCACCCTGATTTCAGGCCTTCACACTGGGAGACGGTAAGTTTCTGTTGTTAGGAGGCACCCAGTCTGTGGAGCCCTGGGAGGCTGACGCACCTGCAAGCTCTTCACGGGGAGCACCTGGCAGGCTCCCGTGGCATGAAGGCTGTGGCCCCTAAACATCCCCATTGGCGTTGCAGCCCTAAAATTCTTTGGTAGTCTGTTCTGGAAGTTTCTGCGTAGTGAATGTGTGCATTGAATGCTTAAACTGTGGCCTGGCCCGTGGTGAACGCTCACCAGGTACTAGCTTCCATCCTCCTCCTCCTCCTCCTCATGGAGAAGAAGTGTCTGCTATCTTAGGATTCTGTTAAGTATCAAATTGGACGTACATTTTCTTATTTGTGGAAAGTATGAACAGAGTTCCTGCGAGACGCTGATCGGTGGTCTTTGTTCTCGTTTGAAGGCGCTCTATGAGAATATGCTGGTGGAATTGCCCTTCGCCGGCTTTTTCCTGTCCAAGCTGCTCGGAACCAGTGCGGATGTGGACATCCACCACCTGGCCTCCTTAGACCCCGAAGTGTATAAGAACTTGCTTTTTCTCAAGAGCTACGAAGGTGACGTGGAGGAGCTGGGGCTGAACTTCACCGTGGTGAACAACGACCTCGGGGAGGCGCAGGTGCGTCGGGGCCCTGGTGCGCAGAGACGTTCGCGCTCCGCCGTGCGAGCTCGTGCGCGGTCGCGTGGGAAGAGCCCCCGGGGCTGAGGGTAGAGCTGGGGGAGTTCGGGCGGCGAGCGCAGCCCTCGCCACCCCTCGCGGTGCCAGGCCGCCAGGCACAGCAGCCGTCCCCCTGTGAAGGTCACTCGCGTGGCTGTGCGTTAACCTTGCCTCTGGCCTCATTGTTGGAGCCTTGGGGGTGGGTGGCGCTCCTTTGTTCCTCATCCACGCCCGAGCGGCCCTCGGCCTCTCTAACGCGCGGGCCGCAGACCTTCGTATCCATCTGGGTGCTTCTGTTGTTTTTATCCTTAAAAAAGGTAAATAGCATCCCAGAGAGTCAAGCTAAGTTTCTGAATAGCTGCTTTATTGAGATACGATCAGTGTACCATAAATTCCGCCCTGTAGCCTGTACAAGGCAGGTTAGTACGACCAACTCCAGCATCCACGTTTAGGGCACTGTTATTACCACGGAGACACCGTGTGCTGCCCAGCGGCAAGTCCCGCCCGTCCCCAGTCTAGGCAAGCGCTGGCCCGCTTCCTGTCCCTGTGCACTTGTCTCTTCTGGATGTTTTTCACACCTGGAACCTTAGGGTGTGTGGCCTCTGGTGCCTGGCTTCGTTTACTGGGTGTTGCAGGTGTACTTCACTCCCTTTTCTGGCCAAATGATGTATGGATGGATATACCACATTTTTTCTTTACCAGTTGATAGGTGTTTGGGTTATTTCCACTTTTTGGCTCTCAAGAATAATACTGCTGTGAACACTCACGTACACCGTACGTACTGAGCGATTTAACACCCGGGATTTGCTTCGGATGTCATGAGAACAGGGCCAGCAGGTGAAGGCACAGGTGGCCGAGATTGGCCGCGAGGTGGAGCTTGCCGAAGCTGGTGGTGGAGGTGGGCGTGGGGGTCGTCATGCAATTCTGTCCACTTGAACACGCGCACACATGATCCCATAGTCTGCAGACCTTTAAAAGGTGCGCACAGGCAGATCGAATTGTTTGAGCGCTTTGGAAGTCATATTTGTTCATCTCTCATTGGATTTTTGAAGTAACCAACTTGTACTATAATGCTGACTGGGTCGTCATGTTTCCGGTTACTTGTAAGTGCCTCTTGCTTCCTTGTGCAATAATATCCGGTTAATTCTGGATAAAATAAGGAAGATAATGAGGGACCCTAAAGGCTAAGCATTAATTCACTTGGGATTTAAGACTGTAGAGCAGTTTTGACTAACTGAAGGCTGTAGAGCAGTTTTGACTAACTGAAGGATAAAACGTAATTGTTTCTCCCTGGTTAAAATAGTCCCACGTAGCATTTTCGCTTGATACGTCTCCGTATCAGTTAATTCCTCTTTTCCTATTAGTTATACTCCATCACCACTCTTCCCATTTTCGGAAGTCTTTTCTCCGCTCTGCCATTTCATATGACGCTCTATTTGGTAAGAGTTTAAGTGAACTGTGTACATAAAATATAACTATAGTATGTTACAGTTTCACTTAACATTCTAATGAGGATGGATTGTGATGAATTTAACTTTGTGGTCATGTGATATGTTAATGAGCTACACTAACGTACTAGGAGAAATGATAGAATAAAAATCAAATGTTGAAGAGTAGTTGTGACCTGACGTCTGTTTGAAACTTCAAAATCGTCTTTTACTACATGTATATTTATATTTTCAGTCAGATTAAAAGCATTCTAACTCTTAAAAAAAAGAGTAACCAACTGTGCGTTTCTGACTTATATTTGGTTTTCATAGAAGCTTTCTCTCTCGCAGGAGAGATGCATCTTTTCTGCTATTCTTATGTAGACTGATAATCTTTTCTGAATCTAGTAGTTGGACTTTAACTATGAAAGTATCGTTATCTTTAAACTTTGTAATTGCTTCTCTAAATTTCTGTTATTCCTTGGTTGCTAATCCAGCAACTGTGTATTCAGCAAAGTCCTTAGTGTCCAGTCCAGGCAGCGTGGAACGTGCACTAGCCCCACAGGTGATGGACCCCTGTGGTGCAGCGCTGTTTATTTTGGTGACCGTGTACGCTGACCCCGTCTGGATCGACGCGGCTTTGGGTGTTTCTCTGTGGTGTCGCCCACTTGCCTCCGTGCCTGTTCTCCCCTCCTCCATCATTCAGCAGGGGGTGGTGGCGCTCTGTGTGCCAGCCAGTGGGCTGTGCAGAGGAGATTGCCTTTAACTGTAAGAGCTCACTCAGTCTAACTAGAGGCAGACATGATCTGCGCTGTGAGGTCTGTAGTTTAGTCGCAGCTCAAAAGGACTGCTCCTATCCAAGTAGATCGGGGAGGGCTGCCCGGAAGAGGCTCTGGGTGGGCGATGAGGGGTCACCAGGTAGGTAAACAGATTGATTTGGAAGTGGCTGAAGTTTCACAGGCTTGGAGGAGAGTAGGTAGACAGAGCCAAGACGTCTGGGCTTTATCCTGTCGTCCGTGGAGAACCTTTTAGGGCCTTGGGCTTTAGGAAGGCTAAACGCGCACTCAGGGAGAGAGCCGATGTTTCATTCCTTAGCTGATTTGGGGTATTTCAGGGTAAGAGAGCCTAACAGGTGCGTTTCAGAGCCGGTAGGAAAATTAATAATAAGACACTTGCACCTCCTGTCAGTGGAAGCTGAGGGTCTAGTTCTGTGAGTCAGGGCAGGTCCTGGGTATTCTCTGGGTCGGGTGGTTCCAGAATTCAGAGAAACCACAGTTTGGTTAAGCAGTGAAAAAAGTTTTTAATGAGAGGAGTTTGACCGTAATTTTCATTTGTAAAATTACACTCTGTGGATCAGTGTCATATGGACTAAGTAGATTTTATTTGAGTCGGACGAGGGGTGGGGCAGGCAGGACGCATTCCAGAGTTTCTTCTTTTCCAGACACAGGTGGACATGCGCCATTGTCGGATGTGTCACGTTTGTTTGCCCACCTGTCGATGGACGTGACACTTGTTTCAGCTGTTGTGAATAACGATGCCATGGCTGTTGCTGTATAAATATCTTTGGGGGTCCCTGTTTTCAGTTATTTTGGGTGTATACCTAAACGTGGAATTGTTGGGTCATATGGCAGTTCTGTGTTTAACTTTTTTTTTTTCCCGCGGTACACGGGCCTCTCACCATTGTGGCCTCTCCCGTTGCGGAGCACAGGCTCCGGACGCGCGGGCTCAGCGGCCGTGGCTCACGGGCCCAGCCTCTCCGCGGCACGTGGGATCCTCCCGGACCGGGGCACGAACCCGCGTCCCCCGCATCGGCAGGCGGACTCGCGACCGCTGCGCCACCAGGGCAGCCCTGTGTGTAACTTTTTGAGGACGCTCTGTACTGTTCTCACGCGATTTTACACTCCCGCCAGCAGTGCACGAGGGTTCCGACTTTTCCACATACTTGTCTGCACTTGTTATTTTCTGCTCCCTTTTCTCTCTGTTTTTAAACTAATAGCCCTCCTAGCAGGTGCGAAGTGTGGCTTCGCTGGTGTTGCATACAGTCCACAGCTGTGCTGTAGTACCGAGAGTCCCTCGGGAAAACTAAGAGATTTAGTATCTTTGCATCGGCTTCACCTCTAGACTACAGAACCGTTCCATGGTTTATTCTCCACCGTGATGTCTTCCAAAACTGAAGCAAAAAGCGTACACAAAGATTTATACATCCTACTGTCTGAACCTTCTGGATATTTTTTAAATGATGATCTTTGTGGTTTTTGAGTTTTCAGTATGTTTCTTAGCCTTTAAAGCTGCCTGTTTCAGAAATAGGTGTGGACTAAATCCTAAACGGGATGCTTCCCGAGACCTCCTCCTTCCTCCTGCCTGGTCACGTCTAGGCATCTTTGAGAACTGGCATCGGTGCTGTAAGATAAAAGGATGAGGGGCTGGGAACCGTATTTCATTTGGTGGTTTTGTTTTGACCTCTTCTTGCCTCTCATAGAGCTGAAATTTCAACACTGCAAAACTGCGATTTTTTTAAAGACGGATTTATTACTGTCAGAAGGAAACGTCAGCCCGCAGGTAGTGAAGCTGCTGTTGCCGCGCTCCACCTAGTGGCACGACTTAGAAGAGATGAAATACAAGCTTTGGGGCCGTCACCAAGGCCTTTGCTAATGGGGGTATTTCCCGTTTTCCTCCTGAAATAGACGGTCATGGTGAGATGTTGCATACGTAAGAGTTCTATTAAAGCGCCGCTGATAACACTGGAATCCGTTAAAAGCGGAAGTGTGAAGTCAGGATGTTCCAGTTATTCATAGAAATTCCCACTGAGTGGAGACATTATAGATGATAAGGCATAAGAATAATTATACTGAAGAGTCTAATTGGAAGAATTAAAGTCACTGGTAAAGTACCTAATTTGGGGAGAGATCATATGGATTTCTGTAGAAATATATATAAGAACCTGGTTCTCATATACAGGTTTAGGTTTATAAAACATCGTGATTTAAAGATTTGTAACGTGCAGATACTTCATTGTGTTGGCAGGTTATGTTAATGAATCTTCCCTTTAAAATAATGGTGTTGCTCTCCAGCTTTTTCCTTTAGTGTAATCAGTATGGCTGCTTGGTAGCCTACTCAGAAGTGAACCTGAAATTTTAGATTACTGATTTATGCACATATCTCCCTTGAGGAAAAGGCTCAGGGTTGCAGATGGATCCGTAAATAATCATCTGTTCTGTAGATGAGCACTGAACTTGAATCATGAGAGCCTGGTGGCTAAAGCCCTGGTTTTGCTGCTGTGCTGTGTGACCTCGGGCGAGTCACAGACCCCGTGCTCATCTTCAGAAGGGGATAAGCTGGCGTGAGGATGAAATGAGCCCCTGTGCTCACGTGAGTGACGGCTGTGGGGGTGGGAGGGCAGAGGGGGCGGTCCCTGTGCACTCCCAAGGGCCGTAAGGTGTAGACGTCCAGGGTGGCAGAGAGGAGAGCTCGTGCTTTAAAGATTTAAATATGCCCCTCAAAACGGAACTCTGATGACAGATTTGACGTGATTTAAACATACATAGCTTTTTAGGTGTAGCCTGAGAGAGGAGTTTAAATTACCAGTGTAACCACTTTAAAGTTACTAGAGGGACTTCCCTGGTGGCGCAGTGGTTAAGAATCTGCCTGCCAATGCAGAGGAGACGGGTTCGAGCCCTGGTCTGGGAAGATCCCACATGCCGTGGAGCAACTAAGCCCGTGGCCACCTGAGCCTGAGCTCTAGAGCCCGTGAGCCACAGCTACTGAGCCCACGCGTCACAACTACCGAAGCCCGCGCACCTAGAGCCCGTGCTCCACAACAAGAGAAGCCACCACAAGGATAATAAGCCTGTGCACGGCAACAAAGAGTAGCCCCCGCTCAATGCAACTAGAGAAAGCCCGCACACAGCAACGAAGACCCAGTGTAGCCAAAAATAAAGAAATAAATTTATTTTAAAAAAATAAAAATAAATAAAGTTACTAGATATGTCAGTGCTGTCTGATTAGTCAGGTAACGGGGGCTTTGGAAGCTCCTTAAACGATACCTTCACGGGTCCTTTTTCTTCCAGATCACACAGTACATCATCATTTATTATCTGCTTTTAATCCACTTAAAGGAAGGTGGGTGGTGTCTTAGCTGTGGAAACAGAACAGCCAGTGCCTGTGGCTCAGGTGACGGGAGGCTGGCTGGGGGACCAGCGCCAGAGGCAGCGCAGCCTCCCTCCAGAGCCCCCTCAGACCCGGCGGCTCCAGCACTGGGAGTGGAGCGTCATCTGATAAAGCTGCACCGCTTTGACAGCACTAGATGGTTGTGTAACCGTCACACAGAGGATAATTTAAGTAAAGCCGTCACCAGATCTCAAAATAGCCCTTTCTGTAAAGTGATAAAACAATCGGGGTAAACTGCCATCACCCAGAGGGAGGGGGATGTCTTTGTTGCACTTGGAATATGGCAAAACCACCAAGAGGCTAAAGGCCGTGAAGGAAATCGTGGCGGGGGGGGGCCTCCGTCATTTTCCCATGGTCCATAATCTGAGCGGCTCCTCTGCGTTTGCCCCCCAGTTTGCCCCCTCTGACTAGGCGTATTGAGCCTCTTTTGAACGTTACCCAGTTTCCACTGGCAGCAGTCCCCTTGCTAAACAACTCCTCCACTCTGGGATGTCTTAGTTCGCTATTTTGGATGTATTTGTATTTCTTTATCCTTGGCATACATTGCCTCATCCACACGCGTTGAGAGTGCACTTCTTTCGTTTCAGCACTGGTAAACGAGGACTCTGACGTCTCCTCTTGTAAATTAGGCTACATGTTTGTAGCTGTCTGTGGAGTTTTGTCTGGTCAGCTTTGCTTTCGTGAGTTTACACAGTCACACTTCCGGGATGGACAAAGCACGTGTCACCGTGTCATGGAGCTCAGGGCCGGGTGACTTCTCGGTGGCACACGCTGAAGTGAGGTGCGGGGCACCCGAGTCCACGCTCCCCATCTCCGCTGCGGCTCGTGCTTCCCCGGGGGTTCCTGAGCCTGCGACTTTCTGAGTGTCGTTACACAGTGGTAAAGAAGTTCTTTCTGATGCTTGCAGAAACGTGGGAAATGGAGTTATTTTTAGTGATTACCACTACCCTTTATATCATATTCAAAGTACTTTATGGTAGTAATGTGGAAACACAGAGAGAAATATATGCTACCTGTGTGTACAAGTAAGAATAATCATTTCACTACAACTTCGTTCCTTAAGCTGCGTTTTCTCCAGAATGAATTCCTTCTGACTCGTGCTGATCCTTCGGTTCATATCTTTGCACTTTGTGACTTCTTTTTTTTAATTAATTTTTTTATTGCCCTGTGTGATTTCTCATTATTTTTTTTTTAATGGAATTGCCATGATTACATTGTAGCATAGTTCCTTGGTACTTTGGAGAAAGCCGGGGCGGTTAAGGATCTTAAAGACAGTAAGATGCCAAGCGTCGGAGGTCCCATCAGCGGGCTCTTCCATCTGTGAGGCCCCACGTGCTGCTTTTCACTAAGATTCTCACGTACAGAGCAACACAGTCAGGTTCCCTTGAAATAGTTGTTCTTGCTCTTGTTTTACCCTATACTTCGAGAAGTGTTTGACTCTTATTTTAATATTCACAGGTGGTTGAACTAAAATTCGGTGGAAAAGATATCCCGGTGAGCAGCGCCAACCGCATCGCATACATCCACCTGGTGGCCGACTATCGGCTGAACAGGCAGATCCGCCAGCACTGCCTGGCGTTCCGGCAGGGCCTGGCCAACGTGGTGAGCCTGGAGTGGCTGCGGATGTTCGACCAGCAGGAGATCCAGGTCCGCTTCTTGCACCCGGGGACACGGGTGTTTCCTGATGTGAAAGGCCTTCTTAAAATCTGCCTCCAGTTTTATAACCTGAACTTTTTTTTTTCAGGTATTAATTTCTGGTGCACAAGTTCCCATAAGTCTGGAGGACTTAAAATCCTTTACAAACTATTCAGGTACGTTATCACTGCTAGTTAGTCATTCATCACTGAAAATGTTACAGATGGTCATACTTCCACAGTAACTTCCAACATGCTTTTTTACACGGGCAATTCATTCATGATTTAAAACCCAGGCTGTATGTGGGGTTACAGTGAACTCCTCTTCCTGTCCCATTCGTCCCCTGCCCGTCCCCACCAGGAGTAACCACTGTTCTTGGTGTCTTTACATATTTACATATAAATACAAATTTCGTTCTTATTTTCCTTGTTTGTATACACTGTTCCGCAGCCTGCTTTTTTCTCTTCACAACTTACCTTATGAAGCCTCCTCTTATGGCCACTGGGTTGCTTCCAGTCTTCTGCTTTGAAAAATAGTGCTAGACCAAAAAATAGAAAAACCTAAAAACTCCACCTCATCAAAATATTTACTTTTGATTAAATTAAACTTAAAAGTTTTCACTCGTCAAGAAAATGAAAAACCAAAAAGAAGACATACAAATGGCCAGTAAGCACATAGAAAGACGCTTAGCAACATTAGTCACTAACTAAATAACAGGAGCATAGCTAGGTTGTTCCGAGTTAGATTGCTGCACCCTTTGGGGGTTTGTGAGGTGTTTTGTGCTGTTCTGTTTTCTTTGGGCCGTGGCGCGCGTCATGCGGGATCTTAGTTCCCCAACCAGGGATCAGACCCATGCTCCGTGCGGTGGGAATGTGGAGTCTTAAGCGCTGGACCACCAGGGAAGTCCCATAAACTTTATTTTATGTACTTGGGAGCAGTGAAAAGGAAAAAAAAAAAAAAATCATCCTTAAAACAACCACTATTATTTTGTTTTCCTTAACTCTATAGTCTGTTATTCTGGTATTTTCAGGGTTTTCGGTAAAAATCAGCAGACTGATTTTAAAATTTATATGGAAATGTGAAGGACCTAAAATAGCCAAAACATTTTATAGAAACAAAGTTGAAGGATTATCACTCTGATTTAAAACTTCCTATAAAACCACAGTAGTTCAGATGTTGTGGAGTTGGCACAGGGATAGGCATATTGAGCAGTGGAACATGATCGGGAGTTTCAGAAACAAACACTTAGACTTACAGTTAACGATTTTTGACAGTTCAGTGGTGCTGGAACAATGTGCACGTGGAAAAGAATGAGCTTAGACCTTGACCTCACACCATATGCAGAAATGAATTCAACAGGATCAGAGACCTGTAGGTAAAAGCCGAAACTGTAAAACTTCTAAGAGAACATATAGGAGAAAATCTTCATGACTTCTGGATTAGGCAGAGTTTTCAGTTGTCCAGCAGAAGCATGATCCAGAAAAAAGAAATTGATAGAAATTTGGACTTTCTCAAAATTAAAGATTTTGTGCTTCAAAAGATACCATTTAAAAAGTGAAAAAATAAGCCAGAGATTAAAAGAAAATATTTCCAAGTCATATATCTAATAATGGCTATGTCCACAGTATATAAAGAACTTTTGCCAACTCAATAATATAAACAACTGAATTTTAAAACATGGTCAGAAAATAAAGTGTTTCACTTAAAAAGATATGTAACAATGTCTGGGGCTTCCCTGGTGGCGCAGTGGTTGAGAGTCCACCTGCCGATGCAGGCGACGCGGGTTCGTGCCCCGGTCCGGGAGGATCCCACGTGCCGCGGAGCGGCTGGGCCCGTGAGCCACGGCCGCTGAGCCTGCGCGTCCGGAGCCTGTGCTCCGCAACGGGAGAGGCCACAACGGTTAGAGGCCCGCGTACTGCAAAAAAAAAAAAAAAAAGTCTGGTAAGCAAACAGATGTTTAACACCATTAATTATTAGGGAAATGCAAATTAAATTCTGATGAGATACCACTACATACCCACTAGAATGACTGTTCTCAAAGAAAACAATACTAAGTGTTAGTATGTGAAGAAATTTGAACCCTCTTGACTGGTGCCAGTGTTAAATGGTAGAACCTCTTTGGAAAAGTTTACAGTTATATAAAAAGTTAATTGTGGAACAACTGGATTTTTGCAAAAGAATGAAGCTGTTACCCCCACCTCACACCATATGCAAAAATTAACTCAAAATGGATCAAGAACTTTAATGTAATACCTAAAACCATAAAACTCTTAGGAGAACACCAGGGTAAATCTTCATGACCTTGGATTTGGCAGTGGGTTCTTAGATATGACACCAAAAGCAGGAGCAACAAAAAAAAGTAAATAAATCGGACTTCATCAAAATTACAAGCTTTGTGCATCAAAGAACATTATTAAGAAAGTGAAAAGACAACCTTCAGGTTGGGAGAAGGTATTTGGAAATCATATATCTGATGAGGGTCTGGTGTCCAGAATGTGTAAAGAACCCTTACAACTCAACCAGAAGACAAGCGGGTTCGACAACGGGCAGAGGGCTCGGATAGACATTTCGCCAGAGAAGATGCTACAGATACAGCCAGTATGCTCAAAAAGGTGTTCAGCATCACTAACCACTACGGAAATGTAAACCAAAGCCAGAGGGAGATACATTCACATCTGTTAGGATGGCTGTTATCACACACACACACACACACACACAGAAAATAACAAGTGTTGGCAAGGATGTGGAGAAATTGGAACCCTCATTCATTGCTGGTGGGAATGTAAAGCCAACATGGAAAATGGTTTGGTGCTTCCCCAAAAAGCTCAACATAGAATTACTATATAATCCAGCAATTCAGGACTTCCCTGGTGGTCCCGTGGTTAAGAATCCGCCTTCCAATGCAGGAGACGTGGGTTCAATCCGTGGTCGGGGAACTAAGATCCCACATGCCTCACCACAGCTAGGGCGTCTGCGTGCCTCAGCTGCTAAGCCCGCACACGCTAGAGCCCGTGCACCCCTCCAAAACATCCCACGTGTCGCGGTGAAGATCCCGCGTGCTGCAACTAGGACCCGGTGTAGCCAAACAAATAACTAAATATTAAAAAACTAATAATCCAGCAGTTCTATGCCTCGGTCTATATCCAAAGGGATTGGAGGCAAGGACCGAAACACCTGTGTTCATGCAGCATTGCTCACAGGAGCCAAAAGGTGGAAACAGCCCCAGTGTCCACCTGCAGATGGTGGATAAACAAATGTGTTGCAGACATACGATGGGGTTATTATTACAAATGCACGCTGCAACGTGCATGAACCTTGGAAACATGATGCTAAGTGAGATAAGCCAGACACCAAAGGACAGATACTGTATGATTCCACTTCTGTGCGGTACCTGGAAGAGGCAGATCCCTAGCCACTGAAAGTGGATGAGAGGCGCTGCCAGGGGCTGGGGCGGGGGGCACAGGAAGTTACTGCCCAGCGGCTGTAGGAGCGTCTGCTTGGGGTGATGAAAGCGGTTGGGTTGGAAACAGCAGCAGAGGCTGCACAGCAGTGTGAATGTAATTAACACCCTTGGATTATACACCTGAAAGTGGTTTAAATGGTGAATTTTATGTGACATATTTGACTACAGTTTTAAAAAGAAACCTGTCCAGACTCCTCTGTTCTGTTGAGTGCTGTTTCCCAACCTTTCCTCCAGGGTAAATTTTGAGAAGGTTCTGGAAATGGATCGTAGTGAAAGTTGCACAGCATCGTGAGTGTAACTTCGTTTAGTGAAACCGCTTTAAAAGTACACTGAGGGACAGACCAGTTCATGGTGGTCTGTGGGGTGGACATGGGGGGTCTTTTGAGGAAATGGATATGTTTTAAAACTGGATTGTGGTCATGGTTTCAGAACTATAAATTTACTAAAGTAAATTACATATATCCATGTGTGTATATTTATATGTATATAAATGTGTGCATGTGTCTCCCCTTTCTGTAATTAATTTGTCTTGCTCTAAATTTGAACTCTAATGTTTACGTAAAGGCAGATAATACCTAAGGTCACATTGTCCTCACTATCAAGTCTTCTGGTGAAAAGAATGAAATCAATCCAAGCTTTCCTTTGCCAAGAAGTGGTCTTGGCTTCTTTGCGTTCTCTTGTCTGCCCTGAAAGCGTATGCCTTTAATGATCCGAGCTATTCCTATTCTGGTACATAGGTTTAAAATATTACCATATTCATTTGGTGCCAATTAATGCACTTAAGGTATTTTACTGATGGTATTTCTGTAGTATATTAGCAATGAGGGAACAACATACAGCAATTATTTCAGTTTTAGGAAGCACTTAGCTAGAATAAAAGCTGTAGGTAGCAGACACCCCACTTCAGAACAGTGGTCTAATTGAGTGCTGGGTTTGGTTGGTAAGCATGGTCTCTACCTTATTGTGGGAAGGATGGGTGATAAAACAAACTTAGACGCTAAGATGTGTCGGCAAAGTAACTAGCTCTATGAGAAATAAAAATCCCAATGTTTCTGCTGTTTCTAGGTGTGTGACCTTCATGTAAATCCCTTGTTATTTCGGGTTTGCTACTCAACAGAGGCTGGTTTTTCACCCCTAACAGAGTTCTTAAAGCTCGGACCCCTTTGCGGCATCTTTGGCTGCTGGCGTTCATCTTGTAACTGCAGGGTGTTTGTTGCTCACTCTGGCCTTTGGTTCTTTCCCTGCTGTGGACTTGCCCATCATCTGTCAGGACAGAGTAAAGGTGTTTCTCTAGCGTCGGCTCTCAGCCGTGAGCTGAAAGAAGCAAAGACTGTTCATCACTGGACAGACACGACGAAAAGGAATCACTCGCATAAGTTTGTTCCTCTGGTGCCTTTAGGAGAATCTTGCTTCGGCAGTTACCTCGTTTTCAATAAAAACGCCTGTTCCTTTTGTCCTAGGAGGCTATTCTGCTGATCACCCCGTAATCAGAGTCTTCTGGAGAGTTGTGGAAGGGTTCACGGATGAGGAAAAGCGCAAACTGCTCAAGTTTGTGACCAGTTGCTCCCGCCCCCCTCTCTTGGGGTTTAAGGTACACAAGCTCGCCGCAGCTGGCTTTAAACACCAGCTTGTAACTGAGAAAGCCAGCAGGGTAGCTGGGGTAGCAGATGGGGCTGAATGAAGTAGTGCGGACACATTGTTTTCAGAGAATAGTGTTGACAGTGTGTCAGAACACCCAGTTGATTATTTTGGTACTGCGTTTTTAGCCTCATTAGCTGAGTATTTCGGCTCCATCACTGAAGGATTGGTTATTATCTGTGTATCCTGGTGCTGGTTTTATTTGGGTTTTTTTTCCTGCGTTCATAGTGTCGACCTCTTGCTGTGGGGGTTGTCACTGTGTTGGGGGTTAGAAGCGAGGAGCTGCTGCAGCTCGGCGGGCGCACTGTGACGTGAACGAGCAGCATCGCACGTCTGCGCGGCTCAGGCTGGTTTCACTTTTGAACTGAAGAAAACACAGGCTGTGAATGTTGATGTCGGGTGTTTGCGAAGAATGATGCGCGAGCGGTAGAATATTTTTTCCTAGTTGCTCATTGTTACTTAGTTCGTGTTACCTGGCCTTACCGTGTCGTTTCTGGTAATTCGTGTTGGTCTCATATAAAGTGGCTTAATAGTTTTAGCAATTCATATTGGTCACGGGGGGCTTCCCTGGTGGCACAGTGGTTAAGAATCCGCCTGCCGGTGAAGGGGACATGGGTTCTAGCCCCGGTCCGGGAAGATCCCACATGCCGCAGAGCATCTAAGCCCGTGCGCCACAACTCCTGAGCCTGCGCTCTAGAGCCCGCGAGCCACAGCTGCTGAGCCTGTGTGCCTAGAGCCCGTGCTCAGCAACAAGAGAAGCCACCGCAATGAGAAGCCCGCGCACCGCAACGAAGAGTAGCCCACGCTCGCCATAACTAGAGAAAGGCCACACGCGGCAACAAAGACCCAACGCAGCCAAAAATAATAAATAAATAAATTTATTAAAAAGATAAAAACAGGGCTTCCCTGGTGGCGCAGTGGTTTAAGAATCTGCCTGCCAATGCAGGGGACACGGGTTTGAGCCCTGGTCCGGGAAGATCCCACGTGCCGCGGAGCAACTTAAGCCCGTGAGCCTAGAGCCCGTGCTCCGCAACAAGAGGAGCCACCACAATGAGAAAGCCGCGCACCGCAACGAAGAGTAGCCCCTGCTCGCCGCAACCAGAGAAAGCCCGTGAGCAGCAACGGAGACCCAGCGCAGCCAAAAAAAAAAAAACTTGATCCCTGGTTGGGGAGCTATGATCCCACGTGTCTCGCGGCCAAAAAACCAAAACATAAAACAAGCAGTATTGTAACAAATTCAGTGAAGACTTTAAAAAATGGTCCACATCAAAAAAAAATCTTAAAAAAAAAAAGATAAAATTGGTCATGGGACAGTTTATATTTTCCTTATTCATAGTTTAAAAAAAAAGCTATATTTAATAGTTTAAAGAGGCACACAATGATATATATAACATAAAATAATACCAAGTTAGGTAAGCATTGTATATTGCGTCTGCTTGTGAAACCTAATGGATTGGCATTCACTTTCCAGTAACTTTGCATTGGACACTGAGTTACGTATCGGTGATTCTTTTCTTCAGCTTTTTACTTTGAAATTATTTAAAATGTACAGAAAAGTTGCAAGAATTGAACAAAACTTATTAACCCACTTTGACCCATTGTGTACATTTTGCCACATTTGTTGTATCATTCTCTCTCTATACATATATTTCTTTCCTGAATCACTTGGGAGTAAAAGTTGAAGACACCGTGTTTCTTACACGTTTTCCCTACCACCTCAATACTCTCTTACACAGCCACAGTTAAGTGAGCAAAAGTAAGGAAGGCAGGTACTGAGTGATGTACTGAGCTGCTCTGAGCCTCTGCTTCACAGAGGGTGGTCCTGAGACCTTGTCGGAGTTAAAACATTCTCAGGCCTCACCCAGAGCCCCTGAATCCACTCAAGGAGGGGGCTCAGCCCTCCTGTTTCCACCTGCCCCTCGGTGTCCAGAGCGCCTGCAGTGGCCCAGCCGTCCCTCAGTGTGTCCTCCGTGGACTTCGACCTCCCTGGTCTGCGGTCCAGTCCAAGGCGCACGCTGTGTTTACCGGCTGGTTTCCTCCAGTGTTTGTTTAACAATTTCAGCGGGTCCTGCCATGTGACCCGAGAATGTCCCTCAGCACGGTGGAGCAGTTCCACTCCTGGGAACGAGTGGACTCACGTGTGTTCACACGGTTCTCACGGGATCGCCCAGAGCAATATAGTTGATAACGACAAAAAGCGACACAGTCCAAATGTCCACAAACTGGTCACGGATAAACAGGATGTCGTCTCTCCAGGCAACGGGATCGATTCAGAAATTAAAAAGAACGGATTCCTGATACAGACTACCACGTGTGTGAGCATTGAAGACATTGTGCTGAGAGAAAGGGCTCGGACAATAGACTACAGACTGGGATTCCTTTCACACGAAGCGGCTTTAAAGGGGTGGAAATGGGGAATTTGGGGGGGAAATGGCAACATTCTGAAGTTGGATTCGTTTATATATATATATATATATATATATACAAATTTACGTATCTTTGGCTGTGTTGGGTCTTCGTTGCTGCGTGCCGGCTTTCCCTAGTTGCGGCGAGCGGGGCCTGCTCTTCGTTGCGGCGCGCGGGCTTCTCACTGCCATGGCTTCTCTTGCTGCGGAGCACGGGCTCTAGACGCACGGGCTTCAGTAGTTGTGGCTCGCGGGCTCTAGAGCGCAGGCTCAGTAGTTGTGGAGCACGGGCTTAGTTGCTCCGCGGCACGTGGGATCTTCCCGGACCGGGGCTCGAACCCATGTCCCCTGCATTGGCAGGAGGATTCTTAACCACTGTGCCACCAGGGAAGCCCTGAAGTTGAATTTAAATTGTACATTTAAATGGGCAAATATTACAGTATGTAAGTTACACCTCAGTTAAGGTGTTTTATAAATTGACATCAGTAGCTTAATACAGCATCCCCAAAAGTGCCATCAGAACTAGAGCAGTAAAGTAGAGAAATGGGGAAAGGGGTGTGGCATAAGTGCAGTGATTCTGTTTTTCGTAGGAGGTGAATCACTGACTATTTCGGGGCAATGAATAATAAAGACATGAATATAAACAATTAATGAATAATATTATTCAGTGATCTAGCAGAACTAAAATCCCTTCTCTCTTCCAAATTCTCAGAGGGAGAAATAAGCATGCAAAACAAGACAACCAAACCAACTCTATTTACCAGATAATAGAAAACATAGAAATGAGAGCAAGCTGAACTGCCACAGCAGTGAACGTGCATAGAATAAACTCATTTATTAGAAGAAAAACACTCAGACTGAGTCAGAAAAAAACTGTGTACAAGTGACACACCTAAACAAAGTGATTCAGGAAGATTTAGTGATGCTTCTAGCTTGGTATACGATCCCCCCTCCTCCCAAAAGAAATAGGTGCGGATCTACTTCGTGAGTTTAAGCCCTGGCCTGCCAGAACCAGATATGAAAACTGGCCTCTATGGCTCTAATGAAAATTGGGCAGCAACGTGAAAGAAACATGTCTCCGCTTTTTGGTTCCTCTTGGGCTTGTAGTGAAGTCTGGAAATCTGGCCGTGTAGGACCTAAAGAGCAGGAAGCAGGCAGATGAGAAGTGCCAGCGGCAGGAATCAATGCAGCTAATACAGAAGGTCTCCCGTCGGAACGGTTAGGACTGTCTGTCTAAACAGTCGCGAATTAAATTCTTGTATATTAAGATTTTAATATGATTAGGTAATTTTGTCAGTAACATTTATTATGAGAGACAAAGCTTACAGTATCTTCCAGTTTCAAAACCACACCAAACCTAGAAGTAGGAAAACTAAGCATCTAGTTTCACGAAGGGAAGTTTGGAGGGTCCTACTCCATCAAAAAACCGAGTGGACGACCTGGAGGTTTCTGGCAGCTCCTGGTTAATTAGTTAAAGCCCGTGGTTTTTGCTTCAGTAAAAATTAGGAGTCTTGCTAGAAGGTTCTAGACATTCTGGCAGCCAGTGGAAGAGCCAGTAGG
Organism: Kogia breviceps; assembly: GCF_026419965.1. Taxonomy (NCBI): domain Eukaryota; kingdom Metazoa; phylum Chordata; class Mammalia; order Artiodactyla; family Physeteridae; genus Kogia; species Kogia breviceps. The sequence continues at coordinate 1,520,365 of NC_081318.1, read as the reverse complement.
AGCTTTACAGGTTTGGAGGACGGGAAAAGTTGAGGGACGTACATTAACTTTCAAAATCCCAAGTAGAATTATAGTGAAAATTCTCTGGTTCTGTGTTGATGATCCCATATAATCATGGTTGAGTTACCATTATACCATGAAAAACAATTGTTTGGAAGCCATGAGACAGTCTTCCTGTTTCACATTTTCTTCAATGATCTGAAACATTTTAAATGCGAAATTTATTTAAGCGTTTTCAGATGCTTTTGTGGTTGTCATTGGACTCCAGATTTGGGGAAGTCACCGCAATATTTACGCTTTGCAGTAAGCTCGGTGTGCGTGCTGAAAGGGCCGGCAGAGCTCAGGATTGAAAGAAGAGGATGGCCTGTAGTTGAGGCGCCGGCAGCAGCGGCGGCAGGCGTGCTCAGCCTCAGCGTTGTGAGCCTCCTTACTGCCCGGCCGCTGGAGAAGAGGGGCGGCTGCTAAAGCTGATCGAAGCTTGATAGGTTTGCTGGATGTGATGGTTGCAGACAAAAGGATCATTGACGTGCTGTAGAAAATTGTTAAGTTGCCGCCGGGCCACATAATAAACTGATGATTTTTCTCACTCTGAATTAATGCAAATTCCCGTTTTACCCTGTTTAGTTATGCACAAAAGGGTACCCTTGACTCAGATTTCAACAAAAGAACTTCATATTTTTTTAAACTTTGAGACACCAAATACGAAATTCAATTAGCATTATGATAGAAACAGGTTAAATGTGTCATTTAACTGCAAAATATATTTCAAACTTTCCATTTACCAGTCATTTATCCATTTACCCAGTACTCACTGACCCTGCCTTCAGAGACCCTTTTCTGTTTCAAAAATGTGATGTTTTTATTTTAGTATATTCAAGCATTGGAGAAAATTGTTGCCCTCAGTGTACTCAGAATGCTAATTAATAAATGTTATTTCTGTTTCTCTTTTGCTTCTGTTTCTAACTTTTTAATGAGACATTTAAAGTGGCACACAGGGGGCTTCCCTGGTGGCGCAGTGGTTGAGAATCCGCCTGCCGATGCAGGAGCCACGGGTTCGTGCCCTGGTCCGGGAAGATCCCACATGCCGCGGAGCAACTAAGCCCGTGAGCCATGGCCGCTGAGCCTGTGCGTCCGGAGCCTGTGCTCCGCAACGGGAGAGGCCACAACAGTGAGAGGCCCGCATACCGCAAAAAAATAATAATAATAATAATAATAAAGTGGCACACAGGGGCTTCCCTGGTGGTGCAGTGGTTAAGAATCCGCCTGCCAATGAAGGGGACACGGGTTCAAGCCCTGGTCCGGGAAGATCCCACGTGCCGCCTAGCAACTGAGCCCGTGCGCCACAACTACTGAGCCTGCGCTCTAGAGCACGCGAGCCACAACCACTGAGCCCACGTGCCACAACTACTGAAGCCTACGCGCCTGGAGCCCACGCTCTGCAACAAGAGAAGCCACCGACCACAATGAAGCCCATGCACCGCAACGAAGAGTAGCCCCCGCTCGCGGCAACTAGAGAAAGCCCGTGCGCAGCAACAAAGACCCAATGCAGCCAAAAATAAATTAATTAAATTAATAAATTTATAAAAAAATAAAAATAAAGTGGCACATAAACTATAATTAGGGGTAAAGACAGTGGGTTTTAGCACATATTAACACGCCACATAGTTTTTGTTTCTTTGGTTTTTTTCACCTGCATTGGATTTTCGTTGCTGAGCGCGCGGGCTTTCTCTAGTTGCCGCGAGCGGGGGCTGCTCTTCGTTGCGGTGCGCGGGCTTCTCACTGCGGTGGCTTCTCTTGTTGCGGAGCACGGGCTCTAGGCGCGCGGGCTTCAGTATATGTGGCACGTGGGCTTCAGTATTTGTGGCATGCAGGCTCCGTAGCTGTGGCTCACAGGCTCAGTTGCTCCGCGGCACGTGGGATCTTGCTGGACCAGGGCTCGAGCCCACGTCCCTCCCCTGCGTCGGCAGGCGGATTCTCAACCACTGCGCCACCAGGGAAGCCCCCACAGGGATTGTGTAAGTGAAGTTTTTATTTGCCAGTAGAGAACCACGTAAAGACGACTGATGATAAGAAGCACGTAAGTCTCTCGAGTCAGCAATCCGTGGCTGTGCTCTCACTGCTCGGTTTTGCCCATGTCATCAAGTGTGTGCTAAGTCCAACATGCAGATGAAACGAGCCAGTTGGAACGCAGTTCCGGCCGTCCGGGCGCCTGCCGTGGGCTGATGTGACACGTGCTCGCGGGTCCCGGTCAGGGCGGGAGCTGCACTCCTGTTTTGTTCTTTCTTTTCCTCTACAGTGGCTAGTAGGTAATTATGTTTTATGCTAGTCTTTTTTCTCCTTGTAACAAAATTAATGTTTTCATTATAGAAAATTGGAAGTTGTGGTTAATAAGTATAAGGGAGAAAAGAAGTGCCTATAACTGCTCCCATTCTAGCCATTATCGTGTTTTGACATGAATGTGTGTTTGTATCTTATCTGTCTACATATGGGCATGTGTTTATGCAGACAGACATGATTTTAAAATATAGCTTAAGCTGTATCATGTCCAGTTTTACAGGCTGCTTTTTTCACTCAACATCACGTCAGGGTCATTTTTCCACATACTAGTCTTTGAAATGCCTTTAATAAACTTCATAATGTCGCATCATGTGAGTCTACCATAGTTTACGTACTGTTCTTCCTTATTAGTTGTTTACAACTGTTCCTTCCTAATAGTGCCGTCTTGTACCTAAACCGTCTGCACCTCTGATCGTTGGGACCCACTCCTAGAAGCAGGGGCCATGGCGAAGGGTGTGAAGTGTGCGCGCTCCCGCTGCTTTCCCGCCAGGCTGTCCCCACAGAGCTATCAGGTTACGCCCACAAGAGGACGCCACCGAATGGACTTGTCTCTGCACTGGCACTTGAAGCGTTTTCGCTCCTGTCACAGCTCTAAGGAGGCAGCATGCTAGTGTAAAGGGCGCCGACCAGAGGTCCACCGTCCTGGTTCTCACTACTCACCAGGCACCTGAGCTGGGCTGCCATTTTGCTTTTCTGTCGCCGTTTTCTGCATACACTTGGCAAGGAGGTTTAACTAGCCAGGCTTCTGAAACCCCGCAGTGGCGGAAAGGCAAGAGCACACGGGCCCGAGAGCTAGCAGACCGAGGCTGTCTGGGTAAAGACGGTCCCCGCTGCGTTGCGCGCCTGCTGGAAGGGAACGTACACATCACATCTTGTGTCTGATGATGTCCATGTATCACACAGAGAGTCACTGGTTATCTGTAGCCGTCTGAGGACCTGGCGTGTTCAGTCTGGAACCGTGTCTAGGAGTTCAGCCTGCAGATACTTTTGCCCAGTGTAAAATGACTTGAGGACATGGTTACTTATTGCATCATTGTTTGGAAAAAGTGGAAACGACCCAAGTGTCTATTTACAAACTGTGCTGCACGTGCCTGCTGGGGCCCGTGCAGCTACAGAGAAGCAGTGGGGGGGCCGGCTTGGTGCGGGAAGGCCACAGAGACGCATTATCAGATGGAAAACCGTCAGGGTGCAGACAGCATGTATAACGTGCTAGCGCTTCATGCTTGTTGGGTGGAGGAGGGAGGAAGCACGCTCTTGTCTCTGCGTCGGGTCTCTGTGGAAGATCCTCAAGACACCCACAGCATTGCTGCTCATGGGGTGGGAACTGGGCGGCTGGGGGAATTTTGACACTGTAGCTTCAAAAAAGAGCCAGAACGTCATTATTATGTCTAGAAAATGACAGCAAACGCCCGACGCCATCTGGACAAGCCGCTGTCCAGACGCTGCGTCTGCCTGGGGCGTCTTTCTAGTCTTTTCTGGCCTGCAGGCCCCGCCCTCCTCGACTGTGCCCGCGGTCCAGTCGGTGGGGGAGCGGGGTTGCTTCTTTGCGTGTCTTGTAAACTGGTCGCTAGAGGTTTCACCAGATTCTAGATGTGAATGTTTCCTTTGGCAGTAACACTGCACTGACGCCGTCGTGACGGTCGCATCCTCTGGCTTTGGGGTCAGACCCGGTGGTCGTGAGTCGTCTCTGCAACGCGGCTCCGTCTGTTTCCAGCGTCCTGGCTTCCGGCGTCTGGGCGGCTGGGCGGCTGGGCGGTCACGGTGCTGTGGCGCCGCCTAGATCCATTCTCTACTGTGGGTGAAAACAGCCGGCTTCCAGTTGTATCATTTCTTCCTTTCTTAGCTGATTTTTCTGTAAAGAAAAACTTTAGTTTTTCTCGTCAACTCTTTGATTACCCCGAGGACTGTTTGTACAGCCAAGATACGATAATCAAGTAAATCTTGGTTACTCCTCATTTACAAGTTATCAGAACATCGAGGGGGGATAACTGCCATCTTCTAAAGTACATTTCGGTTCCTTTATTATCATTATGAACTGCTAACATTTGATGCGTTTCAATCCATTGCAGTCACTCTTTGATAGTCGGTATCCCGTCCATGGGCGGGCGAGGGCCTTCAGGTGGGCTCCGGAGTCCCAGGTAGCTTTGGGTTGCTTCCTTGCTTTCTGGTGTGACGAGATAGTAACACTTGTCACGTACATTTCCTGGCCCACGTCTGGAATCAGATGTTTTCCCAAGAAGCCCTGTTTCCTTTCTGCGAGAACAGGTTGGTAGAGACCAAAACCCAGGCACTTGATCTGTTCATTGTCACAGGTGGTCATTGTGTCCAGGCCTTTTCAGTGGATGGAGCTAGGAAATGGGCGTACTTTTGTCCCCAGCAGAAAAATTCATCACAAGTTCAAACTGCTATTTCACACTGAAATTTAGGCGTATAAGGTTTTTATTTCTTTGATTTTCATATTGGGGTCTCTCTTCGCCTATGATAATCTTGGCTCCTGTTAGTTCGTTTGCTTCCTCTGATAAGTTCTAGGACCCTACTATAAGTTACAGTTCTATCTAATACTGATATAATGGTGGGGCTTCCCTGGTGGCGCAGTGGTGAAGAATCCGCCTGCCAGTGCAGGGGACACGGGGTCGAGCCCTGGTCCGGGAAGATCCCACGTGCCGAGGAGCAACTAAGCCTGTGCGCCACAGCTACTGAGCCTGTGCTCTAGAGCCCGCGAGCTACAGCTACTGAGCCCTCGTGCCACAACTACTGAGCCCGCGCGCCTAGAGCCCACGCTCCGTAACGAGAAGCCACCACAGTGAGAAGCTCGCGCACCACAACAAAGAGTAGCCCCCGCTCACCGCAACTAGAGAAAGCCCGCACGCAGCAACGAAGTCCCAACGCAGCCCCCAAAATTAATTAATTAATTAAAAATTAACAGCAGCCATTAAAAAATACTTATATAACAGTTATACATCATACTACAGTGGTTTTAGAACAATACCAATAATTTACTGTGACATTTTTGTGGTACGCGGGCCTCTCACTGTTGTGACCTCTCCCGTTGCGGAGCACAGGCTCCGGACGCGCAGGCGCAGCGGCCACGGCTCACGGGCCCAGCCGCTCTGCGGCATGTGGGATCTTCCCAGACCGGGGTACGGACCCGCGTCCCCCGCATGGGCAGGCGGATTCTCAACCACTGCGCCACCAGGGAAGCCCTACTGTGACATTTCTGAAAACCATTTAAGATTTCTTTGCAATTCCAAAACACTGGAAATATTCCTCTCTGTGTGATTAAGCCACCAATAAATAGGTTTATTTGTTTCATTTTGCTTTCGATATTTAGAGATTGCCTTTTTCTCTCCTTGATTGAAATTGTTTTACGTTCCATGTGGCTTCTGAGCCTAATCCACACAGTGTGGTTCATTTGGAGAAGATGGGCTTCTGCCTTTCCTGTAGTTTGGTATAAGCAGAGATTTATATATTCAGCTCTTTACCCTTGTACCGTTCTGAATCTTAAACACATTTTTAAAAGACTAAAAAGAGCTTTAGAGGCCCTGTTCACTGACAAGGCTGTGTCTCCCATGAATTAATGCTATTCTTTATCCCTGTTTATGCGTGGAGCCCAGGGTTACATACAGTATTTGGTAGAAATTGAGAGCTGAGTCTTGAGCGCGGTGAAAGAGCGAGTGTCCTTTTGGGGAAAGGTGGCTGGGGGCGGCAGCTGTTGCGTGCGAGTCTGGAAAGCTCATTTCAGGCCGCGCTTGTTAACCTTCTCCTGCGCACCCGCTGTCTTCCAGGAGCTGTACCCCGCGTTCTGCATTCACAACGGGGGCTCCGACCTGGAGCGGCTGCCCACGGCCAGCACCTGCATGAACCTGCTGAAGCTCCCCGAGTTCCAGGACGAGGCACTGCTGCGGAGCAAGCTGCTCTACGCCATCGAGTGCGCCGCGGGCTTCGAGCTGAGCTGAGCTGAGCTGAGCCGGCACGGCCGCGGCCCACCCTCGACGGCGAAGGCCAGGGCCTCCGCGCGGCACCTCCGGCCAGCAGGGCGCCCAGGCTGGACCCCTGGCTCTCCTGGGTCCCTCCCCCGCCACCCCTCTTCCTGCATTTTTAAATCATTTATTAAGTTGTGCTCTCGTATTTAGATGGGCGTTGCTTTTCAAATAACTTAAATGTTATGTGCCACGTGGCTAACTTAGTAATTTTGCCAAGAAGAGCACAGTTTTAAGACTGGTGGCAACTCAGTGAAATTAACCAAAGATGAAGCTTTGGCTTTGCTGGTGGAACCGAGCGCGGCCCGAGCCACGCGGCCCGGGCTCCTGGCAGAGGCGCTGCTTGTGGCTCGGCCCAGCTCTGGGTCTTCAGAGAGACGGGCCTGAGGGCGGAGAGGCTCGCTCTCGGGGCCACTGCTTCTCGTGTGGTTGAATTGTTTACAAGCCTAATTGGTAAAACTAAAGGCTTTTTTCCCCCTGCTGCCTTTTCCCAGAGTGGTTAGGTTTGGAGAGTAGATGACAAGGGTAATATTTTATTTGTGTTTTTTAAGCCATTTCCCCAAAACGGGACTAGCATGCTTGTTTCCGGCTGCCGCTGCCCTGCATCCTGATGGTTTGGACTTTACTGTGGGGGGTGGTGTGTGAGGCGGGAACTTCCTTTTGTTTCCATTTCTGTCTCCACCTTGTGCCTGGAGAGCTTTCAGGGGAGGGGGTCTCGGTCCGGTCCCTGCGGCGTGCGTGACCCACGAGGGCTCGGGGAGAGGAGACCCTGCAGCGCCGTCTCAAGTCACTTGAACCAAAGTGGCCCTGCGCCTTTGCACTGCGGCCCGGGCTCCGCGGGCCGGTCCCCCTGGATGTGCGGGGACGCCGTGCTTCCGCACCTGCTGTCCCCCCACCGTCGGTGCTGCTGTGTAGGGGGGGCGGGCGGCCCAGGCGCCTGGGGCCTGGGTGATTCTCTCGGGATTCGGCACTTTATCAGGACCTGGGTGGTTTCAGTCTCCACAAGTCTCCAAAAGCGGAGAGCGTTTTAGAGCATCACCTGTGAACACAGATACTGGGGCCGCGGAGGACTCTGGACCGCGCGCGACTTCTCTCCCACGGCCGGTGTTTCGCTGCCCCTGGAGCTCTGGGCTGTCGTGTTGAACTGGCCAGAATTAGCAATATACTTCTAACTGTGGGGGAACTGAATGACACTTTCAAGACCGTGACCGTTATCGAAACAAAATGTATAATTTCTTAATCTGAAGAATAAATTAAGTGTTTAAATGCTCTTTGTAGTGTTGATACACAGAAATAAAATAGGGTTTGTCCTTGGTTTTATTTTTATTTTAGGTCCTTTTGTGTTGAATGTTCTATATCTTCTTATTAGTTGATTTGTATATGTTATTGTCAGTATTTTGGAAATGGAATATCTGGGACTGAAGAGAAACGGGCAGTTACACTTATTTGGGGTTTTTTCCTTAGCTGTTCTGAGCGTATTTATTTGTAGGTTCCAGTGGCTGAATACTTGCATTAAATTTTTTCCCAAGTCTGTGTTGGAGTTGTACCCCAAGTCATTGTAATGAGCTCTGTTCTGCCCCAGTGAAACCACAGCTTCTGAACAGTTTTATCAGGCTCGTTGAAACGTCAGCAGTTCGTACTGGGTGCGGCCACCTGTGATTCAGAGAAGGTGCACTAGGCAGTGACGCCTGCCGTGTGAAATGCGCTGAGCGAGGCTTCGAGAAGGTTGACCTGTAACAGCCCTTCCCGCACGTGCTCTGGTGAGAGCCACGCCCTCCAGGAGTTACCCTCACCTCGCCGGGTCTCACTGGGTTTAGCATTACATGACTGAGAAAATGACACTTCAGGAAGATTCTCCTTTCTCCATTGTCTCGTTTGCCGTTTCCTGGTTCTGTTCTGCTCTCTGGTGCTGGTAGTTCTGTGCTCACGCCATGGGAGAGGCTGCAGATATTTCTCACAGGCTGTGTGTCTGCGAATAGACTTCTGCCTGGTGTCCCCGGAAAGCTGACGAGGGCGGTGGTGTCACACCGCGGTGCTCACGCCGCCCTGGCGCCACTTTGCTACTGGCGATGTGTTGGTTCCGTGGCTCGCGGGGGCAGCTATGCGTCTACGTGGCTCGGCTCTGGGTACCACGGGGGCCCAGTGAGGTGGCCCCAGGCAGACCAGGCCTGCGGTCAGTCAGAGGCAGACGTGCTGATCACGGTGTGACCCGCACAGACCTGTGATGCTCGTGGGCTTGGAGCACAGGCCGGACTCTGCCGGGGGCAAGCTTCCTGAAGAGGGGAGTGCGGAGGTGGAAGTAATTTAATATTTAAGAAAGAAAGTAATTTGATATTTAAGAAAGGTAAACAGCCAGAGGTGCATATTAATGCAAATAAAGTAGAAACTGTATTTGAGCTATAGCCTAAACGGGCCACTACCCGCAGTGATATTTAGCTGACTTCCTACAGTCGCCCCTTGCAAAGTCCTCTGCTCCCGGTCTGCAAGTGTTACGTACAGTAGCTTAGTAATCCGTGCCCCAGGTAACAGCCACGTCTGCGCCACACAGGTCAGCAGATCTCCCCTGAGATTTGTTTTAGGGGAATCACCCCCACTCCCCAAACAGAGGGTGAGTCGCTGAGCCCGACCTTGGCTTCCAAAGGCTTCTTCGTGGCACCACAGTGGTGGCCGGAGTGGACGACTGGAGGCCGGGCGACCAGCAGGTCCAGGTGGGAAGTTGGGTGAGAGCTGAGAGGATGGAGGCAAGGCCCGGCGGGGGCTCCTGTGGCCTCCGAGCGTCCCGGACCACCCAGAGGTCTCTGCTTCCAGAAAACTCTGTGAGTTCTTAGCCTGAGTACTTCGCGCCTCAGCTTACACGTCTGTGAAATGGGTATAATCTAGATGCAGGTCTACCGCGTTAAGAAGGACTCACTTCAGTACCCGGTTTTGCTAACCAAAAGAAATTTGAAGAGGATTGGCACTTTTACACCCCCCCCCCCAAAAAAAAGGCGAAAAGGGAGAATCTCAGCGTGTTTTGCAGCGAGCGTTACAGAGGCAGCGCCCACCCCAGCAGTGAGAGCGGCCCCATCAAGCTCCTTCCCGAAACCACACTCAGCATCAGGCCGCCCCAGCTGTGAGCCGTATCTGTGAGCCCCTGTGCCTCATCTCGATTGACTGTGCGTCCATGAGCAGGACGGGTCCTCAGGTAACTGCTTCTTGGCCTCATGCCTTTTCAGCTCAGGAAGGGTTTCCTCGGATGCTCTGTTTTCGGAGAGTCGTGGAACCTGTACTTTGGCTTCACAAGGATGTTATTATACCCGTTGGATGAGAGTTGTGAACAAGCTTTTGATGTCAACATATTATAAACCCAATATAACCTTATTTTAACTTAAGTGGTTTGATGTCACAGGTTGCAAATGTCACATTTTGACATTCGTGCCTTAATAATAACATCGTCTGGACTTCCCTGGCAGTCCAGTGGTTAAGAATCCGTCTTGCAATGCAGGGGACACCGGTTCGACCCCTGGCGGGGAAACTAAGATCCCACACAGTGTGGAGCAACTAAGCCCGCGCGCCACAACTACTGAGCCTGCACGCCACAACTAGAGAGACGCCGGCATGCACACCACAACGAGGATCCCGCGTGCCGATCCCGCGTGCCGCGACTAAGACTCAAGGCAGCCAAAAAATAAACAACAATTTTTAGAATAATCATAACATTGTTGCCCGGAGGCTACATCATTCCTTTTTCCTCTGCGGAGACGGGCAGAAAAGTCACCCTTCCGCGCTCTCCTCTCCCTTCCCCCACTCTCGCTGTGAAGGGTAGTTGTGGTAGCTGTGCCTGGTGCTTGTCCGCGCGCCTGCAGACGCGGCTCTGCAGCTGGGCTCCTCCTCCGTCGCCTGCTGCCCGGCTGTCGGCTTGGACGTGTAGATGGCGACTCGCTGTGTCGTTCCCGAGGTGCCTTCTTCGCCTTGGAAACTTGGTGGGCTGAGGGTCTGCTCACCTTCCTCTGCGCTGCAGTTCAGGGACCGGCGCCCACCCTGGCCTCCTGGTTCTGACGAGCCTCCCCCAGAGGCCAGAGCCACAGGGGAGGACTTCGCTTGCGGAGGGCGTGTGAGGTCGGCCGGGCGGTCCAAGCACGGCGCTCGGTGCAGGAGCTGGGCCTGGCTCAGGATGGCGGCATCAGGACGGCGCGCCCGCTGGGGACGTCCTACGGCAGCTCTGGCTCCGATGCAGCACGAGGTGCTGGCCAGTGCTGTGTGGCCGAGGGGCCAGGAACCGGAGGGACCCGTGAGAGCCCGAGCCGGGGGAGGGCCTGTCTGAAGGCGTTCCCGTTATGTGACATCGTTAGCTGCCTCTGGCTGCTGGAACCCGGTGCCACAAACGGCGTGACAGACAGCACTTTTACCCTCTCGCGGCTCTGGAGGCCGTAGGTCTGAAATGGAGCATCAGAGGCCCCGGGGTGGGGCGGCACCTGTGCCCCGCCCCTCCCGGCCCCGGCTCCCAGCCCCGACGTCCTGGATACGCCACCGCCTCTGTCGGCGTCCCACCTCCCTCTGTCTTTCTCCTGGAAGGACGTTTGTCCACTGGCATCAGCCCCCGTGACCCAGAATGACCTCACCTCCAGGTCCTCAGCTAAGTTACATCTACAGAGACCTTCTTTCAAGTGAAGTCACCTCGTGGTTCTAGGGACTGGGCCATGGACATAACCGGGGGGTCGACCGCCCCCCACTACACGTGTTTTTCTAAGAGGCAGAGGCTGCCACGCCGTCTGAAAACCGGAGCAGCGTGGAAGGTGGGCCCGCGCGTGGAAAGTTGGGGCCGCGTGGCCTGGAGCAGGTGTCTTGATGACCCTCCGTGAGATGAGGCGGCCCCACCACATCCGTGTTTCCCAAACCTGCCTGAAGACGAGCCTTTCCCTGGTGCTGGGGTCGTAAGTCTGTGTCTTGAAAGCATCCCAGGCAACCCTTCCCAGGTAATTATGGGAAAACAATTAGATAACCTCCAGACCTCCAGGCAGAGGCAAAGAACTTGCCAGGCGGAGCCACACAGCATTCCAGCCCAGGGAACCGTTCCCTCTGCTGGGAAGTCCCGACCCTCTGCTGCTGGAGCAGAGCTTTGCCCCCAGCTGAAGCATCTCGGCCCCTGCAGGGTGCACCGGGCCGGGCTCTACCTGCGGCCGCCGGGTGCCTCTGCCCCTGGGACTGGTCTTCCAGAAGCTGAGTGCGGCCCACGGCCTCGTGGCTGCAGCAGGAACTGCCCCGCACCCCCCATCCACCTCTGCATCCCACGCTGCACCCCTGCCAGCCCTCCTGAGGACACAGCGAAGGCTGACGACTCCTGGCCACTTTCTCGGCCACCTCCATGTCCCAAGCCATCACCTCGGGGTTGCCTGGATCCGTTGTGGCCTCCAAGTGTCTCCCACCCCCGACCTCACCAACCTTCGGTCTCTTCTCGGAGCCAAAGGAAGTCCCTGGTCCCACATCAGCCCCTGCCGCTCCTCTGGCAGAACTTTCCAGGGTCTCCAGCTCAGGAAGAGCGGGAGCTCTGAGGATTCGGCACTCAGCGCCCGCCCTCCTGCCAACTGGGCTCCACTGGCTGCCTTGATTTCCTCCCCGGCCTCACGGCCTTTGCACACACTCCTCCCCTGGGAAGGCTCTTCCCACAGACACTCAGCTGACCTGCCCCCTCGCTTCCTTCCGGTGCCCCTTTGCCCAGTGTCACTTTTCCTTCCCACCGTATTAAAAGTGGTAACCTGTCTGCTCCCTGACTTACACCTCTCTCCGTGGCACTAATTCTGTCTGATACAGTATGGATTTCACTCATTTATTGTTTTTTCTCCCCACCCCTAGAATGATGAGTTTCATCACCAAGCTCCTAAAATAAAGCCTAGCACACAGTAGGTGCTCACTCATTTGTCACATGGATGGGTTTTCCTGTGAATTTAGCTTTTGCTAAGCAAGGTAAATGTTAAGTTAATGTCTGTACAGATGTTCAGATTCTGAATCACTGGGCTGGACCAGAACCCTTTGCCCACGTGGTAATGAGCCTGCTGCCCCACGCTATGCAGCCCCACCCGTCCAGCCAGGGCGGCTTTCCTGCCCTCCCGGTGCTGACTTCATTCGCGACGGCGCACAGCATCCAGCGGGTGGTCCCCTGGGGGCAGCTGCAGCCCAACAACAGGTCTGTGACCGCGACAGGTGGGCCCCGCCTGGCCTGGCCGTGAGTCGCCCTGTTTCTCTGGGCGATCCCACCAGCGGCACGTGCAGCAACCGGCGGCTCCATCAGCACAGCGGGTGGCCGTGCCCAGCCGTCCCCAGCACTTAGCGCCACGCCTGGCCCGGGTGGACGCAGCTGTCTCTAAGGAGAGGAGGCAGCGGGAGGGAGGCGGGGAATGAGAGAAGAAACATCGGTGAAATCAATACGTTGAGGGGTTTATGTTTTACTTTTTAAAGGGTCAGACAAATGAAAAGTCGTTCATCCTGGAGTGTGGTCACCTGAAGAAGAGGCCCAGGCCATCTGGGTAAGTAATTGCTGTCGTCTTACAGACCAGACGCATGGCCTTCCTGACGGGTGAGCGTCTCCGACCCCACAGCCAGGACGGACCTCACGGGCACCTTCCCCTCTCCTCGGCCCAGGGTGCCCCAGGCGGGCCTGACCCCCCGGGACCCTCAGGGGGCCGGGCTCACCGCGGGGAAGGGTGCAGATTAGGGTCTCGGGGGGAGGGGCGCACGGCGGGACCAGAGGGGCCAGCGCCAGCCTCCGGGGTCCCTGCCAGGGGGCCGCACAGCACGAGCAGGGCTGCCCAGGGAAGCTCACCGGAGCCCAGCGGCCACGGTTTCAGCGGGTCGGTCACGCGGACACACAGCACCCCCATAGCCCACCTGACATGCTCTGCCTGCGGGTGCAGAAGTGGCCCAGGCCGGCCCACGGAGAGGGGCACCCAGGCCCGGGCACGAAGGCTCAGCAGCCAGGATGCTCCACGAGCCGCCAGGCTGTCTGGGCCCGAGACCGCGGCCCGTGCGGCCCGGCCTCCTGGGCACACGTGGTCTGCGCACCCGCCGTCCACGCCCAGAGCCCCCCGGGGACTCCACAGGCGGCATGGAGAACCTGCTCTCTCTCGGGGGGACTGGGGCTGGGTCGCAGCCGGCTGGGAGGGCAAGGGTCTGCCGGTTTCAGTCGGGACGTAAATGCTCCTGCCCTGTTTTCAGGCTGCTGGCGGGACGGTACACACCTCCCGGCGCTCCTGGAACTGGACGGACCCTCGGCGGGGACGCAGCCCGGCCCGGGGGGCTTGCACACGCCGGGACACGGGGGCGGGAGGGGATTCTGGCCAAGAAGCCAGGTCAGGCTTCTGAGGAGGCTGGGGGGTTTCAACCGCAGGGCTGGGGGGGGGGCGCTCCGGGGAGCAGGGACCGCTGGCCGGGCCCCTGAAGGGATGGACCCGGAGTTGGGCTGGCTCGGCGGGAAGACGCGGAGCCCTGCTGCGGGCGTCGGGAGCCCCGCGGCGTCTGGGCGCAGTAAACGAGGACCCGGTGGTACTTGCGGCGGGTCGGCGTCACCACGCGGACCGAGGCGCCCAGGATTCACAGAGGGCTCTCCCCAGGGGGGCGCCTCGTGACAACGCCCACCGTTCCTTCCCCGCGTGGGTCGGGGGACACCTGGAGGCGACTCTGATGGGGGCAGAGACACAGCTCCCGACACTGGAGCAGGAAGGCGGCTTGTGTGGGACGCGGGGATGGAGGGCCGGTTCCCAGCGGACCCTCAGGGCCCAGGAGGGGGCGATGAGCTCTGCGCCCCGGGCCCGCCGAGTCTCGGGAGGACTGCCCTTGGCCTGTCTCAGGTGAGATGTCCAACCCCGGCTAATTACCCATGGCCGGAGGGGCGGGTCACATCTCACGCGGGACTGCTGGAACCCTGCTCGGCCACGCCCATGGCTGAGGGGAGCGCCACGCCCAGCTGCCCGCGGACACCGCTTGGGAAGCGGGTGGGAGCCCAGCCCAGGCTGGACCCGAAGGAAGGCTGAGAGTGGCCTTGCCAAGGGCCGGTGAACAGCCCAGCTACGGCCCCGGCGGGTAGGACCAGGCCTGGCGGCCCCCACGCGCCTGCAGCTTCACCAGGGAGGCGAGGCAGCGAGCAAAGACGAGAGGAAAAGCACAAACGCCGGGGCCAGGAAGGAGAGGAGCCGGGGGTCATGAGGGGCCACTGCCCGCAGCTCACGCTCAGGATTTAGGGCTTAGAAGTGGAAGCCTCCCAGTTCTTGAGCTCCGGGAGGCATCTCTACGTGCACCCGTGTCCCCAGCTTCTCGGCCTCGCAGAAAACAAGGGCTTCGGGATAAAAAGGGAGCCCACGCGTGCGGGGCAATTCTGGACGGAGCTGGGACTGGGTGCATCCGAAAACCCGGGCTCAGGTCCAGAGGAACTCTGTCACCCCAGGCAGGGCTGCTGACCGTGGCAGGAGGAGGAGACCCCAGGGTCAGGTGCCGGGGACAGTTCCCTGCACTAGGTGCCGTGCTCTGTGGCATGAGCCTGGACCCCCCAGAACATGCCGTTGGCTTTGCTTCTGTGGGACCCGCTGAGGCAAGGGGGAGCCTGGGGCCGGCGCCCGCTATCTCGGCCCCTGTCCCAGTTCCGGGGTCCCCCAAACCGTCCGCACGGAGACCCAGCCCACCTTTCCCTGGGACCGCCAGCCCCCCTGGGTCGCCCGGCCTGGGTCACACGCCGCCGTTCCCCGTGTGGCCAGCAGGGGCCGCTGTGGCTGCACACAGCACACACGGGCCCAAGCACACATAAACACACAGCACCCAAACGTACGGACAGGTACACACATTTGCGAGCACACGTGTATGCACACACCTGCCCCTGCGGAGCCAGCCTGGTGGCGGGGGGTTGGGGTGTGGAGCTGGACGAACCCCTTCCCAGGCCTCAGTCCTGGCACGTGGGACCACTGACCAGATGCTACTTCCCACTTACGTGCCCAGCACAGCCGCCCCGGCCACCCGAGCCCCGTGCGGGTGATGCAGATGGAGACACTCCCTGAACTCCGGCCTGGGGCGCCCAGAGCCCCAGAGCCTGGGAATATGGCAGCAGGAGGGAGGGGACCCCTGAAGGGAGGGAAGCCTCAGCCCAGTGTGGGTGTGCGGAAGACCAACGGAGACAGCCGGAACAGATAGGGGACAGGCCAGAGGACAGACGGGACAGGCCAGGGGACAGACGGGACAGGCCAGGGGACAGGCCAGAGGACAGGCCAGAGGACAGACGAGACAGGCCAGAGGACAGATGGGACAGGCCAGGGGACAGATGGAACAGATAGGGGACAGACCAGAGGACAGACGGGACAGGCCAGGGGACAGATGGGACAGGCCAGGGGACAGATAGGGGACAGACGGGACAGGCCAGAGGACAGACGGGACAGGCCAGGGGACAGACGAGACAGATGGAGACAGACCAGAGGACAGATGGGACAGGCCAGAGGACAGACAGGACAGATAGGGGACAGACCAGAGGACAGATGGGACAGGACAGGGGACAGACAGGACAGGCCAGGGGACAGGCCAGAGGACAGGCCAGGCCAGGGGACAGACGGGACAGGCCAGAGGACAGACGGGTCAGGCCAGGGACAGGACAGATGGGACAGGCCAGGGGATGGGACAGATGGGACAGACAGGGGACAGACAGGGGACAGGCCAGAGGACAGATGGGACAGGCCAGAGGACAGACAGGACAGGCCAGGGGACAGGCCAGAGGACAGGCCAGGCCAGGGGACAGACGGGACAGGCCAGAGGACAGACGGGACAGGCCAGGGGACAGGCCAGAGGATAGGATCTGGCCTCCTCACCCACCTCCCTTCGCAGACCTGAGGACGGGCCCACACTGCTCACGGCTGGTCCTGCCCTGGACGGGGAGGCCGTCCCGAGGGACACCACTTTCCCGCATGAAGTAACATTCACAGGTTCGGGCACGAGGGACCTGAGGCCCTCTGGGGCCGCCATTCAGCCCACCACAGGCAGCCCTGAGGTATCTATATTTGGGGCTACGCCGTGAGGCATGCGGGATCTTCAGTCCTCGACCAGGGATCGAACCTACGTCCCCTGCAGTCGGAATGTGGAGTCTTAACCACTGGACCTCCAGGGAGGTCCTGGCCCTGATATATTTTGGTATCACTTACTACACTGCTTTGGTGGTGACTTTAATTTTTAAGTCGTTTCTTCGCCCCTCACTCTTCTGGGCCTGTTTCCCTGGTTCTAAAATGAGCCTCTCACTGACCTGCGGCTCAAAGGCCCTCCGAGCCGGCACTCCGTGAGGGGCCAGCGCTCGGGGCAGGGACCCACACGGCCCGCAGCAGGGACCCGGCCTTCCCGTCCGAGCGCGCACCCCACCCCTTCACCACACACGGTTATTTTAGCTGCTCCTAAATCAGCGCTGCACAGGCATGTGGCACGAAGAGCCTATTGATTCTTTCACGTGATAATAATTTATATAGAACTCCCTGGCCCCCGCACGCCGCCACCTGAAACCCTCCTCCAAGCAGGGCTGCGGGGCACGGCACATGGAGACGCGGGCCCCTCTTAGGTCTGCAGGTGAGCAACGAGCCGTACCATCGCAGCCCTTGAAACGTGTGGAACGCGCTTTGCCCTGAGAGACGATCTGCTGCTCATCTGGGACTCCGATCTGACTGGGCGGCCGCTGTGTTACCTGGAAGCCTCCCTTCCAAGCCAGTTCCCGGAGCCCGAAGATGGACTCACCAACGTCAGTCGCCGTGGTTGGTCACGTAGCGGCCGGGCTGGGTCCCATGCGGGACCGCGGGCACCTCGCTGGGACCTGGGGGGCTGCTCTCCCCGCCGGTGGGACGCCTGGCGCTGGGCTCCTTTGGGGCCCAGAGCACGGCTCTGGCTGCCCCGTCATCTGTGCGAGCACCGGAGCCCACCCAGAAGGGCCCGTCTGTTTGCCTATTTGTGCCCCATTCCGTAAGTATGTCCCGAGCGCCTATCCCGGCCCGGCTCCGGGCACTGAGCTAAGCAGACACCGTGCGGCAGGGCTGCAGGTCTGGACGGAGGAAGACCAAGGGCAGCCCTGGGCTCCTCTCGGGTCAGGAAGCTTCCCCAGTGAAGGATGCTGAAGTGTGAGACCTGAGGGCCAGAGGGTGGCCGTGCAGGGACTGAGGCGGGACGGGGCAGCCCCGGAAGGATCTGGGGAGAAGGGGCTTCCGGGGTCCGCCGGGCTGCCTTGGGGACGCGGGTAGGGGGAGCTGCAGAGTGCCCGCGGGGGGCCCAGGCGCTCAGGGCAGCACCCCTGCCCAAGGCGCTGCTCTCAGCTTGTCACAGGCCTTTGGGGGCAGGGGGCTCGCTTCGACGGGGGAGCAAAGCCGGGCACAGAGAGCAGAGTCGCCGGCCGAGGTCACCCTGAAACCCGGAGCTCTTTAGTGACCACGCCGGGCACCGGCGTCAGCACGGATGGCAGTCCCGGCCCGAGGGCGGCGGCCCGGGTCATTCAGGCGACACCTGTACCAGGCCAGCCGCCGGGCCGTGCCTCCTTCGGTGTTTATGCCCCGAAGACGGCATTTCCACTGGGTTACTCCCGGGGGGGCGCCCGGCTGGCCCGTGGAAGGGTCCCACCGCCAAGGACAGTGTGGCTCGGTCTGGCCTTGGAGGGGACACTCCAGGCTCCTCCAAGGCCCAACGAAAGTGGCCTCCCCAGACGTGTGTGCAACGGGGTCTCTGCCGTCTCACGCACAGAGCCGGGTATGTCGTCACCTGCCACCTGCTGGCCTGTCTCTCCCGCTAGGCCAGAGGCTCTGCGGTGACCCCCGGAGACATCTGGCGCCGGCTGGGGACATTCTTGGTTGTCACAACCAGTGGGGGAAGGGAAGCCTGACATGAGGTGTGTGAAAGGCATGGCGGCTGTGACCCGCCTTCCAGGCTGGGACGCCCCGCAGCCCAGAGCGGTGGAGGCGGCCCGGCCCCTCCGATGCACGGGCGGCCGCGCGTCTAAACGCTTCACGGCCGAGACACCTGATCTCAGGTCTCACCCTGCCAACCGATACCCTCCCCTGAGGCTGCCGGCTCTCGGACGCCATCGACATTCAGTTTTTATGAACGGGGGGCACCAGGCTGGGCTGTGGGCTTTGTGGAACACATTTAATCTTTCAAGTAACTGAAGACTTAGTTTCAGTTACTCACATCTTCAGCGAAAGCATCGGCCGTATTAAGAGATCTGCCGTCTGTGCAAACACCTCTCCCCCACAGGACGGCGCAGGTGGCGCAAAGGAGGGTGGAGAAGAACGCAGCTTCTCGGACCCTCCACCGGGGCCCCGGGAACCCACACGGGGAGGTCACAGCCGCCCCAGACCAGCGCGAGGGGAATTTCAGGCTGACGGTGAATAGCGTCCCGTAGCCCAAGGGGGCCCCAGATTGCTTGCCGGGGCGGTCCACCTCCCCGAGTCCTGCGTTTTCTCTGGCAGCCAGAGCAGGGGGAGCACAGTGTATCCGCCAGTCAGCACGGGACGCACCGGCGGGCGGGGTGGCGGCCAGGCTGACCGGCCCCACTGCCAGCCTCTCAGGGCTGCGTGGCGCCTTCCCAGTCCTCCCTGGGTCACGGCGGGGTCTGGGGGGCAAGGAAGCTGGCCTGACTAGGAGGGCCCCAGCCTGGCGGAGGTGGGCAGCGGAGGGCAGAAGCCATCCGCCCAAGGTCAGAGGTTGGGACAGAGCATTCGGGACAGGGTGGACCCTGCCCTCTGACCTCTGTCCTCTGCCCTCCGCCCCAACCCTGCCCTGGGGGCAAAGGGCCAGAGCCTTAGAGGCTGGAGACAAGAAGGAAGGTGAGCACAGCCCTGGAAGGGCGGGGCTGCGCATGGAGAGAGGGCAGGCCCCTGAGTCGCCTCCAGATAGCACTGGGGGCTGCAGGCTGGGCGGGGGTCGTCCCCTGCACCCCCTGCACCCAGGCCACGGCGCACACTCCCCTGTCCCGAGGACTCACATGGCAACTGGACGCCGCCCTCGAGACGGCTCCGGGTCGCCCAGGCAGGCTTCACGGCCGTCTGTGAGCTGCTCTTCCTGGCCCTCCCGAGGGGCGCTGGGAGCCTCTGGTCCCTGCAGCGACGGGCCCTGGCCTCGCGAACGACGCCGTGTGCAGGCTCAGTCCGTACGGGGGAGGCCTGGGCGGAAGAAAAGAGCAGGGGACGTGGAAACGTGACCTGGGGAGTCACCCCTTTGCTGCCCCTCCAAGATGCGCTGGGCAGGGAGGGGTCTGGGGGGCCTGCAGAGCTGGGGGTGCAGACAGGCGGCAGGAGGGACGCAGGGGCCAGAGGCCCCGGGTGGGGCGTGCTGGACTCTGCAGGGAGGCCTGGGGACCAAGGCGGAGGAGCGGGCCGACGCACCCTCCTCTCTCTGGGCCGCAGAGACCCAGGCTTTGCTCCCTCGCCATGGAGCCTCTGCGCGAGCCGAGGTGTGTGCCCGGAGGCCCCGAGCGGCTGTGCCGTCGGAGCCCTGGTGTGGGCGCGTGGTGGCTAGAAGGGGCCGCCCCCCGAGCCCGCCCACTCATCTGCCCCCCGTAACCGGGTCACCTGCCTGCACGCCCACCGCTATCACTGACCCCCAGTAAAAGCTCTCCTTGAGAATAAGAACGCTTTGCTACAAACCGGAGCACAGACGTGGGGCTTGGTGAATCATTACAAAGCCAGTGTGGGGTAATGGCTGCCAGGCAGCGCCAGGCGCCTCAGCACCCAGAGCCCGAGGGCCATCCCCGCAGCCCTGCCTTCTGCCTGGGAGCTGCCACGCCACTGTTCTGGAAACTTCTTCCCTGTGCGGTTCATCACTTTTCCTGGTGCGAGTTTTTCACATCCTTTATTCTGAGGGATCCTCCCCCCGTCTCCCCAGATTTGTTGAGGAATCAGATCCTCTGACCTGTGACCCCAGGTCGGTCCAGTGGATCACACCCTCTTCTTCCCGGAGGGTCAAGGCTGTGGGACGGAGCCCAGGGGGCCAGTCGACACCCTGTCCGAGAAGGGACCCAGGCCAGGAAGCAGGCCCCTCGTCCTCGGACGGTCTCTGCCGTGGGCGCAGAGGGGTCCTGGTGGTCCGTGTGCGAGGGTTTGCCTTCCATGCACTCCTCGGGAAGGAGCCTGGGCTTGGAGCCAGCCAGACGGATAGCCCCGCCCGTCCTGTCCGCACTGTCCCCACCACTTGATGCCCTCAGCCGCCTTGTCCTCGCCTGCGATGAGCTGCATGCCTGCGACGTGGGACGCCCCACAGGTAGAGATGCCTTGCCCAGCGCCGTCCTTGAGAGCTCAGACTCTACCTTCGAGAAGCTCTCTCCAGCCTCCCAGGAGGAAAGCCTGGGCCCTCGGGACTCTCGGGGCTCCCCGGGAGCGCTGGGGCCGCAGAGGGCCTGGGTTGGACGGGATGGGGCGCTGGGGCTGAGCTGGAGGCCAGCAGGGCCAGGGACGGGGAGGGGCTCTGAGGCTGGGGGTAGCCAGAACGCCCTTGGAAATGCTCCACGGGGCACTAACTGGTACAAGGCCCAGGGAACGACAGGGACGCCCAGCCTGGAGGGCTACCCCTGCTGGCGGAGGCCTGCGAGCTGCCACCAGCCCCCGGAGCGGGGCCACGCCCACGGCGGGAGCCACGGGCCCAGCCGCCACCCGGCAGGTGCGGGACCCCCGCGGGCCTGTTGTGAGGCCCTGTGGAGCTGAGCCTGGACACGTGCACGGCAGCTGTTCCCACGGTGGCCGCACGAGGAGGGGCACCTCCCCGACCTCGCCAGGCAGCCGCTCGCCCTCCAGGTTCCCGGGCAGCGCGCGCCGCCCCACGTGAATCAGGCTGCCAGACGTGATGACCTAACGGCGTCGGCTCTGATTGTGCGCGCACATGCGCTGTGCACGCGGGTGGACGTCCAGAGCCCCGCCCGCGAGGAGGGGGCGGGCGTTTCCGGCTGGCTGCAGGTGGTGCCGCGAGGGCGTCCCCCGGAGGCCCGGAGCTCTCGGCGCTGACCTCGCCCCTGCTTCCCTCCAGCCCTTCCTCCACGGAGCTCCCACCCGCCCCACCTGGGACGCACCCTCCTCTCAGGCCAGCCTACCTGGTGCGTCTCCTTGGCATCTTTCTCGGGGCAGCGGTAGATAATCCATCCTGCTCTCAACACCCGCTCACGGCCCCCCTGCCTGGGTGACCTCCTGGAAGGCGGGGCCCATGTCCGCCGACTCTGCATACCAGGGCCCTGACCCGGGCGTCGTCAGAGTTCAAGAAACGTTTGTTGAATGGACAAGGGGCCCGATATAGCTGGGGGAGGGCAGGATTGGGGCCGGGGGAGGGACAGGAGGAAGAGGGTCGTGATGGACTCGGGCTGCCCGTCCTTCATCCCAGATTCCTGACGGGTTTGATGAGACGCGGGCGGAGAGGACAAATGCATGGACGCCAGGGGGAAGGGGTGGGCTGGGAGGAACTGGGAGACTGGGATTGACACATTTGCATGATCGATACTGTGTATAAAATAGACAGTTGATGGGAACGCACTGTAGAGCACAGGGAACTCTACCTAACGCACTGCGGTGACCTAAATGCGAGGGAAGTCCAAAGGGGAGGGGAAACCTCCCCTTTTGTATGTGTACGGCTGAGTCATCCTGTTGTGCAGTGGAGGCTAACACAGCCCTGCAAAGCAACCGTACTCCAATAAAAATTAATTAAAAAAATAAATTTTAAATAAAGACTCGGGATGGAAGTCAGAATTCCTGATAATTATCAGGAATTCCTGAAATCATGAATTAGTCTGTGTTTGTTCTATAACACTTTCTTTCCATGTCTCTGATATTGATTGGTTAAAACGAGTGAATCATTTTCCTATGATAGGGTCATGTTAAAAGTTTGGGGGCTTTTCTGTTTTATTTTTATTTTTTGTGGCTGTGCCGCATGGTTTGTGGGATCTTTTGTTCCCCGACCAGGGATCATTCCAGGCCCTCAGCAGTGAAAGAGCCAGGGAATTCCCTCTTCTGTTTTGAAAACATATAATAATAAATGCTACGATTTAGTTCATTTCTTTTACCTTTCTTAAAATACTTGCGCCATTTTTCAGACTCTCTGCATCGTTACGGATCTCTAAAAAGTTCCGTTTAATAAGGAATATTAAGTTTAGCCGCACTTACAAGGGTCCACAGCCCACAGCAGACCCTCGAACATTCTCGGGGAGTGTTGGGGTGATGTGATGCTTGATCGGCCAGCGAGGTTAACACCCAACACTGACCGGGAACCAAAGGCCTCCCAAGTACACTACTTCTCAACACGTCTGGCAGGATTTGAACAGAGCGCTGGGTGTGTGTGTGCTGACTGGTGTGGATTTTATGTGCAGGAATGACTCACCGCCAGCAGCGCCGGCCCGCTCGCCTCTTACACCATGACAGCAGCTTGGAGCAACACCGCCCCGTCTCTCCCACACGCCAGCCAGAGCCCTGGTTCCCAGACGAGCCGCTCCACCGTCAGCACTTCCAGCTTCTGACTGGACACCAGGGGCTTCCCCAGCTGGTGGCGTCTTTGTGTTGATTAGTAAGTTCTAATTCTTGCAGAACAATTACAGTCCTTTTTCCTGTCGTGCCAGTTTCTCAACTGCTTTCTCTTGGGATTCAGAAATACATATGTATTTCTTGAGAACTGCCTGGAAGGAAGTTCTTCGGGGAAACGCGTCTCGATCCGGTTTAGCTACTAGCTGGCCAGGCTCAAGTTGATGAGCAGGTCGCCAGGGCCAGCACCGCGTGGGCCGGCAGCTGGGGCGCAGCCGAGTGGCCACAGGGGCCGGGGGCGGGCCCTTTCCCTGGGTCCCTCCTGGTCCAGGGGCTAACAGTTCTCCTCTCGGGTTAATCAAACAAGTGGGCACTGAGACATCTATTTGGCACGGGGAGAAAAAGAGAGGTTCTATTTAGATTTAACTCTTAAAAAAAATATGAAAAACGTAGGCTTTATTGATATTTCACATATAGATCGACTTAAAAAAACAAATTTGGCTATTTATTAGCACATTAATTCTTAATTTGAGGACAACACTTTAGCTTAGGTTTTGAAATTGTCAAGCAAGGAACGCCCATCCGCTCCAAGCTTGATGGGGCTTCGCTCAGCGTAGATTTTACAGACGCAGGTCATGGCGCTCACACCCCTTTTATCCATTGGGGTGTCCGACCCTGGAGGTTTGACCACTGGCCAGACCAGGACCAGACCCCAGGAGGAGCCACGCCCGTCACCCGAGGTGCTTTGAGAGCACAGGGGCCGCGCGGGGGTGGGGGGTGGGGTGCCGCCGGGTCCACCAGGGACCTCAGGCCCACGAGGCCCTGCCCGGCCTGGTGCTGGCGCCTCGACGCCCTGCAGGCTGCTTTTGGCCAGGACTCGCGTGGTGTCCCTGGCTTGGGGGCCACCAACCGGTCCTGCTGAGGCAGCGGGCTCAGGCAGGGCTGACAAAGAGAATCTAAAGTGCTTACTAAAGACCCAGCTTCCCACGGGAGCTGTGCGAAGTGGATGGCGCTCTCTCCTCTGCAGGCTGCTCAGGGACAGGGACGCCCCGGGGCTGGCCCTTCCTCTGGGCATACCTGAGCTCCCCTGCCCCTCCTGCTGTCCTGGCAGCTGGTCCGTCTGGAACCCGTGGGGGCCCACACTGTCCTCCTTGTTTTTGTTAAGGGCCTTCTTAGGAGAAAGTGCTTTTTGTTCGTTGAGACTTCCTCCCCTGGACACGCCTGCGTTTTACAACAAAAGGACAGTGCTTGACCCGGGTGACCAGACCTGGGACGAGCCGGAGGCGTCACCCTCCTGCCGGCTCACGGGGCACCAGGGTGGCGCCGGCTGACCTCTGTGCCCAGCAAGTCCTCCTGTGTCACCAAGGCTGGCGCTGTTCAGGCACCGTGAAGAGACGGCTGGCCGGAAGCAAAGGCAGCCGGTGTCCCCGGTCACAAAATGGGCAGAAACCCGAGACCCGCGCAGGACTTGGCCCCTGACAGACGGGCCGAGGGGATCAAGCGGTAAGTTGACGTGAACTGTACGTCTGCTAGGCAGTCCCCTGGAGGGGCATTTGGGGGCCAGGCCCGCTGGGCGGTCAAGGCGGGTCCCCCGTGCCGCCCCCCGGGCTCGCTCGCTCAGACGCAGAGAGGAGGCCGTGACGTCCCGGGTCGCAGGGCGGCCCTGGACGAAGCGGGGGGAAGCCGGCCTTGCTGCGGGCTCGTGCTGACCCCGGGAGCGGCCCCGAGCAGGGCAGGAATCCTGAGAAGCCCTTCCGCCCTGCCTGCGGCCCTCGTCGTCTCCCCACCTGCGGGCCTCCACCTGGGAACCTGGCGGCCCGCTCTCTGGGAAAGAGCTGCTCCTCCGGCTCCGGACCTGCCTGGGCCCCGAATGGTCCCTCTGTCTCGCCAGACGGCAGACTCAGCTCACGGGCGCAAACGCGTAACCAGCAGCAGCCTCGGGCCTAGCAAGGCGGCCCCACGGGGGGTTTCCTCCAGGGGCGCCCGGGGGATGCTTCTCCGCCAGAGAAGGTGTGCGGGGATGGCCGCCTGGGCCGGGGTAGGGAGGGCCCCGGGGGCTGGAGCCCTCCTGCCCGTGGGCGGCGGCAGAGCCGGCTGGAGCCCAAGGGAGGGACGGGAGTCAGGCATGACGTCGGGCAGGGCGTGTCGCCGGGCAGAACTAGCCTTAGGGTCCAGGGTGGCCTGAAGGGGCTTCTGTCCCCAGCGATCGCCCCATCTGCGGGCTCCATGCCTGCCACCCGCCCCATCGGTCCTGTTGAGCAAGGCCTCAAAGGCTCCCAGTGAAAATGGCAACGTGTTCCCAGAGCAAAGGTGGGTGAACGCCCAGGGCCCAGCCGGTTACCTGGGGTGCCTGTGGCCAGGAGGGCGTTGCCTGGGTGCCCCGGGGAGGAGAAGGGCCAGACCTCTTGGCCTCCAAGCCTCCCATTGGCAGAGGGGCCCCCACGGCACGTCCGCCCTGGGATGCGGATGCTGAGGGGAGCAGTGGGTGTAACTGCAAAGCCCTCAGAGCAGCTGAGCGACAGATAAGAGTCACTTGTAGTTTCATCATCCCTTGCAGTGCGCCTCACCCCTGTTTGGGGCCCAAGAGTGGGAATTCTGAGTTGAATTCTGCAGTGTCTGGGAGGGGGGCCCTGGACCCAGCACCGGGCGGGCTTACAGGGGGTAAAGGAGAAGGGGAGCCAGCAGGGCCCCACCTTGGGTTGCAAGAGCCACATGGGAAAGAGTCTAAACAATGAATCCCGAATTATTCAGCCTCAGCAAGGGAGGAAATCCTGACACCTGCTGCAGTGTAGATGAACGATGAGGACGAGATGCTCATGGAGAGAAGCCAGAAGCAAAAGGAAAAATATTGTTTGGTTCCACTTATATGCGGTCCTAGAGTCGTCAGAAAGTAGATGGTGGGGGCACCAGGGGCTGGGGCAGGAGGACGGGGAGTCGTGTTTAATGGGGACAGAGTTTCAATTTGGGAAGATGAGAAAATTCTGGAAATTCTGGAGACGATGACGGTTGCACAACAATGTGAATATGCTTAATGCTCTTGAGCTGTGCACTTAAAACTGGTTACAGTGGTAAATTTTGTAATGAGTATTTTACTGCAATAAGAAAAAGTAGAAAAGAAAAAATCCAAAAGTAAAGATAAAAAACATATCTGCAGGCAAGGGCAGATGAGAACAAACATGGGGGTCAGAAGTAGGGGGGCAGGAAATGGCACTTTGGAGAGCCTGCCGTGAGCAGGTCTGGGCCCCGTGCCAGCCTGCCTTCCAGGAGGGGCAGTGGTCCTCCCGTGGCAGGTGCTGGCTGGGCTGCCTGAGGTCACTGGCCCTGATAGATAAGGGAAAGGATCTTACTAGATTTCCAACTTATTATAAAGGGTGCAGTCAGATGCAGGCACCCCCAGGCCAGGCGTGGGCACAGGGCTTGGAGCTTCCCTGCCACCCAGATGCACTGTCCCCAGCCTTCATCTGCTCGCCAACTGGACACCGGAGCCCAGTCCTTTGGGGGTTTTTATGGAGGCCTCATCACACAGGCATGACTGGCTCGCTCCTTGGCCATTGGTGATGGATTTGCACTCTGGCCTTTCCCCCTGTCCATGCAGGGCGTGGGGTGTGTGGGATGGAAATTTCCACCCTCCACTCACAGAGCTGGTTCTCCAGGCAGCCAGCCCCCACCCTTGGGTGGGATTCAAAAGTTACCTTCCCTGAAGCGTTTTCCAGAAATTCTGGGGGTTTGAGGAGCTGTAGGCGTATAGGGATGCCCTGTCTACTCATTCAGCCCATGTCCCTGGAGAGTCACCCAAGGGCTATGGGATCTGCGGTTCGTTTCTTTTTACTGCTGGGCCGTGTCCATGGTTAGTGTAATGGTCACCAGCTGAAAGGAGCTGGGCTGATCCCTTTTTGCTGCATGTATTTCTGATGAGTCAAGGTGCTGTGAGCATTTGTGTACAGGTTTCCCTGTGAACAGTTAGCCCTTCTTTCAAACAAATGCCAGGACGCTTTGCTTTTGTAATTCACTGAACGCATCAATACTTGATGATCATTTATTTGTTAGAGAGATAGGAAATGACTCAATGATAGGCTCTTACAAATATTTGGTGCCATGTCAGCTGCTGCTGCTGCATCGGACCTGCCGTTCTCGGCTTTGGCCATCGTGTGAATGGACCCCCTGACCCTGACAGAGGCAGGTGCTGGCCAGTGACGCATCGAGAGCTGCTTAGGACAGGACACGGACAACACTGAGTGGGAAGGAGGAAAACCACGCAGGATCTCCCTGGTAGAGTCCTCAGCAGAACAACTAGAATTTCACTCATTCATTCTTTCGACAAGCATCACTTTGAGCTCCCTAAGTGCAGGCCCCCGAGCTCCACCTGCAGAGAATGAGAGCTTGGCCGCATCCAGAGGATGAGCTACACCCGAGCTCTCTGGCTCCCCGGACAAGGACCAACCGATATAGGGGGACCCTGACGTGTCAGGCTGCATCTCTGTCACTCGAGTTCCCTCCACTGGGTGCTTCTCTGATTGCATTTGCTCAGCGTCACCCTTGTGGACCCTTCAGAGACTAGAACTCCACTATTGGGGCTTCCCTGGTGGCGCAGTGGTTGAGAATCCGCCTGCCAAGGCAGGGGACACAGGTTCAAGCCCTGGTCTGGGAGGATCCCACGTGCCGCGGAGCAACTGAGCCCGTGCGCCACAACTACTGAGCCCACGTGCTGCAACTACTGAAGCCCGCGCGCCTAGAGCCTGTGCTCTGCAACAAGATAAGCCACCACAATGAGAAGCCCGCGCGCCGCAACGAAGAGTAGCCCCCGCTCGCCGCAACTAGAGAGAAAGCCTGTGCAGCAACAAAGACCCAACACAGCCAAAACTAACTAACTAACTAACTAAATTTGAAAAGATAAAATAAAAGAAAACTCCACAATCCAGGGGACTTCCCGGCTGTCCAGTGGTTAGGGCTCCACACTTCCACTGCATGGGGCATGGGTTCAATCCCTGGGTGGGGAACTAAGATCCCAACCCCGCCCCCCCCCAAGAAAAACCCTCCACCATCCTGTTTCCGGTCATGGGGACAGTGGCTACAGCCCTGGGACTAAATGTAGTCAGACAGTTTTTGTATGGCCCTGGAGCCAGGAACAGTTTTTATACTCTTTATAAGGGGTTGCAGAAAACAAGCAAAGAAGAATAGACAACAGAGACCACGTGTGGGCCCAGAAGGTCTAAGATACTATGTGGCCCTTCACTGAATGTTCTCGGTCAGGTCCTGCCTCCTGCTCGTAGGGGACAGCTATAGGGTCACTCGGACGTGGAGATAAGTGTGTTCTCTTAGAGTTAAACTTGTAGATTAACAAAGGATGGGACTTCCCTAGTGGTGCAGTGGTTAAGAATCCACCTTCCAATGCAGGGGACACGGGTTCGAGCCCTGGTCCAGGAAGATTCCACATGCTGCGGGTCCCACAGCAACTAAGCCCGTGTGCCACAACTACTGAACGTGCACTCTAGAGCCCACGAGCCACAACTACTGAAGCCTGCGTGCCTGAAGCCTGTGCTCCACAGCAAGAGAAGCCACCACAATGAGAAGCCCGCGCACCACAACGCAGGGTGGCCCCTGCTCGCTGCAACTAGAGAAAGCCTGCGCGCAGCAGCAAAAGACCCAACGCAGCCAAAAGTAAATAAATGAATGAATAAAATTTTTAAAAAACACAAAGGATGGATAGATACAGTGAAAGGGGTGGTCTGTCATTACCTGATGTTGGAAACACCCACATCCAATAAAGTTAGACTATAACAGAGAGATGTGTGTCTGAAGAAAAATATTTAACAGGTTTGGGCGTTGTATTAGGAGGTTAGCAAAACCATATGACAAACAACGAGAAATCCAACCACTAAGTGATTCAGATCACTGTTAATTTGCAAACAACAGAGCTGTATATGCTGGAGTAAAATACAAGTGTATGTGAACTCAGTGGACAACATAAGAGCTTAAAGCACTTATGCTTTTTGCTGATAGCGGCGGGGCTAGGGCCGCTGCAACGAAGGACCCCACGCCAGGCCGCATAAACAACAGAGGTCGGTTGTCTCGCAGTTCTGGAGGCCAGAAACCCCGATGATCCAGGCGTCGTCAGCAAGGCTGGTTCCAATTGAGGCTTGAAGGGAGACTCCGTTCTTCTCAGCCTGGCTTGTGTACGGCCGTCTTCTCCCTGTGTCCTCACGTCACCCTCCCTCGGTTTGTGTCTCCATGTTCAAATGTCCCCTTTGTATAAGGACACCGGCCATGTTGGGTTAGGGTCACCCCCTTGACCTGAGGACCCTGATGACTCATCTGCACCTGATCACCCTGTGAAGACCTGTCTCCAGATACAGCCCCCCTGCAAGGCGCTGGGCGTTCGGGCTCCAGCACGTGACACAGTCTGGGGGCACAGTTCAGCCCCTAACGCACAGCCTCAGTGGAAACGTCCAGGAGTCTCTGCCTTTGAAGAAAGGCGGGATATCCCCGAGGCGGCCGGGAGAGGGGAAGTCAGGGCGAGCAAGCTCCGTCGATGCTGACCCGGCCTTGTCCGAGGACGTGGCGTTGCCCGGTCCCCTGGAGAAGGAGGTGGGTTCCTTTTGGGGGCAGGGATACCGCGCCAGCCTCTCCGCAGCCCCGGGAGAAAGCTGCTGTTCTGGAAACCAAACAAACTCAAGAGCAACAACCAACAAGACCACACGCTTCTGTCTGTCTGGGTTTGCGCTCACCCGGCAACGGTCGGTAGAGACAAGGATGGGTTCTGGGAAGCCTGATGCCAGCAAGTGGCCACGCTCTGATCCTGGAGAGGGTTCTCTGCCCTCTGATCACAGCTGGGCGAGCGTCCTGAGTGGTTTTCCTCGCTCGTCTGCTTGTGGGTCTTTGTTTTCTCGTGTTGACTTTGATTTTTATTTCTAGTTTTGAATCCATTTCCTATAATACAGAAATGCATGTTCATTATGGGAACTCCTGGGTGGTCCAGTGGTTAGGACTCGGCGCTTTCATTGCGGTGGCCCGTGTTCAACCCCTGGTCGGGGAGCTAAGATCCCATAAGCCACCCAGCGTGGCCAAAAAAAAAAAAAGATTACTGCTAATCCCCAAAACCATACATCTCAAGTTAAAGATTTTAGTGCTTTTCTATGTGTGGAAGATGCAAGAGTCTGGGTGTCCTACAGTTTAACTCAAACCTGGCCCCCACCCCACAGATGCCAAGCTCGAGCCCAGGCTGTCACCTGTGCCTCTGATTAACCAGCTGTACATCCGAGGGTCCCAAGACGCCCTCCTCCAGTTCAGTAGTTCGCTGGAGCAGCTCACAGAATGCTGGAAAACAGTTGACTTGCTAGATGACCTGTTTCCCGTAAAGGATACAAGCCGGGAACAGCCAGATGGAAGAGAGGCACAGGCCAGGTTTGGGGAAGGGGCGCTGAACTTCGCCACCCGCTCGAGGTGCCCCGCTCTCCTAGAGCCTCCATGCGTTCACCGGCCCGGAAGCTCTCGGAGGCCCTTCAGTGAGCGTTGCGTGTGGGGGGGCTTCGCTGTATGTATTAAATGATTGGCCGCTAGCGATGAGCTCACCCTCCAGCCCCTTCCCACTCCCCAGAGGTCAGGAGGGTGGGGCTGACCCCTAATGAGTTGGTGGGTTCCGCGGGCCATCCTTGGGGAGTTTCCAGAAGTCACCTCATTCACATGAGCCCAGGTGTGGTTGAAAGGGGTCTGTTATGAATATCATGTCCTCTGTCACATAGGAAATTCCAAGGGTCTCAGGAGGTCTGTGCCAGAAGTGGAGGAGGACCATGTGTGTGTTTATTATAAATCACAGAATCACAGCTGTCCTTAGCAGGCCCTGTGCAGATGCACAGACACACAGACAGAAAAAGGCATAACAAGGATGGCCAGCAGCCGCCAGAAGCTGGAAAGGAGGCGTGGCCAGGCCCCCTCAGAGCCCGCAGAAGGAAGCAACCTTGATTCCGGACTTCTGGCCTCCAGGACTGTGTGAGGATACAGGTCTGTTGGTTTAGGCCTCCCAGCTCGCGGGAGTTAGTTACAGCAGCCCCTGGGAAACTGATAGGGTGTCCACAATGCGGGATTGAATGGTAGAGCATGTAGGCGCCGTCACAGGGTGGCAGGTCGTTTGTGTCGAACCGTGGAGGCACCCAGAATATACATACCGCTGTTTGCTTTTCCTGAGCTCCCCTGCTCTTCCGGAAAGCAGAGCCTCCCGAAAGAATTCGCCTGTCGTAAATCCCCTCCGCAGAGCTTTGCCACCCAGGAAGATGGACTCACACCAGCAGAGAGAAGCCAGAAGGCAGGGCGCTAGGGTTAGGGCTCGTTTCTCCTCCAACAAGTCGTTCATTTGCCCGCAAAGGCCTTTGCCCCTCCCCTTCCTCGGTAAGATAGGAAATAAGGCCCAGATTCGATCTCCTTAAGTCTCATTATTCTGCGAACTCTCCTGCAGATACTTAGACAAATGAAAACCTATCTTTTCTCTCGCTAATTTGTCTTTTGTCACTTTAATTCACAGGAGTCCATGGCAGAATCTAAGAGGGGAGAGGAAACGTTTTTCTTCCTTGACATGAAGTATTTGTTTCGTAAGCACAGAGGAAGCAGAGGAGGTTTGTTCCTCAAAATGCTGACGGGAGTTTTGTTTGGCATAAGGTGTGATAGGCTGGTAACTGGCTTCCTCTTTGCTCCCCTCTTTGTATGCTTGGCTATTGTTTGGATTTTAAAGATTAACTGCCAGAAGTGAAGGGACACTAGTTCTTCGCCTGAGGTCTCTGCAGGTGTTTCAGGGCAGGGTCTGCAGTCGGGACCTGCAGAGGCGAAGGGCTGGGTTAGGAGAGTCAGAGCGAGCGGCTCAGCGACCTTCTGTGTTTCTCGACCTGCTGTAAAGTGTGTATTCCTTTCTGGTCGCCCCGCGCCGCCGCTTGCGGGATCTTAGTTCCGGACTATGGATTGAACCCGCGCCCTCAGCAGGGGAAGAACGGCGTCCTAACCTCCGGACTGCCAGGGACTTCCCAAGTGTGTATTATTTAAAGTTTTTGTTTTGCTTTTTTGAATCATGCTTAGATTTTAGTCACTTTATTAGATGGAACCAAACAGAGTCGCCAACCTTTGGCAGGTTTTGATCTATAAAATGGCAAATTTATTTCACAGATTTTGACCAACATTTGACAGCTTTTGACCTAATAGCAATCTCGCATGGTTTAACCTGGCTCGCTTGTCTGAAAATCTCCAGTCTGTGTTTATGTCGGGTGGTGGCCCCGCGTGTGAAGTGGGGGGGACGACGGGACAGGAAGGGTACCCACTTCGGTGCCGGCTGTCCCAGTGGAAGGGTTCCCTGACCTTGCACCCGGGCGGCACTGAACAGATTTAGGACCAGAAAACCGAGAAATCGACGCACTTGTGCTTCATGGTCTGGCTAAAATTCCTTTTGCCTCGACCATCAGATACACAAAGGAAACTCTCAGAGCTCAGCCCCGGCCCTCAGGCAGGGACGGGGCGCCAGCCGTGGGTCAGGGGTGTAAATCTCCTTGGCTTAGGGCAGATGTTAAGACCTTCACCGGGAGGTTTGTCACCCCTGGGCCCAACCGTCCAGAACAGAGACTGGCTCCCTGGCCTTCTGTCTTCCTTTCCAGGGCTGCTGTCACGGAGGCCCACAGCCAGGGTGGCCTGAGCCACAGAGATTCATTTCCCCACCGTTTGGGGCCAGAAGTCTGAGCCCAGGGTGCCCGCTGGGCCGCATTCCCTCTGAGCGTCCGGGTAGAGCCCTTCTGGCCTGGGGGTCGCTGACGGTCCTGGGCGCTTCTCAGCTCTGGCCACACCCCTCCTGTCTCCGCCTCTGTTGTCACCTGTGTGTCTGCATCTCTTCCAGTCACTGGGCTGGACCCGTCCTTCTGCACGATGACCTCACCTTAACCAACAGTCAGTCGTGGGCAGCGCATTTGTCTTCCAATAAGGTCCCATTCGGAGGTTCTAGGGGTTAGGACTTCCACGTGTCTTTTTTTTTTTTTTTTTTAAATTAATTAATTATTTTATTTATTTATTTTTGGCTGCGTTGGGTCTTTGTTGCTGCGCGCGGGCTTTCTCTAGTTATGGCGAGCGTGGGCTACTCTTCGTTGCGGTGCGCGGGCTTCTCATTGCGGTGGCTTCTCTTGTTGTGGAGCACGGGCCCTAGGTGCGTGGGCTTCAGTAGTTGTGGCACGTGGGCTCAGTAGTTGTGGCGCACGAGCTTAGCTGCTCCGCGGCATGTGGGATCTTCCCGGACCAGGGCTCAAACCTGTGTCTGCTGCACTGACAGGCAGATTCTTAACCACAGCGCCACCAGGGAAGCCCCCCCCTGTGTCTTTTTGAGGACACGATGCGGTCACAGCACCCCCTGAGGGAGCTCTCTGAAGCTGTTTCCCTGCCATGGACAGCTGCTCTCCTGCTCCGGGTGGCCTGGGCTTAAGCGGACAGGAGTGTCACTTGGCCACACGCTCATCTCGGTCAGGGACACCCGCTCCCTGTGTTCCGGAATGTCGCTGATGGTCCCAGAAACCAGTCACGTCCTTCCTCCTGCCACCGGCCCCTCCCGCTGGAGCCCCTGTCTCCATGAGACGACCCCTCGGTGTCCGGCGCCCTGTAACCACCTGCTGTGCTCTGCGTGTCCCCTCGGGGAGCAATGTGCCCTCACCCTTTGATGCCAGAGGACAGGACCCTCAGAGGATTGGTCTCTGAGCCCAGGCTGCCCAGCGTGGGGGGGGGTCCCCTCCCCCTCCCCCCCCTCCCCTCCCCTCCCCCTCCCCCCGACCCCTCCCCTCCCCTCCCCCCCGACCCCTCCCCTCCCCCTCCCCTCCCCTCCCCTCCCCCCCTCCCCTCCCCCTCCCCCTCCCCCTCCCCTCCCCCTCCCCCTCCCCTCCCCCTCCCCCTCCCCTCCCCCTCCCCCTCCTGGTCTATCCCTTCAGCCTCCTGCCCAGGAGGCCTTCCTGCCTCTCCTCCTTTGTCAGCGTCTAAACGGGGAGGAGGGCTTGGGTCAGGTGGGCCGGGGAGGAGGGCTTGGGTCAGGTGGGCCGTCCAGGCCGAAGGCTTTCGCTGCCCTCCACGCTGACGATTCTGTTCTCAGGTCCATCTCCAGATCCAAACATATAGTTGCCAACCTGACATTTTCCCCTGATATGTAAGACTCTCTCAGAAGCTCTTTCTCTGGCCTTTCAAAGGTTTCTAAATCTTGCAAGGGCCGGTGAGCCCCTTGCAGTCTCACGGCTGTGGGGCAACTCCTCAAGGGCCTGGGAGCCCCTCTTGGAAAGGGAGCCGCCTGGGAAGGGAGCGCGCGGCTCAGGGAGGCCGGGGAGGAGCCGGGCTGCCCTGAGCCGCCTCTGCCTCCGAACCGCAGAGGCTGCCCGAGCAAGGGCTGGGTCCCTGCGGCTCCCGACGGGCGGCTCTGTCTTCACAGCGTCTCTTGTGTGTCCGACGCACAGCCCCTTCTGGCTTGATGCTTGTTCACCTGTCAGGTTAATTTCCTGGGTGGGCAGGAGGGTGTTTTCAGTCCTTTTTCCCCAGCACTTGTCACCTGTGCCGGCCGCCCTGGGGGGTCTGCGTCTCTCTGCCGTTTCTGCGCTTGATGGGGACTTTTCTTGGGGTTCTGAGGTACTTCCTGCTGTGTTAATCGGACCGAGTCAGCTGAGAGCAACGGGGACTCAGGGGCTGGTGCAGCCCACGGCCAGGGGGCGGCCGGAGGGAGACGCCCAGGCCCTGCTCGCGGAGTCTCGGGCATCTTAAAGAAAGTGCTGTCGATCTGCCGTGTTACCCTGCACCTTGCCCCACTGGCCTGAGCCAAGCTGGGACGCGGTCTTCATCCTAAATGGCCAAGAACCTGGAACTCGGGGTTTAATTCTACGGAACAAAGGGGAAAAAGTGTCACTGGGGCACTGCAGTTTCGAACAAATCCACTTGGAGACAATTATTTTCTAACCCAGCTGGGCTGAGTTCTCCATCCCAGACCCCTGGGTTCCCTAAGCACCAGGAGTCCCCGCCCACCCCGGTCAGGGTGGGGGAGGGGCCCACCAGCTGATGCAGCCGGAGAGGAGGATCCCAGCGCTTCCCAAGGTCCCTGGTACGCCAGCCCCGCAGAGGCTGTGGCTGACACAGCGGCAGCTCTTCGGCTCTGGAGGTACTTAAACGCTGTCCAGTTGCTTTTTGTTTCTCGGACTCTATCGTCCTGACCCACAAACCCTGCTAATACCGTATTTGCCAAGTGAAGGGAGGCCTAGGCAGACGAGACGAGGGGCGCAGCTGCCCTAAGAACGGCTGAGAGCCACGTGCGTTGTACGTAGAAAGGAAAGGAATGTGGACCGAGTCCAGCGGGCGGCTGGGGGTCAGGAGAGCTGGGGCGGACGCACTGGGCTTTCTCACCTGTCAGGTCAGGTAATTGTGACGTCAGTCTGTCACCTGATGCAGAGGGAAGGGCGGCCTTGTTACGGTTTCCTTCTCCGGACAGAGAGCCACCTGGCCCCTGGCAAACTCACAGTGAGGGCGGTACGATGAACGCCATGATGGTCCTGACTTTCCACCCCTGCAGCTGGTTTTGCTCTGAAGATAAGAAAGTTGCAGGTTAAGGCAAACAAGAGCTCTCCTCTTTTCACCCTGAGCGTATGGCTGTCCTACGTTGCCATTCTTATCCGTTCCACTGTGTGAGGTTTTCCGATGTCACCTCGGTGACGGCCGTGGGTCCCGTCTTTCCAGAACGGCTCTGCCAGCTGGACGGCGTCCAGTGAGGAAGCCAGGTGGATGTGGGCTTCGCCAGCCCTTCCCTCTTTCTGGAGAACACAGGCCTGTGCCAGTGGCTAGCGGTGGCGGCCCTCCACAGGTGCACAAGATGTCGTCGGGCTTGGGGACGTGCCCTCACCCACGTCGGGGTCCCTCTGGCGGGCTTTGGGGGCCCAGCTGTCCAAGCGCTGGGGGGGCTCCTGCGACCCCAGCCAGAGAAGCTTGATTTCTAAACATCTCTGAGCTGCTGGAGGCTGACCGTCTGCTCGCATCCTCCCCGAGCCCCCCCACTCTCTCTTCCAGGACGGTGGCACGGTGCAGACGAGCCAGCTCGTGACCCGACAGTCCCCCGAGCCCCCTGGAGGATGAACCGGAGACGGGACGAGGGAGAGAACACAGAAACGAGCCAGCCCTGGACACAGGCACTAGGGAAGTCTGTGTGGCTGGGCTCTCCCGTCTGTGCCCACACAGGGGACTGGCTGGCACTGGCCGGGGGTCGCAGGGGCCCCCAGCCGGCCCCTGCATTCCCCGTGGGGGCTTGGCATCGGGAGCCTGACCCCCTAAGGGCCGGCATGACTAGGGGGCCTTCGCCACCCGGTCGGCAGGCTGCCCGTCAGCTGCCCCTTGCTGACCTGCTGTCTGGGCCCCACTGCACGGCCCCTCCCGCCTGGGTTGCTCTCTTGGGCCGCAGGCTGGTTGTCCGCGTCTCTCAGGCGGGGGTGTGCCCATGAGCCTATGGCTCATTTGTGCAACCATCTCCAGCCTCTGGGTCCGGGAAGGTGCTCAGCACTGATTCACCCACCGGGTCCATAAATGCTCACTGAGACCTACCACGTGCTTCAGGCCATGGAAGGCACGGGGATTGGACACGGCCCGTGGGTGCCGGCCAGAGGGGCAGCCAGCACTGGGAGGGTTCAGGCGCAGCGATGCCGACGGAGGTCCCCGAGGAAGGAGAAGCCCGGCAGGGTTGACTCCGCAAAGGGGCTGATTTCCAGGGTCCCGGGTGCGGGAGGCCCAGGTGCTGGGTAGCGGCTGCACGGTCACCTTCCATCCATCCCAGAGGACACGGGGAGAGAGAGGGAGGGAACAGGCCTTCTGTGCTGCCCGAGCTGACCCGGGGTGACCCCCACACGGGCACCAGCGCCAGAATGCCCTCTTCCCCTCCGTGCACGCCCGCCCCACGCCACGCTGGCCCCGCCCGCACAGACGGGGGTCATCTTCCTCCTCGACATAAAGACAAAGTGAAAGGCATTTTGGAGACAGCTGGGGATGTTTAAAAATGGCTTCTGTTGGGGGGAAAATCTTTCCCTTCTTTTCTAGGTTCATTGGCTGGTCTAATCATTAAACTGACATAAAACAGATTAACAAGAATTAACAGATAAACGGATTTCGTCCATGCGGGAGTCCCACAAAAATAAGAGACTCGGAGGCAGTCAGGCAGCTGAGGCGTCTACACCCTCCTAAGCGAAGAAGAAGGGGCAGGAGCCCGGCTTCAAAGAGGAGGGAGATGAGTCACAGGAAGGGGAGGGGAGCAGGTGTTTGGTGCATAGGTGTCTGCCCTGCCGTGCACATGAGCCTTACCGATAGGAAAAGTTATCTGGGTAGGAGTGCTTTTCCTGGGCTGGGCCCCATCTAAATTCTTTCAGGCAGTTAAGGGAGCGGTAACAAGTTTTTCCTGAGTCTGCTGGATCTTAATTGCCCTTGGCTCAAACTATCCCCACACCAAGTGGTGCATTTTGGGGTGGCTTATTCTGGCCCCCCTCAATGACATATTAGATTATATTCGTGAATACATGCTTCTTTTCTTATAAGTGATGACAGACAGTATTGAGGCTACAGAGAAAACTTTCCTTATGAGGTCGTACATGCTAAAATATCTAGGGGCAAAATGTCAGGGTGTCTGTAACCTGCTTTCAAATGGTTCATCAAAAACTGAAAAAGAGAGACCAAAGCTATGGGGAAATGGCAGCAACCGGTGAATGGAGGTGAAGTGTTTGTGTGTTCATCTGATTCGTTTTTCAATTTTCCTGTGGGGCTGAAAGATTAAATAAGAACTCAGGACGGTGGGGAAGGGTCTGTGTTGAAGGGACGGTCCGTTAGAGCACGGGGGAGGGTGCCGGGGGCCTGCCCGGGTTTGCTTGCCCGAACCTTGGGGGACCCAGGAGACTTGGCTCTGTTTCGGGGGCTCCGTTTGCTGGGTGGCCGCATACGGGGGAAGCAGAAGCTCTGTCCTGTGGCCATAGATTCCATTCAATCCTGGACAGCCCTGTTCTGGGTTCAGCTGGGCTTCAAAATAATAGGGGGGGTGAGGGGAGTATGCTAGCTTGCTGGAAACCCCTGTCATTCCGCAGGGGATTTTGCTGGAGAGGTCGTGCGTTGGAGAAGCTTTCAAGAGCAACAGAGGATCTGGGCAAGTTTCAGTTACAGAATCTGCGTGTTCTTTCACTCTGGTTTTCCTTCTCAGAGTTTAAGAAGGACCGTGACGAAGGCAGCAGTTTTCTGAGAGCAGCAGCTTTCACTCTTGTTCTTCTGCTTGGCTGGGTGTTCTCAGTTACGGCAGCCGGTCTGAGCTCTGAGGTGAAGGGGCAGAGCTGCTGTCCTTTATCCCACTCCTTTGGGGCGACCTTCTGTTGGAGGAGGCCTCGCCTCCAGGAACCCACTCCCTTCTTTCCAGTCCTCGGGACCCGGAGGCTGCCTGGGGCACCCCTCTGCTGTGCCTCTGAGCCTCAGTTTCCTCGTCTGGAAGTCGGAGAGACCCGGTCCGGGGTGGAGCGGTGCTGTGACAGAGGAAAGTGGAAGGGGCTGGCCGGGGACCTTGTACGCTTTTAGCACTTAATTAAAACCCCAGGGACTCAACACTCTGCATTTCCAAGGCAGGGGACGTGCAGTGCGCTTGATCCCCCCCCCCCCCCGGAACTGAGATCCCACATGCTGCGCAGCACGGCCAAAAGGAAAAAAAAAGAGAGAGAGAACATTTATCAGATGAATTAAGATTAAAAACAAAGCACAAATTAGCATATTAACCCCCCCAGCGGCCTAAATTGTATGCATTCTTCGAGTAAACTTTCCTCCGGGGGTTATTCCAAAGAGGGGACGCAGCGCATCCGGCGGGCAGGGTCAGGAGCGCGTCCTTGGTGACGGGCTTGAGTTTACTCAGGAGCTCAGTCCAAACACCGAGATTGTCCCCCTCCGGCCTCAGAGGCCGCTTGCTCCAAGCTGTAGGAGAAAATGAAGTGCGTGCGCGTCTGGTCGCTCGGCGGGGTCTGCTGGTCCTCGGCTCTGCATTTCTTGCTACACATGGGAAATAATAAATGTTCACTAAGTGCTGGTTAAGTAAAGAAACGGATACATGACTGAAAGGAAAAGAACCCGGCTGGCTGCGCCCTGGGCCCTGGGACCCCCCACCGGTCCTGTCGCCCCACAGGCTTCTGAGTCACCCCGGTGCCCGGCTCTCCTCCAGAGAAACCTTTGTCGCTTGCACCTCCTCCCACGTACCCTGACCGTATTAGTTGACAGTCAGAGCGCTTCCAGAAGAGGGAGTCTCGTTACCCTGCAGGAGCTCGGCCCCGCCGGGAAGCTCTGGTGGCTTTTGTTTCAGGCTCACCGCCTCCTGCCCCAGTCCTGGCCAGCGCTGCCCAGGGGCCGGGCAGGGATGGGCGGGCTGCCGACAGTGGCGGCTCCGGAGCGAGGGTTGAAGTCCAGCGAGAGGGACGGAGGATGGGTCCGAGCCTAGGACAAGGCCGTGTGATTGCCTCCCGTCTGCCTGAAAGATCACACGTCAGACTTCCTTCCCTCCCATCTCTTTTATTGTGGTAAAATACACTTAACATAAACTTTGTCATGTTAACCATTTCTAAGGGTACAGTTCCGGAGCAGTAAATACGCTCACCACCGTCATCTCCATAACTCACCTTGTAAAATGGAAAATCTGTCCCCAGTAAACACTCACTCCCCGTCCTCCTGCCCCAGTGCCCGGCCCCCACCATCTACTTTCTGTCTATGAATTTGATGACCCCAGGGACCTCATATAAGTGAATCATATAGTGTTTGTCTTTGGGGACTGGCTCATTTCCCTGAGTATAATATCCTCAAGGTCCATCCCTGTTGTAGCAGGTGACAGAATGTCCTTCCTTTTTATGGCTGAATCATATTCCATTGTGGGGATGGACCACACTTTGTTTATCCATCATCTATCGATGGATACTGGGTTGCTTCCACCTCTGGGCTAGTGTGAATAATGCTACACGAGCATGGTGTACAAATATCTCCTCGAGACCCTGCTTTCCAGTCTTTTTTTTTTTTTTTCTTTTTCAGACTCTTACCAGTCTTTTTTAAATTTTAATTTTATTTATTTTTATATAGTGGGTTCTTATTAGTTATCTATTTTATACATGTAAGTGTATACATGTCACTCCCAATCTCCCAATTCATCCACCCCCACCACTTTCCCCCCTTGGTGTCCATACATTTGTTCTCTACATCTGTGTCTCTATTTCTGCCTTGCAAACCGGTTCATCTGTACCATTTTTCTAGGTTCCACATGTATGCGTTAATATACGATATTTGTTTTTCTCTTTCTGACTTACTTCACTCTGTATGACAGTCTCTAGATCCATCCACGTCTCTACAAATGACCCAATTTCGTTCATTTTTATAGCTGAGTAATAATCCATTGTATATATGTACCACACCTTCTTTATCCATTCGTCTGTTGATGAGTATTTAGGTTGCTTTCGTGACCTGGATATTATAAATAGAGCTGCAGTGGACATTGTGGTACATGACTCTTTTTGAATGATGGTTTTCTCAGGGTCTATGCCCAGGAGTGGGATTGCTGGGTCGGATGGTAGTTCTATTTGTAGTTTTTTAAGGAACCTCCATACTGTTCTCCATAGTGGCTGTATCATTTTACATTCCCACCAACAGAGCAAGAGGGTTCCCTTTTCTCCACACCCTCTCCAGCATTTGTTGTTTGTAGATTTTCTGTTGATGCCCATTCTAACCGGTGTGTGCTTTCCATTCTTTTGTGTATATACCCACAAGTTGGAGTTGCTGGATCACATGGTAGTTCTGTTTTTAATTTTTTGAGGACCTAGAATACCATTTTCCGCAGTGGCTACTTAGCCATCCCAAAGGGTGTGAGGTGGTAAACAGTGAACAGGGGATTTTTGTCCCAGAGGTGGACTCCTCTCACTCTGGCGTGTCTTTTCACTTTCATAACTGTGCTTTTTGAAAAACAAAAGTTTTTACTTTTAATGAATCCAGTTTATCAATTTTTTTTCTTTTATGGCAAATGCTTTTTGTGTCTGTACAAATAATCTCTGCCTATGGAAGTCTCAAAGATTTTCACCTGTGTTTTCTTCTAGAAGTTTTATAGTTTTAGATTGACATTTGGGTCTGTGACGTCTTTTGGGTTCATGTTTGTGTTTGGTGTGAGATA
Organism: Kogia breviceps; assembly: GCF_026419965.1. Lineage (NCBI taxonomy): Eukaryota > Metazoa > Chordata > Mammalia > Artiodactyla > Physeteridae > Kogia > Kogia breviceps. The sequence goes on along the minus strand of NC_081318.1, from coordinate 1,479,407 downwards.
AGTTTTGGTTGTTTTCAGTGCCTATCCAGTTGTTCCAATATTTGTTAAAAGTCTCTCCTCTGCCTATTGATTTATCCCAGCACCTTTGCAGAAAATAAATTTACCATATATCACATCACTATTTCAAATTCACATAATTCAAGTGGGCTTAAATTGTGGTTACTCTGTTTATTGCTGTGTGTAGTTGGCTGCATTGATTCTAGAGAAATCCATCTGCAAACTACAAACACAGAAGGAGCTCATTTATAGATAAGGTATAATTTATCTGTAAAACGTACCCTTCAGGGCTTGAGGAAGGGGAGTGCATTCCTACAATGGATCTCGACAGTTCTGAAATTGTAAGTAGTGGCGGGGTGGGGGTGTGAGCCTGACTGTTCCTGCAGCTCCAGCCGCATATATCTCATCTCAGGGTTGAAGCTCTCCAGGACCGCACCCCCCGCCCCAGAACTCTGGGATTCGCTAACCGGTGGCTATTTATTGAGCACCTGCCAAGAACGTCACTGGAGCTGCGAACGACATGCGGGTCAGTTGCTGAGCACGATAAACTAAATAACAAGCCACTTATGGATATTTTGTCACTTAAATTACTCTAATGCATCATTTCTGACTGCCATGGCATTGGTCAGCCAGGTAGGGATGAAAGAAAAGCCATTGGTTTTTTAAAAAAATCTTAAAAAAAAAATTTGCAGTATAGCTGATTTACAATGTTTCAGGTGTAGAGAAAAGTGATTCAGTTATACATATATATATGCATATATATACTTTTCAGATTCTTTTCCATTATAGGCTATTACAAGATATTCACTATAGGGACTTCCCTGGTGGTCCAGCGGTTAAGCCTTCGCCTTCCAATGCAGGGGGTGCGTGTTCGATCCCTGGTTTGGGAGCTAAGATCCCACATGCCTCGCGGCCAAAAAACCAAAACATAAAACAGAAACAATATCGTAACATATTCAGTAAAGACTTAAAAAAAAAAGAGATTGAGTATAGTTCCCTATGCTATATAGTAGGTTCTTGTTGTTTACCTATTTTATATACAGTCGTGTTTATCTGTTAATCCCGAATTCCTAATCTATCTCCCCCTTTCCCCTTTGGTAACCATAAGTTTGTTTTCTATGTCTGTGAGTCTGTTTCTGCTTTGTAAATAAGCTCATTTGTGTTGTATTTTAGATTCCACATATAAGTGATATCATATGGTATTTGTCTTTCTCTGTGTGACTTACTTTGTATGATAACATCTAGGTCCAGGGAATTCCCTGGTGGTCCAGTGGTTAGGACTCGGTGCGACCACTGCCAAGGGCCTGGGTTCAATCCCTGTCAGGGAACTAAGATCCCACAAGCCTCGCAGTGTGGCAAAAAACAAACAAAACAAAACAAAAAACAAAACTCTAGGTCCATCCGTGTTGTTGAAAATGGCGTTATTTCATTTCTTTTTCCGGCTGAGTGATATTGCATTGGGTGTATGTACCACATCTTCAGCCATTGGTATTAATAAGACCTGGAGAGAATGTTCAGCGCTGGCTGGCTTTTGTTTCTAGGTTTGGGATGTAGTGTCTTTCTGTGGCTCTCCACAGCCGTGCTGGGTGTTGCCTGCAGTGAGTGGAAGAGTTTCCCGGGCAGCGTCACTCACTACGATCCTCACCTGATAGCACCTGGTCTCCATGCTGGGCAGGTGTTCTGAGCTTAGGAGCACACCCTGGGGAGGCCTGGGACGCAGGCCTGGTGGCTCCTTCCTGGCAGGAGCTCCGGTCTCTCCGTGAGGGAGGGAGGGGGGCGTTACCTGCCACAGGGACCGAGCATGGCCGTGGGGTCCTGGTTCACGGGAGCTGGTCCTCTGCGTGTTTCACGTTCAAGGAAAGCTGCTCAGGTGGGACAGGCCTGTTTGTGAGGATGTCAGGGAAGGCAGCGTCCCGGCTCATTTCACAATGAGCAAAGTGTGGCTTGTGCGGGTTAAAGAGCCCCGAGTCCGTGCAAAGCTGCACAGCACGGGTGCCACGAGCGGGCGTGGCCCACTTTTCAGGGTCGGCAGACAAAGCACACTTTGTTGCCTGAATCAGGAAGTACAATACCGCTGACAGCAGACATTTCGTGAGTGAGACGTGGGGACGCGGGCCCGGGAGTCACAGGGACTCCTCTTTTCCCAGGTCTGTTTATCCTCGACGTGAATCCATTCTCACTGCCCAAGACTCAGACGCCCAGGTGGACGGATTGCGTCTCAGGTCTTCTGCTCCCCAGGGCCACAACCGCCAGTACTTTCCTCCTCCTGTGCACCCTCATCTTGTGCAAAATGTATAAGCTACAGAAAAGTTAAAAAACAAACAGTAGAAGGAATATTTTATACTTTTCACTTAGATGCATCAGTTCTTACCATTTCACCACGGCTCCTTTGCCTCTCTCCATACATATGGACACGCATGTACTGAGTCTGCAGCTCACTTCACGGACGCCCTTCTGCTGTCCTTTCCTCCGTAGGACCAAAGCCACTAGGCGACCAGTGTTGTCACCTGCGAGGACAGCATGCTACTTAAGATGCTGGGTTCTTTTTTTTTTTTTTTTTTTTTTTGCGGTACGTGGGCCTCTCACTGCTGTGGCCTCTCCCGTTGCGGAGCACAGGCTCCGGACGCGCAGGCTCAGCGGCCACGGCTCACGGGCCCAGCCGCTCCGCGGCACGTGGGATCTTCCCGGACCGGGGCATGAACCCGCGTCCCCTGCATCGGCAGGAGGACTTCCAACCGCTGCGCCACCAGGGAAGCCCCGCGTTCTTCTTTTTAATCCTTTTTTAAAGAAAAACAAAATACACATAAAAACTCAAACAGTATTTAAGTACAGAAATGCCAGCCCCAGCACTCCTCTCTCCAGGAGTCCGTGCATATTAGTTTTACAAATAAATAGGTGCATTACGTTCTGAGCTGAACAGTACCTGTGGACTCGTTCCTTGTTGTTTCCTACAGATCTACCTGTTTGGTGTTTTATTTTTAAATTAGTTTTGAAAAAGTCTCAATAAGTAATGCATTCGCATAGTTTACAGCTCTAAATAGAGAAAGTATTCGGGGAAAAGTCTCATTTTATCCCAGGCGCCTCCCTCTGGGGTCTCCTCCCCACGCCCAGTGTCCAGGGTGTGATTCTAGAGTTTTGTTTTGTTTTTTTAAGATTTATTTTTAATTAAATAATTTGTTTATTTTATTTTTGGCTGCGTCGGGTCTTAGTTGCGGCGTGCAGGCTCTTTGTTGTGGCGCGAGGGCTTCTCTCTAGTTGTGGCGTGTGGGTTTTTTCCCTTCTCTAGTTGTGGCTCGCGGGGTAAAGAGCGCGTGGGCTCTGTAGTTTGTGGCACGCGGGCTCTAGTTGAGGTGCACGAGCTCAGTAGTTGTGGCACGCGGGCTTCGTTGCCCTGCGGCACGTGGGATCTTAGTTTCCTGACCAGGGATCAAACCCGCGTCCCCTGCATTGTAAGGAGGATTCTTTATCACTGGACCGCCAGGGAAGTCCCCGATTCTGGATTTTTCTAAGTACAAGCTGTTCTCATTCTTCCCTTTTTACACAAAAAGCAGCGCGCTCACACTGTTCCACAGTTTACTTTTTTTCCAATTAGCAGCATGTCTTGATGTTAAGGTAAAGTGATTTCTAAGGACATACATTTAGGTGGGACTGAATAGTTCTGTAATACAGTGAAAGTTTCTGTTTAATGTGTTAGATTAACCAGAAATTAAGCTACTATGTCTAATACAAACTGTGGGTAACTTGTTTTGAAGGCAGGAAATCTAAAACATCTATAAATCTAAAACCATTTATTTAGGTAGGATTCTTTGAAGGTGATAAAATCTGGGGTACCCTTTGAGATTTTTAAAAATTGAAGTAGAGTTGATTTACAATTTTGTGTTAGTTTCAGGTTATACATATATACCTGTATATATCTATATTCTTTTTAAAAATTATTTTCCATTATAGTTTATTACAAGATATTGAATATAGTTCCCTTGTTTTGTATATGTTTTAAATCAGTATATAGGAGTGTGTATCTGCTAATCGCAAACTCCTAATGTATCCCTCCCCCGCATCCCCTTTGGTAACCGTAAGTTTGTCTTCTACGTCTGTGAGTTTATTTGTTTTGTAATTAATTTGTATCATTTAAAAATACAAATGATATATACATATATCATATGGTATATCATACGATACCATATGATATTTGTCTTTCTCTGGCTGACTTACTTCACTTAGTATGACAATCTCTAGGTCCATCCATGTTGCTATAAATGGCGTTATTTCATTCTTTTTATGGCTGAGTAGTATTCCATTGCATATATGTACCACATCTTCTTTATCCATTTTTCTGTTGATGGACATCTAGGTTGCTTCCATGTCTTGGCTATTGTCAACAGTGCTGCAATGAACATAGGGGTGCATGTATCTTTTTGAATTATGTTTTGTCCAGATATATGCTCAGGAGTGGGATTGCTGGGTCGTATGGTGGCTCTATTTTTAGTTTTTAAAGGAACCTCCGCACTGTTCTCCATAGTGGCTGCACCAACTTACACATTCCTACCGACAGCGCGGGAGGGCTCCCTTTTCTCCACACCCTCTCTGGCATTGGTTGTAGACTTCTTGACGGTGGCCATTCTGACCGGTGTGGAGATTTTTGACAGACACATGTTCCTGAGGGGCTTTGAAGGCATTTTGATTAGAGAAACGTACACTAAATATGTATGTGAAATAGCACATTTCTCATACAACATCTTGTGCTGTTGTGATACCTTTTATCTGGGGATCTCAAAGAACTACTTTTATAAGTTCTAAGGCACATGCAAGGTCAAGGTACAGCAGCCATCATTACTCCCATTTCACAGACAGGGAAACGAGGCTCGTGGTTAAGTCACAGCATGGTCAACATCGAGGATTTATTGGGCATCCTGAGGACGCAGGGCAGAAAGGTAAGTTTATGCATCACGTCCTCGTGGTCCCAACGTAAAAGCAGCCGGCACCCCTTCTCGGGTCTCGGTGCTGGCACTCTGTCTCCTTCCCACTCACCCAAAGACCTGAAGTGTCCCGAGGCCTGGCGGCGTGACAGCTTTCAGAGTTAACAAGTTCCCCCCATTCCTTTATCTTTCGAGATTAAGGACCTTCTCTACCGCTTGCCCTTTACACGTGTTAAATGCGCCCTGGAATCCCAAACGCTCCCCACAGCTGTCTGCAGTCGTCTGTGTCCTTCCTCCCCTGTGGAGGGCGGGCTGAGGAAGGGAGCCCCACATCTGAGTCCTCTGTCTGTGCCTCCTTTACTTCCCGTCTGTTTTGAAGGGAAGGTATAAATCCCTCCTTTTCAAGGTGAGTTCCTCTACCTTTATGCTGGGTTCCAATCCTCCAGACTCCTTGAGAATGACTTTAACTTTCTCTTTCTCTCCAGCATCATCAATTCCTTTCCTGTCTGTGGGCTCTTTGATTAGAAACATGCAGAAGTGTCTTCAAGGTAACAACCACAAACAAACGCAACAAAACCAGGTAAACGCCAAGGCTTCACTTGACTTTCCCTTTCTGGGTATTGCCTTTCTTCCCTTCTCTGTTGGGGACAAATCTTTCTGACTGCTGCCTGGGTTCCCCATAAAGCACCCCTCTGTAATCCAGTCTCCTGCAATGACTCCATCAAAGGCCACCAACACTTGAACCATGAATGTTTCTCAGCTCTCCTCCTTTCTTTTTTTTTTCACTTGATGATGTTAACCAAGCTCTTTTCGGAAATTCCTTCTTCTCTGAGTGCAGCACACACCGTTTTCTGGGGCTCCCTACTGCCTGCTGTTCCCGCAGCTTCTCTTTCTTTTCCCACAGCAACGAGGCTCTTAAACCTTGATTTGCAGCTTTGATAGGTCTTCGAAGGCCCAGGTAACCGGTGACAATGTCTGCTGGGTACTTTCAGCTGGTCCACAATGTCACCTTTCTCCCATGGCCAGTATCCTCTCTCGCTCTCTCCTCCACCCAGACTGGCTCTTCCTCCTGGTTAAAACCTTCGCATGGTGGAATTGAGTTTTCCTTTCCCCTTTCCTTCGCCCCACGACACCTAGTCAAACACAGATGCTCAAGATTTTTCTTCTATAACCCGGAAACATTTCCAAGGCTTCACAGTCACCGTGTCCTTTCATTTTCCAATTAAATAATTTGAGTCTCCCTCTAAAGTAACTGCAAGAAGTCCAGAACCTGTCCCCTCACAGGGCTCCTCTTCTAGGGTCCCCAGATTGAGACCCGTTCAGTGGTCACTGCACACAGGCCCTGCCCACAGGGTCTCCTGCACACAGGCCCTGTCCCCTCCTTCATTTCTCAAGGCTACCTTTCACACACACAAAGATACCACCAGACTGTGAAGGTTGATAAACATTTCTGAAGACCTGAGATGTTACAAAAGGAATGAAAGCGCTTGGAAACAATGCTTTATAATTGGACACCCGGGAGCACTGCTTCTCAGGCCCCTGGGCCCCAGGCTGGGCCCTTCCTGCAAGGCTGCCCCTTCCGGAGCTCCTCCCTTCTCAGGCCTCTCCTCCCCCACCCCCAGTCCTTCGGTCTTGCCCACCTTCTTCAGTTAAAACTGTCACAACTTTTGCAAAGATGCTCTTCTCCGCAAAGAAGTCTCACCCACCACGGGTCCTTCAGTCTGCGTCTCTTGCCTCTAGACCTTGTCGATGAGCTTTCCTTCTGAAGTAAGAATCTTGTTGCCATTCCTACAACGTGGAGCAGCTTTAGTTTTTAAAATAGCACTATGTACTTATTTATTTATTCATTCATTTATGTTCTTGGCTACCCTTGGAAATGTTTCCTCTGTCTGGAATTCTCTCCATCCACGCAGGGCTTCAAATAATTAATTCCTACTTATCTTTCAAAACTCACTCAAGATTGGCCTCTTCTGAGATGCTTTTCTTGATCTGTCCCCCCCTCCCCGGCGCCCTCATTCTCATCCTGGTTTGGATGTCTCTCCTCTGGGCCTGGAAGCTGTAATCTTAGATCTTAATAGCTCTGGCTACACAGCCCTGGAACCTCCGGTTTATGGGCCAGTCTTCCTCACTGGACAGGAAGGTCCTGGACGGAAAGAGTCCCACCTTCTTTTACGTGCGGCTGGGGAACAGCATAGTGCTGGTATACAGTAGGTGTTCAACGTATGCGCATGAAATGGGGAAATGAAAATACACTCATGCTTATCTCTCCGCTGTATTTCAATCTCTCACCACTTCACGCCACACTACTACGGAGTTCTGGAGGACTCACGGTTTCAACTTCATAAACGTGATTTTATTAGTTTTGAAAAGTAATAATAAATAAAATAAAAATGTTTTATATGTAACACAAAAGTTCAAACAATACTTAAAATCAGAAAGAAGAAAGTGAGAATTACGTGAAATACTCATTATTGAGTATTCTTCCAGTTTTCTGTGCGTCTAGGTTGAAGTAGCAGAATATGCCATCCCAGGATTTGCCTCTTTGGCATAACGATTGCTTTGAGCCATTCTTTTTTTTTTTTTTTAAAGAAACTGCAGAAGCAGGAGAAACTCTGAGAACAGAGTAGAAATCTACCCTTTTGTCGGGAAGTTCACATTAATAAGGGAAATCTCCATTTCTAACACATCTCCCCCTCTGTAGCCGGATGGAGAAGGCAGCAGACTGAAATCTGCATAACAACCTTACCCTCGTTTACTGTGCTTTGCCTTAGAACCTCCCTTAACTGGTTCCCCTCCCCCCTTCCCCCTCGCCCAACATCTTTGTCTTTATTTGAAGATGGTGTTGAAAATGATGGCTTGGATCCCTCCTGGAGTTTACTAAATTTTCCTGGTGTCTCCCATGTATACCTGAGGTGTACCTGTTAATAAACTTGCATTTGTTTTTCTCCTGTATCTGTCTTTCATTATAGGGAGTCTTAGCTAAGAACTCAAAAGCAAAGAGGGAAAATTATATGTATATGTTCACGCACACGCACACGCACACGAATACGGTTTTACAAGAACGGGATCGTTATGTCAGTAGTGTGCCTTGGGCGCACTGGGCGTTGGTAAGTATAACTGGCGTTATTATCATCATTTTCACGGCCTGCGGAGTTTTCCTGATAAAAGGAGGAACTGATTACCTGCAAAGTTGTGATCAATAACCTCGCATGTACTTTTCTCTTTCTTTCGCTGTTCTTGCATTGATTGCCTCAGGGCAATTTTTTACAAATGTTATTCTTCCATCGAAGATAAATTTCGCAGTAGAGCAGTAATTGCTAAACTGTCATTCGGGACCTTTACCTTTGGTTCCTGGACTCACAGGTGGGCTTGGCAGGATGTGTGTGCACGCACTCCTGTGTCTACAGATTTTCTCCTATCACTTTCACGTTTTGCTGGCGAGAAGTCCATGCCTTTTATCAGTTTCTCCGAGAGGCCATGACAGAAGAGCTGTGATTTACTGAATATCTCTATGTGCCAAGCACGGAGCCAAGCACATACAATTAACCTTCACATGAAGCCTTTATCCCCATTTTACAGATGAGGAAACAAAGTCACAGAGGCTCCCTCCTCTTCCATACATCCTGCAAACCACAGATTCGTCATCGCCTGGCTTCCCTTGGCTGCCAGTTAACAGCCCAAGGCCTTTCCAACTGTTTTCCGAGGCCAACCAGCCTCCCCAGGCCTCTCCAAAGGCCTTCCACTCCAGATCATATCCTTGCGGTTCCATGTTGAAGCGACTTCCAGTGGAGTAGTTTCCAGCAGCACCGCTATCTGGGCTAACGCTAATTTTGGAATAAGTCTTTAATCTTTGAAGATCTTCTCTGTTGTCCGCAAAGAGCTCCTTAAATACGGAGTATTATCTAATTTTCAGGGTGTTTGTTCCCCCGGAACGCCGAGAGACGCCTTGTTGGTACTGGTTGGTTTTTCTCCTGACACAGTTAACTCACTGCACTGGCATTTGTTTTAATAAATACATATTTATTTTTTGGAGGAAGACCAAGCTATTTGTGTCTAGCCTACTATTTAGACTCCACTGTCTCTGTGCTGCCTGCATTCCGAGGTTAGCTCCCACTTGCGTTAAGTGGGGACTCATTTAAATGTGAGCTGTCACACGACAGCACTGTCAACCCCGGGAGGGAAAGAAAACCCCGGGGACCGGCTGGCAGGTAGGGTTGCGTGCGGCGGAGCCAGGTGCGCAGGCGCTGAAGGAAATTCCAGCCCCGCCGAGGTCATCTCAGCTTCACCAGGAGTTGCTAACACCCAACACCGCTGTGCTTCCCCTGACCAGGGATTTCTATAACCTACCAAAGGAGGAAACGGAGAATTGACTCGGAGTAAACAGTTTTCTTTCGCTAACTGGTCACATGCTGGTCACCTGCTAAGAAGTAGGTGCGTAACACAGGGAGGGTTTACACAAGAAACGGCTCCTCAAAATACGGTCTCTGATCTCAAATGGGAAGAACAAGACACACGGCCCCCTCGGCTCTCCAAGGGCCCAGGCGAAGGGCGGGTCAGCGGCCCACCCCTTGGGCCCCGGGGACACCCGCCATCCGCGCTCGTCCGCGCTGACCCACCGACAGGACCCTACGGCGGCGGGCGACGGGGCCTCGACTGCGCACGCGCGCTGCCCGCCGCGTCCCGGGCCGCGCAGAACCTTCGGGAAGGAGGGGGCGGCCGGGGCGGGGCGCATGCGCGGCGTCAGGGCCGGGCGGAAGTGTCGTCGCTGCGCCGCCGCCGCCGCGTGACGCACTTCCTGTTTGTTGTTGGAGAAAGGAGAGAAAGGAAAGCGCGAGGACCGTCGCAGCCCAGCCGCCACCGCCAACCGCGCCGCTGTGTCGGAGCCGAGGAGCCCCGGTCGCCGCTCCACCGCGCCTTCCGCCGCTGGCTCCCGCGTCCTCGGTGAGGGCCGCCAGCGGCCGAGGGGGCGGGCCCGGCGGCCCACCTGACCCGGGCCGTGGCCGCGGCGGGCCGGGGGCCGGGCTTGGTGTGAGACCGGGCGCGGGGGCGCGGGGGGCAGGCGGGGGGCAGGCCGGGGGCCACGTGTGGGGCCGGGGTCCAACTCGCCCCTCGAGGCCCCCTCCCCCGGGCCCCTCCCCCTGTCCTGGGGGGGGTCCTGTCCTCCCAGCGTCCTGCGGGCCGCGCGCCGGTTGTTGCGGGCGGGGGCGGGGGCGGCGGCGCTGCAGCGTGGGAGGCTGGGTTTTCACTCGGTTTTAAGGCCCCACGTAGACTGCCCTGAAGCCAGGAGGAGGTAGGTGTGCAGGAAGAGTAGAGGCTTGTGGGAGGCCGCGCTGCTTAGTGCGGAGACCGGGAAGCGGGCGGGGGACGCGAGGCAGCGTGTCGGGAACTCCCTGCTGGCTTCTCCGAAGTGTGTCGGAGATGGAAATGAAACGCCTGGCTTTCGGCTTACTTAAAAAGCCAGTTTGCTGGGTTTCGCTTCGGGGTGCACCGCAGTTTATATAGTTGAAGTTTCTATCAACTTTTGCCCAAGTAAGGAAAGAACTGACGCAGGAAGTGGAAATTGCAAACTTGTGTTGTCTCGCGAAACGTTTTCAGAGCGTGTGGGTCTCTCTTCGGACGCGTACCTCTCCTGGCTACGCGGAATGGACAAGGCGGTGGGGAAAAGATCTCACCAGCACTCGGGGGGCTGCCTGGGAAGGGTGGACTGAGTGGCGCCCTTTGTATTCTCAGCGTTTTTAGTTCCGTTGTGGATTCTCAGTAAGACTTTATGGCTAGAATCTTATTTATTTATTTATTTTTGCGGTACGCGGGCCTCTCACTGCTGTGGTCTTTCCCGTTGCGGAGCGCAGGCTCCGGACGCGCAGGCTCAGCGGCCATGGCTCACGGGCCCAGCCGCTCCGCGGCATGTGGAATCCTCCTGGACCGGGGCTCGAACCCGTGTCCCTTGCATCGGCAGGTGGACTTGCAACCACTGCGCCACCAGGGAAGCCCATGGCTAGAATTTTTTAAGGCAGGTAATTGACTTAGTGGAAGAGTTCGGCCGAATGACCAAAAAAGGAAAGAGAAACAAACTCTCAGCATTTGAACTTGTGTGTTGCTCGTTCAGGTTTTACTCTTTTTCTAGTAGTTAAACATATGCAAATGTTTTCATGATATCTGAAAGGCATTTTGTACTTCTTTTCTCCGCCCTCTCCCTAGACCACGGCCTCCCCGGATTCCGTCTGGGAAGTTTAATCCAGACTGTTCCTGTTTCCAGAGACTTTAGCTCCTGTGGGTTTAGGAGTTGAGTATTTGTACGGGCTGTAGTAGAAATATGAGTGCCCTTTGTGCATACTATCCAGGGAGCTGAGCTGTGGAATTTTGGGGGTTATGCAGAGTCTTGAATTTGGGGAATGAATTGGCTCTGTCTAGGTGTGGATGACTTGCCAGGAAGTGGGAGGAGAACAAAAGGGGATGAGAGGTTGGTTTTTGAGATTTGCCTAAGCAGGCTTTGTGTGGTGCTGTGCAAGACTAGGAGGTTGGGAATTTAAGGGCTTTCAAAGACTTTGATATATGTTCAGCATCCTCTTCAAAATATCGGTGTTTTAAATTTTTCTTGATCTCAAAGTGGTAGATTTGGAAAGTATTTCTGGTTGCAGGATAGAGACTCACCTGGAGGGCTGGGTGGAGAATATTATTTGAGTAACACTCTGAATACTAAGTCAGCGTAGGGCATTGTGGTGGGATACCTGCAACCAGTGGCATACAATCGCTTACCTCTTCAAGCACACCCATTATTTTTTTAGATGTTAGAACCCAGGGTAGAACCATTTTCCCTTGTATCAGCTCTATTTTGGACAGTTCCAAACAAATATAATTGTACTCCTCAACAGCAACGACAGTTTTCAGCCTAGCAAACTCAAATACCGAGTTTGGGGTGGAATGGTCGGTGCATTTTTTAGTTTTGAAGCGGGCACGGTTATTTTCAGTCCGACTTTTCAGCATCGCAGTATAATCCTGAGCGTGTCATCTTAGTGACGTTGGTGTTATCTCTTGCCTTCCACTGGGGTGCAGTCTGTATGACTGCTTGTTCAAGGTCAGCTGCTACCTTGGTTAACGCTTAAAGGATGGTTAAATGTCACTTCTGGTGTCTGTTGGTAAGGATTGAGTGAATGCAATCAGTCTTTTGATATTTTAAAGAATTTTTAGAAAAAATGTTTTTTTTTTGTTGTTGTTGTTTTCACTTCTTCGGAAATGATCTAGAATTTAGGACAGTGTTCTGTGTTAAAAGTCTCTTTTGCTTAAAATTTGTCCAGGACACCACCCAGTGGCGAGAGCAGGTTAACTGCAGGCTTATCAGTGAATTAGGATGGGATCAGTGGCAAGATTTAAGAAGTGCCGTAGTTTCTCTTGGGTGAACAGAATTTGAGAGAACTTCAAACTTGAAAAAAGTGAGGTAAATGAAGAAAAGTGAAGTAGGTGAAGGTAAGAGTAATGTATAGAAAGACAATTTTGAAGCCTTATTGGAGAAAATGGCTTCCTGGATATGTCAGCTAGAAAAAAATTTGATGCTTTTATTGTAGATTATAATGTGTTTTTCAAATTTTTATATTTTTAGGGAGACATACAAAAACCAGTTGATTTCCTTTTGTTTCAATATCCTATTTAAGAAAGCAGTAAATTTTGGAGCGTGTGCTCTAGAGTGTGAGTTTGCTCCTTTTCCATTCTTTGATCAGAGGATAAAACTTTTGTTTGTGAACTGAGTAAATCTTTTTTAAAAATACGTGGTTTTTAAGATGGGGGAAATTTCTGAAAAAAACAAAAGTAGTTAGAAGGGTTGCAATGTACATCAAAGTAGAAAAGGTTCTAATTTATATCCCTCACTTTATTTCAGAAGTTATATTATTAAGGCATAGTTTGGTTTTCTCTTAAAACTGTTGTCCTGTATAAAATTTGTAAGGACTTACGCCCATTTTAAGTAAAAAGCACCAATCATTGCGTATGGCCGTGAGGCAGTAGAACTACTAGCTGTATGTCAGAATACTCCAGGTATTTTAGGGTTCCGAAGCTCAGTTGCAAGGATCAGTTGTCCCTGGAATGGTGAGTTCCTCGTGCAGCCTGTGATTCTGTGCACTCTGAAACTTTCATCCTGCCTTTTACCAAGAAAGACATTTAGAGCTTACCTTGTGCATGTGATGGTGCACTGGGGCCCTCCTGTGAGGTCCTTTGGGCAGGCCTGGAATTTTAATTGTGTTCCTTTGTGACTATAGCATTGTCCTGGACCCAGAGTACTCAGAAAATCTTGGTTGAATTGGATCCTTTTTCTCGGTTTGTCTGTTCCCTGATTACCCTCTGTGGTTGATAATGGAATCCAGAGTTTAGGAAGGTTGGGCAAAAATGCAGATAGCATACACATTCAGTTCACAAGTACCAGGACTGAGTACTTGGCACGTATTATTTTAATGAAATGAAGTTAGTCATGCCTCCACGCGTCTGGTAAGTGAGGATTGCCGTTGAAAGAATGGTCTTGGATCCTGAGTTGCAGAAGAAATAACTTCCCTTGTTTTTTTTTTTTTTTTTTTTTTAAATTTATTTTTGGCTGCATTGGGTCTTCCTTGCTGCGCGCGGGCTTTCTCTAGTTGTGGCGAGCAGGGGCTACTCTTCGTTGCGGTGCGCGGGCCTCTCATTGCGGTGGCTTCTCTTGTTGCGGAGCACGGGCTCTAGGCACGCGGAGTCAGTAGTTGTGGCTCGCGGGCTCTAGAGCGCAGGCTCAGTAGTTGTGGTGCACGGGCTTAGTAGTTGCTCCGTGGCATGTGGGATCTTCCCGGACCGGGGCACGAACCCGTGTCCCCTGCATTGGCAGGTGGGTTCTTAACCACTGGAGCACCAGGGAAGTCCCCCCCTTGTTTGTTTCAGGAATGCTTTAAGGCATATTGAGTAAGAATGAACTGTAAGTAGATGATCTGTGATAAGGATTGGTAGTTCACCTCTGTTTCTCCCCCTACCTCTGTGTGTGCTGGGAGTTCATCAGATAATGAAATGACGTGTAGGAAACTTGGCCACGTTTATCATTTATTTTCTTTTAAACTTGCCTACTTCTATTCCATTAAGCAAGTAGTATTGCAGAAGATTAGTTTCTTGTCACAACATGAATTCATCATTTAAATGAAGAGGTTTACTTTAAGATTTGTCCTTTTCTAAGTTAGAAGTAATGAGTATTTTGATTTGCTGTTTTTTTTAAGCTAAAGACAGAATGTCTTCAATGGACAAATCGCATTTTGTAAAACTGTGTGCAATATAAATAGTGATCTATGGGGTGGATAATAATGAAAAGCTTTCAGGAAGGAGGAAGGTTGTTTTTCCCCCTTCAGCTCCATTTTCAATATGGAGTCTCTTGGAAGGAATGAAGGAGGATTTTTATTGCAAGCAGAGCAAGGTTTCTTAGACGTTAGATGGAGAGATAATTTGAGAACAGACTCTTGGGTGGAAAGATGGTTATTTTTAAAATCGTTCAATCTTTTCAAAATACTTATTTGGTTGTGCCGCGTCTTAGTTGCGGCTCGAGGGCTCCTTGGTTGCAGCAACTGGGCTCCTTGGTTGTGGCATGCAAACTCTTGGTTGCGGCATGCGTGTGGGATCTAGTTCCCTGAGCAGGATCAAACCCGGGCCCCCTGCGTTGGGAGCGCGGCGGCTTCACTGCGCCCCCGGGGAAGTCCCTATTTTTATATCTTTTATTTGGCTGCGCTGTGCAGCATGTGGGAATCTTAGGTCCTCCACCAGGGATCGAGTCCATGCCCCCTGCAGTAGAGGCGTCGAGTCGTAACCGCTGGACCGCCGGGGAAGTCCCAGGATGGTCAGTTTAGCCCAGTTACACAGCTTGTTTGTGTGGATGGGAAAGGTTTGGGACAGAGCAGCCAGAGGTCTCAGAATCACAACAGTCATGTTGGGCACATATATTCTTCCTTTTTTTTTTTAATTTTTGAATTTTATTTAGTTTTTTAATACAGGGAACATATATTCTTTCAGTGTTGTTAAGAACGTGGGGCATGTGTAACGACTTGGAAATTCTCCTTTAGATAACTCATGAAAGTAAAAATTTTATAACTTAAAAAAGGGGCCAGTTAAGCTGTTGAAAAAACTTGGGTTCTTAGAGCTGACTCATCGTGGAGCACCTTACACTCTAGATGGGTATTTGTGTCTGTCACCTGAGGTGCTTGTTTAAAATCTTCTATGAATATTTCAGGAGGAGGGGAAGTAAATGCTTCTACTGAGTTGGCCATTTTAAGTTGACTACACGTCCATCCGGACACGCTCCATGGGGTGGGCGCCGCCTCTAATTCTTCCTTTTTTTGTGGAAGTGAAAATCCTGTTTGGATTTCTTGGGCTGGCAAAAACAAGGTATTAATGTGGGCCTTTTTTTTTTTTTGCGGTACGCGGGCCTCTAACCGTTGTGGCTTCTCCCGTTTCGGAGCACAGGCTCAGCGGCCATGGCTCACGGGCCCAGCCGCTCCGCGGCACGTGGGATCTTCCCGGACCGGGGCACGGACCCGTGTCCCCTGCATCGGCAGGTGCACTCTCAGCTGCTGCGCCACCAGGGAAGCCCGTGGGTCTTTCTTAAAGATGAAGTGTTGTAAAGAGAACTCTGGAAAAGCAGGGGGACACCTGCATTAGTAAACTGGTCAAGGGGTCAAAGACTACGCAACGACTGCACGTGAGAGATGATGTTTACAGTTAACGACCACCTCTTTGTCAGTTGTGAAGAAAACTGTCTAGGCTCCCTCCTTCCAGTGTACCTTGAGATGTTAGCTAATCATGATGTGAAACCACAATGCTTGGTAAGTACGTACAAGTATTCTTAGTTTCATCATTTATAATTTTATTTTTGGTTTTGATGTACATAGTAGTAGTTCAGGTACAGGCAGACCTCGTTTCACAGCGCTTTCCTTTATTGCACTTCTTAGATACTGCCTTTTCTACAAATTGAAAGTTTGTGGCAACCCTGCATTGATCAAGTCTGTTGGCCCCGTTTTTCCATCAGCTTTTGCTCACTTTGTATCTCTGGGTCACATTTTGGTAATTCTCGCAATATTTCAGATTTTTTCATTATTATGTTATGGTGATCAGTCATCTCTGATGTTACTGTTGTAATTGTTTTGGGGCCCTAAAAACCCCGCCCATCTAAGACAGCTTGTGTTCTGTCTGCTCCACCAACCCGCCATCTCTCTCGCCCTTCTCTGGCTTCCCTGTTCCTGAGACACAACAGTATTGAAATTAGGCCAGTTAATAACCCTCAGTGGCCTCCAAGCGTTCAAGTGAGGGAAGAGTCGCATGTCCCTCAGTTTAAATCAAAAGCTAGAAATGCTGAAGCTGAGAGAGGAAGGCATGTGGAAAGCTGACAGGCTGAAGGCTAGGCCTCTTGCTCCAAACAGCCAAGTCGTGAAGGCAAAGGAACGTTCTTGAAGGAGATTAAGGTGCTGCTCCAGTGAGCACACGAATGGTAAGAAAGCAACACAGCCTAATTGCTGTTGAGGAGAAAGTTTCAGTGGTCTGAACAGGTGAACAAACCAGCCACGACACTGCCTGAAGCCAAAGCCTAATGCAGGCAAGGCCCTGACTCTCCTCAAGTCTGTGAAGGCTGAGACAGGTGAGGAAGCTGCAGAAGAAAAGCTTGAAGCCAGCAGAGGTTGGCTCACGAGGTTTAAGGAAAGAAGCCGTCTCCATAACATAAAAGTGCAAGGCGAAGCAGCAAGTGCTGATGTAGAAGCCACAGCAAGTTATCCAGAAGATCTAGCTAAGATCATTAATGAAAGCGGATACACGAAACAACAGATTTTGGATGTAGACAAAAGAGCCTTCTATTGAAAGATGTCAACTAGGACTTTCATAGTAGAGAGAAGTCAATGCCTGGCTTCAAAGCTTCGAAGGTCAGGCTGACTCTCTTGTTAGGGCTGAACCAGCTGATGACTTTAGTTGAAGCCAGTGCTGATTTTTTACCATTCCAAACATCGTAGGGCCCTTAGGATTATGCTCGTTCTACTCTGCTTGGGCCCTGTACGTGGAACGACAAAGCCTGGATGACAGCGATTCTGTTGACACCATGGTATACTGTACATTTTAAGGCCACTGTTGCGGCCCACTGTTGAGACCCACTGCTCAGAAAAGAGATTCATTTCAAAAAACGACTGCTCCTTGACAGTGACGCAAGAGCTCTGATGGAGATGTGCAGTGAGGTTCAGTTGTCTTCATGCTTGCTAACACAACATCCATTCCACAGCCCACGGATCAAGGAATAACTTTGACTTTCAAGCCTTGTTATTTAAGAAATACATTTCGTAAGGCTGTGGCTGCCATAGATAGCGATTCCTCTGATGACCTGGGCAGAGTCAGTTGTAAACCCTTTGGAAAGGATTCACCATTCTAAATGCCACTAAGAACATTTATGATTCATGGGAAGAGGTCAAAATACCAACGTTCACAGGAGTTTGGAAGAAGTTGATTCTAACCTTTATGGATGACTTGGAGGGGCTCAAGACTTCAGTGGAGGAAGTAACAGTAGATGTGGTGGAAACAGCAGGAGAACTAGAATTATAAGTGGAGCCTGAGATGTGACTGGATTGCAGTAATCTCAGGATGAACTTTCACAGAAAAGCATTGCTGCTTATGGAGAGCAAAAGAAAAATGGTTTCTTGAGATGGAATCTGCTGCTGGTGAAGACGCTGTGAAGATTGTGGAAGTGACAACAAAGGATTTAAAATAGGACATGAACTTAGTTGATGAGGCAGCAGCAGGATTCGAGAGGATTGAGTCCAAGTTTGAAAGAAGTTCTGCTCAGGGTAAAATGCTACCAAGCAGCATTGCATGCTGCAGGGAATCCTTGTGAAAGGAAGAGTCAGTTGATGCAGCAAACTTCATGGCTTCGTTTTAAGAAATTGCCACGGCCATGTAGCCACCAGCATGGAGGCAAGATCCTCCACCAGCAGAAAGATACTGAGGGCTCAGATGATACGTAGCATTTTTTTTAGCAATAAAGGTTTTTAAAAAATTCATTGTTATTTTCGAGGTAATACTATTGCACACTGAACAGGTATAATGTAAAGTAACCTTTTATATGCACTGGGAAGCCAGAAAACTTTGTGTGACTCACTTAATTGGCTTTATTGTGGTCTGGAGCCGAACCCACGGTATCTTTGAGGTGCCTGTATATAATTAATAAGTATGTGCACATATCCTGGGGAGGTGTATGCTTTTCTACTCACGTGGTCTGCACGTGAGTTTAGGTACCATGAGACCCGAGTGTGTGTTCTGAAACTCCTAACATTGAAGGCGAATAAATTTATTGGAAGAGGCAGGGTTTGTTTTTGTTTTGTTTTTTTGGCTGCGTTGTGTGGCTTGCGGGGATCTTAGTTCCCCGACCAGGGATTGAACCTGTGCCCTCGACAGTGGAAGCGCCAGGGAAGTCCCAAGAGGCAGTTATTTTTGGTCTGTGGGTATTAGGCTAGTTAGTGGCTTTACTAAAGAGGCAGCGTTAAAATTTTTTTACTTGATTAGGCCTGTTTTGTTGGAAATTGCATAGATTAACAAACTAGTCCTAAGAAACATTCTTTTTTTTCTTAGTTGAAAATCTAAAGCATTGGTTTTCTCCAGCTTCCTTAACATACAGTAGATGGTGTCAGTGGGAAGTTAAGAACTTGGATCGTTGTTAGAAAGGAGCACCTTCCCGCTCCTCACCCAGGTGCCCTTTAAGTCTGCATCGGTTTTTGTTAGGACCGTCCCTGTCGGTGTGAGAACTGTTGCACGCTGGTCCTTCCCAGGGTGGGTGCCAGCGGTCACACTGGGGGCTGAGCACTGGAAATGGGGCTCATGCGACTGAGGGGCCGAGTTTCCAGTGCTGTTTGGTTTTAATGACTGTAGGTGTTAAGTGACTGTGTTTGGCTTGCGGGTCAGGCAGCTCGGTTTGCGGTGGTGTTTGCCGTTTGCCGGCAGCAGTTCCCCGCCTGAAGTGCTCGTGGACGCTGCTTTGTAAAAAGTCTGCGCCTGCGTTTCCGCGCAGCGTTCTGTCACAGAAACCGTGGCGGAGGGAGGTGCGCTGACCCCCGGGTGCGGGGTGTGGAAGCACGCTGCTCCCTCCCTCCAAGGGCGATTGAGAAGGGAGCCGGGTCGACTGGTCTCAGTCCCCCAAGGGCCCGTGTGCTGCGGTGTTTCCTGTCCCCTGTAGTGCCAGCCGAGCATGGAGGTGACAGGGACGGACGTGGACACTGGAGGTGTTGGGGGAGGGGGTCCAGGTTCTCACTCATCCTCCAGCCGTACAGTCTTCTCTGGGGAGGAGGACGCTTGGCCAGTGTTAGGGGCTAGGTGACGGCCACTTAAAATATTTAGAAATACTGAATTCTATAGAGAAATTCCTGATACGAGTGTGTAAGTGGCTTTTTTGTTTTGTATTGTTTTTTTTTTCACTTGCGGGATCTTAGTTCCCTGACGAGGGGTTGAAGCCAGGCCACCAGTGAAAGCGTGGAGTGCTAACCAGTGGACCGCCAGGAAATTCCCATTAGTGGCTTTTTATTTTGTGTAAAACTCCGGGGTTAGTCAGAAGTAATTTGGATGCAATTAACCTTCTATGGATTTTGGCAAAACTTAGATTGTTTCTTTTATGCCTGATTATTCGGAAGCAGCAAGAAGTGAATTAATCTGTGGCTGACACTGCAGGGTGGTGGTTGTGGGATCAGTACTGAGGCCGACTTCTCAGGTTTCCAAGGAGGTATCCTTGGGATAAGGGATCTCACTTGGTCCTCTGTTTCTAGACCTTGGGGTATTGTCACTTTATTGTCTCCAGAGCACATTTTAATTTGAGTTTGTATTAAAATTTGTTAATCTTATTGGCACCGGTTGAATACTAAAAAGATAGTGTTGATAAGGGAGAGTGTCCATAGCATCAAGTACTTGAGCCCTCACAGCAGGGCTTGAAGGCGCAGGCTGACTCACTCCATAGCCTCTTTCTTTGCCCCACTGTCTCCATAACCTCTCCCGGACACTCTGTTCATACTTTCTTAATTGTATATGCCTAACTTGTTTACAGGTCTGTCTTTTCCTAAACTTGGTGACTTGGTCCCAAGAGTACCATGATTGTTTTCAGTATTAAATTTACATAGTGAAATTCACTCAGAATTACATCCTTGTTTTTACTGAGAGTGAATGCGTTGACGGTGTAATTGGTATTCAGATGGGTTGATCATTTGGGATGATGGGCCGCCATGTCCAAGGTGGAATTTATGGGCAAAAGCTGTGAACTTCACCTGTCTGAAGAGCCGTAGTCGTACAAAGTGAGTCATAGGAGGCAGGACAGTGACCGCAGGTTGAGAAAGACCACGGCTTAGCCAAGTCTGTGTCGGTCCTCGGGTTCCGGTGTTTCCTAGGGGAGTTGAGGGAAGTGCGGCAATGGTGGTCTTACTTTTTGTTGGTGACGGCTGGGGCGTGTCCTCGTTATCAGTGTTGGGTTCTGGGCGCCAAGGAATTGCAGCTTTGGAGCTTTTGCTCTCGGCTGGGACCGGGGTAGTGTTCTTAGCAGTTAACTGCCAAGAAATGTGAGGCTGTATTAGCCTCGAGAGTGAAAACTGCATGAAGGTAAAGCCCTTGAATGTTTGAGGACATCTGTGTGGAAGAGAAATTCATATGCCTTATGTAACCTGAACAAGGACCTCGAGGGACAGTTCTCTGCAGGCTCTACTGTTCAGGAGGAAGAAGTAGCCGTCCAGAACTAAGGGCTGCTCCCAGAGTCTGTTGGGGCAGAGGAAGTGTGGACTCATTAGTGTTTGTTGTAGTGGGAAGGTGGTTTGAATTCGGTTTCTTAAAAGATCATTTTTGTTTAACGGGACCGGGTTGAAACTGTTGGGCCAAGTCTGTGCTTTGAGAATCACTGTGTCGGGGGTTTCACGATAATAGTGTTTTCAGATTCCGGCATTTCTTCTGCATTTGTCTGCTGGAATTCATCTATAAAAAGAAGGTTGGCTCATCAGCTATTTGGTTTCACATGTAGTTTGCATAGGAAAGGCAGTGCAATAAATGCTTTTTTTTTTTTTTTTTAATTGCTGTTACGTATGCTTTAAAAAATTTATTTTTTTGGCTCTGCCTTGTGGCTTTGCAGGACCTTAGTTCCCTGCAGTGGAAGCGCGGAGCCCTAATCACTGGGCCCCCAGGGAAGTCCCTGGTATGTGTACTTTAAATGCACGACAGAGAAATAAGTAGTAGGGATTTGATGTGCAATATGAGAAATATGATTAACACTGCTGTGTGTTATATGTGAAAGTTGAGTAAATCCTAAGAGTTTTCATCACAAGGAAAAAATACTTTTCCTGTGTCTTTTATTTTGTATTTATATGAGGTGATAGATGTTCCCTAAACAGCTGGTGACGATCATTTCCTGATGTATGTAAGTCAAATTGTCATACTGTGCACCTTAAACATGCATAGTGCTCTATGTCAGTTATACCTCAGTAAAACTGGAGGAAAAAAATGCATGGCAGCCTTTTTGATACTCAGAATCCCTTCTGATCTGTGGATGTTTCATCAATTTTGCTCCGATGTCATTTTGACATGGTTGCACGTTTTTCCCTTTTTGACTGACTTTTGAACTTTTTACTTTGAAACCATTGTATATTTACAAAAGACTTGTGAAGATAGTACAGGAGTTTTCCTGGATACCTTTTTTTTTTTTTTTTTTTTCCTGGTGGTACGTGGGCCTCTCACCGTTGTGGCCTCTCCCGTTGCGGAGCACAGGCTCCGGACGCACAGGCTCAGCAGCCACGGCTCACGGGCCCAGCCGCTCCGCGGCACGTGGGATCTTCCCGGACCGGGGCACGAACCCACGTCCCCTGCATCGGCAGGCGGACTCTCAGCCACTGCGCCACCAGGGAAGCCCTCCTGTATACCTTTTACCTAGCTTTCCTTAACATAACAAATGTAACCCTGGTGTTTATCAAAACTAAAAAATTATGTTGGTACAGTACTGTTAACTACAGACTTTATTCACATCCCACCAGTTTTCCCCCCAAAGTTCTTTTCTTGCCACAGACACCAGTCCAGGAGCCCAGATGGCACTTAGTTATCATTTATTCTTAGTCACCTCCAAGCTGGCACAGTTCCACAATCGTGTTTTTCTTGACCGGCCCTTTACTTTCTTGATTGACAGCATACCCTAGGTTCATTTGGCACCTTTGCTGTCCCAGACCTATAGCGTTAGCCAGCGCAGTGACGTGTCATTCCCTGACTCCCCAGGGGGGCTGACAGCGTCCTTTAGAGCTGGTTTGTTTGGTGCTGGACAGTAGGTAGTGTCTGTTGTGATATCATCTGCATATTTAGAGCTCATCTTGGCTGTGAGGAAGAGGCTCCCACAGTATTTCAGAGTAGGATATCTGGTGCCACTGAAGATCAAGAGAAGTTGAAGGGGTTTGAGGTATTTTGCAGGTAAACCAGGCAGAACCGTGGATTAGTTAGTTGTGTGTATGTGGCGCTGTCGCAGTGTCGGTGATGATGGTGAAGGTTTCCAGCCAAGCAGCTTGGGGTAGAATTAATAGGGAAAGGCCAGGTGTGGGAGTGGGGAGGACGGAGAGTTAAATTTGGTCATGTTCTATTTGGGATGTCTTGTCAGACGTCCAAGTGGCTACGTCAGTAGCCATCTGTCTGTTTGTGTCTGAATGCCAAAGTGAGATCTACGATTGGAGCTAACATTAGGGAATCATTGCTACATAAACGGTATTTAAATAACAGAGTGGATGAAAACACAGGAGTGGGGTGAGAAGGGGGCTTTGAGCCCCCGGCCTTCCCACTGTTTATTCACAGGCCGATTGAGGGGAGCAGGTGGGCAGGAGGTAGGCAGACCAGGAGACTCCACAACCGGAAAGCCCATGGGTGCTCTAGGGCTTTGGGAAGTCAAACAGCGTGAGCCCTGAATGTGCGCGTTGCCCGTTAATTGGGGAGGCTTTTCCTCTTGACGTTAAGTCGGAGCCAGCTTCAAGCGGTGGGCTGGCTGGAGCTGGACGGGACTGTAGTGGAGGCAGTGTTTGTGTCCACAGTTGGCTGCAGACTGGGCGTCGGATGGGCCTCGCTCAGTTCGTCTGCGTTTCCTTCTTGGGTAGAGTCTCCATTTAGAAAGGAAGAAGATGGCCAGCATCCGAGTGTGACTTGTGTCCCAGGCGCTGTTAATTCATGACGCTCACGTGCTCCCTCAGTCCCCGTGACGGTCCTGTGGGACAGATGAGTCTTCCCGGGGGGTGTGATAGGTGGTTAAGCGGTCACAGCGCTCACCCCTTGGCGGGCGTGGCCGAGTCTAAGCCCATCTTGCCGTGTCTGCGCCGACTGCCCTGAGGACCTCGCTCTTGCCCACCGGTGTCTGCAGGCACTGGCACATGATTGCAAATACAGGACAAACCGATTGGGCTTAGGAGATGACGTGAGCTTTGAGCCGGGAGCAAAGATGTGTAAGCAGTGGCGTCTGACACCCCGGTGACCTGGTCACGTGTGGCTCAGGCAGTGGTTCAACTGTTAGGAGAGGGCAGCTTCATCCTGAGACTTCTCTCCTTGTCCCACTGGTGACAGTGGTCTGGTAAGGTTTCCCCGCCTTTTTGTCACTGCTGGGCACTAAGGGGTCCCCGTGCAGCAGTGACTGGAGCTCAAAAGTGAAAACACCCACAGACCGTGAGTTACTAGCCCTCTGAAGTACAGACGCAGGGATGCTGCTCTTCTGCTGCGTCGCGATGTTCTTGCCAGTGGTCAGGCGTTTGGTTCCAGAAGACGTGAGGTGAGGTTGCTGTGCTCCTGCTCGCCTGCTCTTCTGGGCGGTCACCTCCAGGCTGGCCGCCGTGTGCATCTTGCCTGCCCCAGGAGTCTGAGTTTTCTTTTGTCTCTCGAAAGAGTGCACAGTTGATCCTTGAGCAGCGTGGGGCTTTAGGGGTGCTGAGCCCTTGCAGTTGAAAATCTGTGTGTGACTCTTGTAGTAGTCTGTTGTTGACCAGAAGCCTTACCGATAACAAAGTTGATTGGCATGTACTTTGTATGTTATATGTATTATATTGCTGTATTCTTACAGTAAACTACAGAAGATATTAAAATCATGAAAAAGAGAAATTGCATTCACAGTATTGTATTTATTGATAACGTAAGTTTACGTCATATTTTTACAAGACAAATTGTCTGTCAGTATCTACGTGACAAAAATGAAAAGATAATGTGAATGAACTTCACGTTTGTTTATAGTTGTGATAATTCGTACATCGATAATGAAACAGCAGCAGCATGATTGCTTTATGGTAGCCTAGTGTAATCGATAGGATTGCTTCACGATAGCCTGGCCTATACACTAATGAATGAATCATGAAACCTTTATGACATACAGTATTACACTCATTCATAATACAGTATTGGAAACATTGTTACATTTTTAAAAACCCACTTGTGATCAGCTAATAAGAGACATACTGTGTGGTTATGTAATTCTTTGAAAGCAAGGTTATAGAACAAAAACTAAAATGTTACTACTTTTGTATTAAATATCACTCACCTTATACCTATGTAAGGATGGACTGGTCTATATCTATATTATATCTTTTGCATTCGTGGTTTACCTAACTTTTTCTTAATTTTTTCAGTATTTCCAGACTGCATGGTTCTTCTGTGAGTTTTTTCAGATTGTTTCAAATCTCCAAAAAATTTACCAATGTTTATTGAAAAAAATCTGAATACAAGTGGACTCGTGCAGCTCAAACCCATGTTATTCAAAGGTCATTTGTAGTTTTTTTAAAAAGTTCAATTTTAATAAAATTAAGGTGCACGATGTGCATCTTAAAGTTACATGAGGTTGTGTGTCAACTGCATCTGGATGAAGCTGGAAAAATAAACCAAATTCAATTTTAGGATATCTTTGATCTTAACTTTCTTATCGTTTTACTAAAGTATTTGAATTAAGTGAGTTAATGTTTATAGAATACTTAGAATTATACCCACTGTACCTGTTTTGTTAAATTTAAAAAACTTTTAAAGTCCTGTTCTGTGCTTTCTCACAAAGATGCCTGTGCACTCCTCCCTCTCATTGATAAGGTTACATTTTATTTTTAAATTTTTATTTTAAAGAATGAGATATAATTGATTTCAGACATGTTTATTTGAGTCATTTATGTCTTGCAGTGTGATTGCCACCTGAGTTAGCTAACACCTCTCGCATTATGAAATTAACTTTTTTTTTTCTTTTTGCGGTGCGAACGTTTAAGATCCAATCTCAGCAACTCTGAATATATGACAGTATTGTTGGCGGTAGTCACCACGCTGGGCGTTAGATCTCCGTAGCGCATTGAAAGATCTCCACACCGGTCAGACATACACAACGTGGGTTGCAGAGATACTTGTTTCTCTAGCACAGCTCTTTTCGCCTCCCCACCCTGGGATAGTATTTGGTGGTTTTGGAGAGCTTGGAGCATTGCGGGTTAATGAAGGTAAAGGGGTTCCATTCTGCAGTTCCAAGGCTAAGGCTTTGATTCTCAGGGGTGCTCCCTTTCCCCCCCCTCCCTTGCAGTTCAGTGGACTGCTTTTCTCGTCTCCCTTTCTTGCAGGTACAGCCTTTTGAGGAGCCTAAATTACGGATTTTCATTGCAGCCATTAGTGCCACAGAAGCAAGTCCCACCCTGAAAGCACAGAGCAACAGCCCCGCCCCCCTCGGGATCACCGTTCTTGGTGTAGTTAATTCTCTGTTTCTGGCACTTTAACTGCTTCAGCTCAGCTGGCTCTTCGGATGTGTTTGTTGGATTTTTATCTAACATTTCTAGAGATTTGAGGTGGTAGGGAGGGGTTTCTGTTTTGATTCCCCTGTGATATCTTTGAGTTATTTTTTGCACAGAGTCCCCGGGCTGGTACGGAGGGGCTTTTTTCTCTGTGAGTGCTTCTTCCTGACCCTTGTGTGTGGACAGCCCTCTGTAAACGTCCGACGGGGGCTGCCCAGGCTGGCGTGCGCCCCCCCCCCCCCCGCGCCGAGTCCTGACGTAGCAGATGTTTTTTTACCGTGGGCCGCTTCCCAGTGTGGAAAGGTAGACGCGTGTGATACAGTCGTGCATCCTGTGTGAGACGCGGGGGTGTGTCCCAGCTGTGACATTATGTAACCCCGGCAGGGTGGCCTCCGGGAGGTTGCGGTCTCATGTATTTGTTTACAGTCAGAACACTGCATTTGAAAAGCTGATCCTGGAATTTGGGGGAAGGGTACTGAAAGCCTAGCTTCAGTTTTTTTTTTTTTTAAAACTATGCTAATGTTTTTTTTGTTTGGTTTTGTTTAATATTTATTTATTTCGGCTGTGCCAGGTCCTAGTTGCGCCACGCAGGATCTAGTTCCCCGACCAGGGATGGAACCCGGGCCCCCTGCATTGGGAGTGCGGAGTCTTACCCACTGGACCGCCAGGGAAGCCCCCTAGCTTCCCTTTTGAGCACAGCTGCTTGACAGAAGAACTTTGCTTCATTGGGTGAAGTTACTTTGTACTCTTGTGTGGAATAGGCCTGTTTCATGTAAGTTTTTGGTCACTGGCTTGATGAGGTGACTTAGATGTAGACAAGTAAATTCATTAGACTTCACATCTTAAGAGGGAGCAGATGTGTCGGTTGTGTTCGGTGTGTGGGAGCCGAGGCTCGACCCTCGCGGTGGAGGCGGAGGCGGCAGGGATTCGCCCTCCTGCGCCGTGTAGTGATGGGGAGATGCACCGCGGGCGTCCCCTGAAGGCTTGCTCTTTGCGTGCCCTCTCACTGGGGCTGCCAGCAGGGGCACAGTGTTTGTTTTCATGTCCGACGGATGGGCACGGGAGGCCGGAGGGACAGTCCCAGGAGTAGCCCCGAGTCAGAGCCGGGGGCCGTGGGAGGGTGTTGGCTGGTCACTGGCGAGGGCGGCCCGGCTGGGAAAGGTGTCTGCCGTTCCCATGTAGCGTCCCCAGGGCAGGGACGGCACGTTTGTCAGGTGGCCGCGGGCTTGCCCAGTGCCTGGCACAGGAGTGCAGGGCGTGAGGAGGGGACCGATGCTGTGGGCTGCTCAACAGGGGCCTGGCAGCTGGTGGCCGGCGGGCCCCAAG
Source organism: Kogia breviceps (assembly GCF_026419965.1). Classification (NCBI taxonomy): domain Eukaryota; kingdom Metazoa; phylum Chordata; class Mammalia; order Artiodactyla; family Physeteridae; genus Kogia; species Kogia breviceps. The sequence goes on along the minus strand of NC_081318.1, from coordinate 1,452,427 downwards.
GCTGGTGTAGAGTCACCTGTCGGTTTTATTTAGTTGAGACTATTCTTAGCTCGTTTCAGAGCGTTGTTTTCCCTGCGTCGGGAAGGGTCTTAGGGTGTGAGCCTTGGATTCAGCTCCCAGACGAGGCCCCGGCCCAGCAGGCTGGTGGTTAGTGCCCAGGCAAGGCGACACCCCTCACGCCTGCTCCGTCCGCCCCTGCCCCCGAGGTGAGCCCAGCCTTGCAGTCTCATCACTGACCGTGGGTTTCTGATTGCAGGACTCGTTTCCAACAGCCGGTTAAAACATGGTCGATTACTATGAAGTTCTAGGCGTGCAGAGACATGCCTCAGCCGAGGATATTAAAAAGGCGTAAGTAATTGTATTTCTGAGTAAGTCTGTGCATTCGTGTGCTGGTCATTCGCAGTGTGACTTTATGTTGCCCCTGGAAACGGCACTTCCGGTGGTGTGAGTCTCTGACTGCTGCCGTCTAGTTTGAATTTTAGACAGCATTTAACAAGTTAGCTTTTGCCTCAGACCTAGGCCCACCTTGCCACCTGTCATTCAGGGAGAAGAGGGCTCTTGGTTTCCTCTGTCACTTTGTCTTGGGACAGTGGATTCTGTTTCTGCTGGAATTAGATCAGAAACTTACTGAGGGTGTGAAATCAGCCCAAAGAACTTGGACGCTGGGCCTGGAAGTGGGGCTGCCTGGTGCTCACAGGGTTGTCAGCGTAACACCTTGGTGTGGCTGCTTAAAGGTCCCCGTTGCGCGGCCCTGTCCTGGCCCACGTTCACGCTTGAGCCTAGCACTGCTGTCTGTCCTTGCTGAGCCTTTGTGACCAGGGCCTGGCCCGTGGGAGGCATCTGAGGCAGGTCTCAGGTCACGGGCAGCTCTCAAGGTAAACTGGGATCAGTTTAATTCAGTGTTAACGTACAGCAGAAGGTTGACAGATGTTTAGCTCCATACTGATGCCGCAGCCTGGACTAATAGGGAATCGGGTTCCGGTTTGCGTTGCGGGAACCAGCTTTTTAAGGCTTAATGAAGTCTATACCACTAGACTCGGTAGGTGTGCAGATGGAAATGAAGGATTTTTGAACCAGGTTGTTCTTTTAAAAACGCTCAACTTATTCAGCAGGTTGACTGCTGTTGGGCGTACCTGACGCTGCTTGCAGAATATCCCTGGGTCAGACCTTGGCCAGGACACAGCGGGGACCAGGCGGCCAGGGACGTACCTTAGAGCCGTGTCACCAGTGGGCTGTGGGGTTTCTCACACTTGCTCACGGTTACAAGCAAGAACAGCTGGGTACAGTTGGAAGTAATTCTACTGCTCTTCAATGCATGTGACATGTGCACAGCACGTGTATTAACTGATGCAGAGTCCTGCCTGTGTTGTGCCGGACACGATGAAAGCACGGCATCTCCGGGTCACTGAAGCGGTGGAGTGGAGAGGCAACGCGTGGTACCCCTTACCTCGCTGTTACACCTTGAATCTAAAGGAATCTCGCAGTCTTTCCCAAGGCATAGATAATTGAACCTCCTCCTGGATGCTCATACATTTCTTCACTTTCACACAGGAGGCTAGTGCAAAACAGTTGTTTTTTCTCTCTCTCTCCTTTTGTAGGGTTTGTCTTTTTTTAAATGGAGGGTTTGTAGTACTTGAGGGGTTTTGGTCTGCTACTGCATGGTTAGGTCCACGATGATTTAATAATAAAGTACTGTTTTATCATTAGATTGCAGCTTTAATCCGATTTTAATAAGTTAAGCTCAGGTTTTTGATTAAAATGCTGAAATTAAATTGAACCACAGCAGCTTTACATTAATAACTTGCCAAGTGTTAGAAGGACTGTTCGGTTCGCATCCTAGTCTTAGATTTTTAAGGAGCACGCCCTCTCCCCGTCTCATGTCCCCCCACCCCCTCCTGAAATGTACACCGCTTATGTGTAGCTAATTAGAAAAAGGTTTTTTTTGTTATTTGGAAAGCATGTACTTGTTAATGTTAATTGGAACCGTGGAGCAGACCGACCTTGGTCATGGAATCTTTAAGTGAATCTTGAATTCACATCTCAAGTCGTGAAAGGTGCTGGCATATTCCACTGTGCCGTGGCCAGTGGCCCACTTTCGCCCACTGATGTGAAAGTGACGGGCTGGTCAGGCGATGGGGACATAGGGGCAGGGACAGTCACGTGGGCTCCGTCCCCTCAGGGAGCAAGGCCTGTGTGTGCGCGTGCTCCACGCTCTCAGCCCGGGCTCCGTGAGCGCGCTTGCTGCCCACGCTCTGGTCCGCACACGGTTGAAAATCATTTTTTTATCTCTAGACGTGGGTTCGTATGACGCTGTCGATTTTAGAACCTTTTATTCATTCTGGCAGAAAGGGAGATGTCACAGTAGAGACTAAGGTTAATCTCAGTAGTTTGCAGCTCTCATTTTTTTGTGTGTTTCAAAGCCCACTGGCTTTCTGGACATTGGATTGATCAGTATCGTTTTGCTCCTTTTAAGATACAGGAAACTGGCACTGAAGTGGCATCCAGATAAAAATCCTGAGAATAAAGAAGAAGCGGAGAGAAAATTCAAACAAGTAGCTGAGGCGTATGAGGTGTTATCAGACGGTGAGTAGCCCAGCATGGGGGCTGTGCCCTCCCCAGGGCCTGCGGAGGGAGGGATGGCTGAGGGAGGTGTGGGACAACGGGAAGGAGGTTCTGCTTGTGCACATTTGACGTTCCTGTTCCTGGCAGCCACTCGGTGGGTTAGCCGTGAGTGCTGTGAGGTACCCTGGCCTCTAGACTTCTCCTAGGGTGGCTCTTTTAAAGCAGTCCTGACCCCCTGGTCTGGGGACTGACGGGACAGGTCAGGTCGCGGGAATCTGTCTGGGTCACTGTGGGTGCGGTGGAGGCCACCTGTGTAGTTAGTGTCGTGATCTCTCATCCCCGTTGCCCTATGAACACCCTGTGTGAATGTGCTGGCTTCTGCTTGAAAGCATCTCCTGCGTATCAGGAAATCAGGCATCGCGCGTGCAGCTGAGGTTCAGACTTCGCAGCTTGTACGTTTCCCTCCCAGGCCTAGAGCTTAGGTATTGAATGGAACTGACAGTCAGATCTGCTGGCTTAGTTTCAGGGGTCATGCGGAAGGTAGCTGTCAGCCAGATAGATTCCCTGGGTTCCTGGTAAGAGAAGCATTGTGTGTGGGCCGTGTGGTAGGGAGAAGACTGTGGATGGAACCTTGTGAGAAAACTGCTGACACCACCTTGCCAGGAAGAGGTATTGGAGGGCCTGGTAGAAGTCGAGGCGGACTCACTGACCACAGGGGGTGGACCCTTTGCCTCAAGTGTCGCTACGTGTGGCCAGGTTCACTGTTAAAAGAGAGTTCTGATTTTAGAGCCAGCTCCATGTGACCGTCACCCATGTTGACAGCTGACCATCTCACCCCGTGTTGACACCCGTGTTAACATGGGACCATCTTGCTTATGTCCTAACAACCCCTCCCCCTTTATTTTGAAGGAAGGCCTAGTCGTCTTATTTCACAAGGAACTTTTGTCCTTGTTACCATTGTCATTGTCCTGGTGTTTGTGTGCTGCTGATCCAGCACTCCCAGGTTTGTGGAGTTCACGGACCAGGAACATCAGAAAAACGGAGGACTAAAGTCAAGCTTGATTTTTGGTAGAAAGAGAACCTTTAAACTCCCATAAAAATGTTGTTTTTTTGGGCTTCCCTGGTGGCGCAGTGGTTGAGAATCCACCTGCTGATGCAGGGGACACGGGTTCGTGCCCCGGTCCGGGAAGATCCCACATGCCGCAGAGCGGCTGGGCCCGTGAGCCATGGCCGCTGAGCCTGCGCGTCCGGAGCCTGCGCTCCGCAATGGGAGAGGCCACAACAGTGAGAGGCCCGCGTACCACAAAAAAAAAAAAAAAAAAAAAGTTGTTTTTTTGTTTTTGTTGTTTTGGTGAGAGGGAGTGTATTTTTCACATTCTCTTATTCAGCCTTCAATCCCAGGAGTTACCTTCACGGATACACAGTTACTGTTCTTACAAGTCTCTGATTACCAAAAACTGGCTGTAAATGGTTTGCTTCTACACTTGTTTCCCCCATAAACCCCTGTTGTTTTACCACACGATTTTGTAGAACATGAGATTTTAGGGGCACACACATCTTGTAGCAAAGGAACCTGTATGTCTGAGCAGGGCTGCATCGTAGTTGTTCTTATTCTAGAACATAGGTGGTAAGATGACCAGGGATAGTAGACCATCATCAAGGCTTGGGTGGGCTCTTGCCTTAAACCAGGGTGCTTAAGCTGTATGTAGCCTTTGGGTTGGCTCTTACTCTGGCTGTTATGTACTTCGTCTCCTTTCTGCCCTCACCAAGACCCTGTCCTGTTTCTCTTTGTGCCACAGATCTTATCCCCCAGTTGGACTTTGTAGTAAGAAGGTACATGTCTAGGGTTGGAATCGTTTTGCAACTTTCTAGTGGGGTTTTGATGTAGTATGCATGGGCGCGGTGAGCAGTAGAGTGAAATAAATGTTTTAAACTTCACAGCATTTAAAGATGTTTCGAGTTGTGTTTAAGGGAGAGAGGCACTTAGATGTTCTCTCTTCACCTGTTCATCTACAGTAAGGGAGGCCTAGCTCTTTAAAACTGAGCGTGGAAATTGAGAACCACAGCCGATCTTCGTTCGGTCCACAACTTTGGAAACACCTTATTGAATTTTGAGGGAAAAGAACAACTTGGTCTTTACTGACTTGTCTTTTTAAATTTATAGCTAAAAAACGGGACATCTATGACAAATACGGCAAAGAAGGATTAAACGGTGGTGGAGGAGGTATGTGTGTACACGTTGGTCTTTCTCTTGGCCTTGTAGTGACAAGAGGGGGTGGTCTGATGGCAAAGGGTCTTATGGGGGTTCAGCGTGTTATTTCTCTTGGACACTCATGTTTCAGTAAATACGGATGCAGTCTGGAGGGTGGGCTGGATTGGGGGAAGGAAGGAGAAACTGGTAACATGGAAAAAGCTTATTAAAAATCTCTTGTTTTACTAGGAAGTGTATATTGGTATACGTTTTGTAGGTAGGAAATACTGTAAAACCTCACGTCGTCGTGAGTTTGTACCCTGAGAGCAGCAGCACCTGATGTGTCAAAATACCCTTAGGGTTTAAAGAAACAGATTCTTTCGAAAAACTAAATAACCACCAAAGTAACTGCCTCTGGTGGTGAGGCCTAGACGTGTGTATTTTTGATGAAAAGTTCCTGCAGTGATCTGCCGTCCTGCCGGCTCCACAGTGGGCGTTTGGACATTCACGCTCCAAAGTGACCGTACACACGTATGAGTGAGTGTTCATGTGCTCGGCTTACGTGAAGTTTCACGACAAAGAATAAAAATAGTGTAATGTTGTGTGCTGATGACACATTTAGAGATGATGAGACAGTCCTCGGGCGCTGTGTGCAGCTCAGGACTGATGTCCAAGCACATTTCCCAGCTCTGGGCTCAGGTGGCTTTGATCTCGGTAGGGCTTGAGAGAGCCTCAGGTTTATGAAACATTTTCCTTTTTTAGATCGTGATTTACATTGAAGTGTAATGTTCTGTGGACAAGTGACTGTGTGTCGGCTGCAAGCAGGAAGCCGTAACTGAGCTGTGCTTTTGCTTCTGCAGGTGGCAGTCACTTCGACAGTCCCTTTGAGTTTGGCTTCACATTCCGAAACCCAGATGACGTCTTCAGGGAATTTTTTGGTGGAAGGGACCCATTTTCATTTGACTTCTTTGGTAAGTTCATCATCTGGGTCGTTGGTTACATGATGTGTCCGTGACTCACGAAGACAGACATACCCGTTCTGTTTAATCACGGTTGTAGCTTGTCCTTAAACTTGCTGTCTGAGCAGTACAGGAGTTTAATTAAGCCCCTTTTCCTTCTCCCTTCAGAACACTTTTCTGAATTTTACACCTTGCGTGTTTACATAATAAAGGCTTTAACGTCCTCATTTCCTTGGCTGCGTTTGGCTCCGATGAACTACCTCTGCAGTGGGAAGGATGTGGGCACTGGGGGCTCAGAAATGCTGTTCCTGGTCGGACAATGAATTCTGTGTGAATTTGCTGTGTAATGGTCTGGTTCAAAACACTAAGCATCGAGGCAGATATTGTTCAGAAGACATTTGATCTTTAAACTTGTTTTTGTTTTTCTGATTGTGGTGTTAGTACTATTGAGTTTGCCGTTTTGGGAAAGAAGGGACACCTCTAGAGCAAGGCATCACAGATGTTCATCTTTGAGAGAATAGCTTTGCCAAAGGAGCTGCTGTTTCATCGTAGGAGAGGGTTTCCCATCCGCTGCACCTCTGGGTCCTGGTGCCCGACCAGAGGCAGAGTGTCGGGAAGTCACGTTAGGGTCTGGTGTCGGGAACGTCTGGTGTGCTGGGCGACTCGAGAGGTCAGGGTTCATTCAGCGTGTGCTGCTGAGGCCACTGTTGTCTTTGGCTCCTGGAGGGGGAGACATAGCCTGTGTTTGCTCCCTTCCTTGCCTGGAGCCTGGTTGAGAAGACTGAACGCCACCTGCAGCCCCTCAGGAGGGAGACAAGAACAGCGGTTCTGTCTGCAGCTGACACGGGAACCGGTGGATCCTGCCCGTCTCAGGCACGAAGAGGGGAGTAAGGCGCTGCCGTGTCTGGTAGGTGTCGGGCCTTTTACATGGCGCCGTCCTTCAGTTTATTTCAGGTGGGGATTCGGAGAGGCTGTCCTTATTTATTTTCGCGTCTTTCTTGGCGTATAATTGCTTTACAACGCTGTGTTAGTTTCTGCGCTTTCTTAT